>NC_034591.1:132096738-132108747 GCF_900095145.1 Mus pahari | reverse complement strand
GCCTCGGGTACTGGCGGCACAGTGCCTCGGGTACCGGCGGCACAGAGCCTCGGGTACTGGCGGCACAGTGCCTCGGGTACTGACAAAGTTGCTTTCTCTCTTCCAGGCTGCAAGCAAGCCCAGCCTTCCTACTACCCTCAAAGGTCAGGGACACTGATTATCAACTCTTGCCTGAATTCTGGCTCAAAGTACCTCATATAGCACCCACCCCTTCAGGGGAAAACACATAAGAAAAGAATCCTCTTTGTTCCTCATTCTTCCTTCAACAGCAATCTGGGATCGAGTCCCCACTATGGTGGTCAGCAATATTAAAGGATCTGTTTACCTGAAACACATCTCAATGGTGTTTTAGTGTTATTTTTGTTTTCTTTTGTTTCTGAGATAGAGTCTCACTGTATAGCCTTAGCTGGCCTGGAAGTAGCTCTGTAAAGCAGGCTGGCCTGAGACTCACAGAGACCCGTCTGGCTCTGCTTCCTGAGTGCTGGGATTAAAGTGCACCACCTGGATGGCTCTGCCTATCTATCTTTAATCCAGCACTCAAAGCTATGCACACAACTACACTCACATGTGCTCACACATATCATGTACACACAAGTTAACAATATAATTTTTAAAATAAAATAAAATAATAAAATGTGAATGCTATCCCTGGTACACTGGATCATTGAAAACTTTAGCTCCACTCAACCCTTTGAAGTCGTGCATCCTCTGAACTGCCAAGCATGAAGAGCAGAGCATTCATGTGATTGATGATAGTTGACTGGTGGGTGGTCGTACCGTGGAGTCCCCCAATGACGGGCTCGTTTTTTTGGATGTGTATTGGAGACCCCTCTATTCATTTTTCCAAATAAACAACATTTGTACATTGTTCTTATTTTTATGCTTATTAATGTACTTGTAAAGGTTACAGAAACAATAAAAATGGAAGGTCTTCATAAAGCTCGCTGAGGAGGGTCTAGGCGTTAGACAGGTCTCTGGTAGACAGTGGGACCACAAATAGAATTTTTTAATAAAAGGCAAACATCCAGCTTTTTCCTCACACTCTTGACCTGGAACAAAGCCATAAAGGCCTGGAGAGTATTTCTCCCACCAGAAGGACCGAAGGGCCCCCTGCTGGTGGACTGGCCAACAAATCCAGATCAGGATGTTTACCCTGAGACAAGGGCCTATCAATCAGCCCTCTGCTCTTTGTTTAAACGGATGAACCTTAAACTGGGGGAAGCACATTCCTCAAAGACCCAGAAACCCTGTTATGGAGGAGAAACTTGAATTCCGACAATGCTCTTGGACCTATAATATTTCAAAGTCCACAAACCCATCAAAGTTTCAATCAGTCTGTCAGCTGTTTGGACACTCAGTTTCTTTCCAGGAATGTTCAATTCTAAGAGGGTCCCTGGGCCAGCCAGACACCAAGGAGAAGATAAGGAGTCTGCACCAGTGGGAGCACAAGGTCATGTTAAAGACCTGAGGACTTCTCGATGCCCAAAACCTGCATCCCTAAAGGGAGCTTTAATGGCAAGGAAAATCGGGAATATCCATTTCAGTGTTTAAGCCAAACCGATTTATTTTCTCTGTCCCAAATGGATGAACACGATTTTGTTTTCACTTGTTTGTTCTCCGAGAGTGTCCAGTGAGTGTTCAAAGCATGAAAGCTGTAAGAGTGTAACCATGTTCACTGGAGTTGGTGTCTGCTTCTCTCCAGGGGGAACTACTTTGGTTGTGTCTACCTCTAACCCTGCTGCAGGCCAGATGTGACAGGGGCATCCCCTCCTCAGTGGTCTGCGCCCAATGTTCTTTCTCGCTTCCTCTAATGCCCTATGACTCCATCATGAAAACTATCTCCTTCCCCAGCCACCACACACAGAATCAGGATGTGCTTTGACCAAACTGGCAGGACATTTGACACTGGCTGAGTGTGGCATAGGAACCTTAAGCCCTCTTCCTTTGACTGTCTAGACAGACCCCTCTTGGGGGTTGGGACTGTCCAAAGTCACCTGTGTTAAGTGAGGTCTCTAGGATCTTCCTCGATCCTTTCTATTCATGAGTGCACATCTGTTCTGTTCACTAACTCTTTGGTATAAGCCAGTCTCATAGCTCTACTATTGTGAGCTATAGCACAAACGGTTGCCATTCAACGTTGGAAAGATTCCTGGCACCTCCTCTTACAGTGCATTGAGCTTATAATGGGAAATAGACCACCGCGTACAACTTTGTCTGACAACATGGCAGCCTCAGCTCAGGGGACAGCCACAAGGGCCATCTCTAACATAGTGTTTTCACTTCTCTCATACTAGATGGATGGAGTGGAATCCTGGCTTCCCTTTGAGTATTGATGCCAAATGCCACAAGGATCTGCCCCGAGATATCCAGTTTGACAGTGAAAAGGGAGTGGACTTTGTTCTGAACTACTCAAAAGCGTAAGTTTTAGGAACTTCAGGGTATGGGTGGCTCATCTGATAGCTAGGGATGGGAGAGGGTTAGGACTTCAGGATTTCAATGAAAGAACACACCATTCCACCTCAAGTGCCTGGACCAGGCAAGCTGTACTCTTGATCAGAAGGGCGGCTACACACCAAGACAGGAATTGCATTTGCTTATTCTAACTCAGGTGGTGACTGTGTTCTCCCCATTGACTGGGATCCCACTCACAGCCGTAACGAGCCAATCTGAACAGAATTGGCACACAGGAAATGAAGGAAGGGGAAAAGGGTCATTGATCCAGGCCATCAAATGCCTAGAATACAGCAATGGACCTTGGTGTAATTAAAGATTTTGCTGGAGGAGGGGAAATTAAAGCATTTCCATAGAAGTCCAAGGTTATTGGGGGAGGTGGTAAAATGAGTTTAATTTCTTGTCCTGAAGACAAGTTTTAGAGCATCTGATAGAAAAGACTAGTGTTTGATCTTTCTTATAGAAGGAGCCTTTACAGGCCTTGGGCTGGGGGAGCAGTTCAGCTGAACACTGTTCCCCATGTGTTTGTTCTAACCAGCCAGGAGGTAGTCTCTCATCGAACAGTTGTAAGATGACTTTTATCTAAACACCTTGACCCAGAAGTCTTCCAGCACCTACAGCCCCCTGCTTTCAGTCTGGCTGAAGATGGAGTCCAGCCTGATGCCAGGGGGCAGATTCCACAGTGACAAAGACTCAGATGACACTGTTGGTCCCATGACTTAGATTCTTGCTCATTTGTCTTAGGGACCTCATGAAGTAGGCATATGTATTTATTACTGTTCTGTTGCTGTGAAGAGACACTAGGACCAAGGCGATTGTTATAAAAGGAAGCATTCCATTGGGAGCTTGCTCACAGTTCCAGAGGTTAGCTCAGTATCACCGTGGTGTGGAGCACAGTGGCACGCACGATGCTGGAGAAGTAGCCAGAGCTTTACATGCTGAACCACAGGCAGACACAGAGAGACCTGGATGCGGTGTGGGCTTTGGAAACCTCAAAGCCCAACCCCAATTTCCTCCAACAAGGACAGGGTCTCCTAATCCTCTTAAGCTTTTCAAATAGTCCCATTCTCTGGTGACTAAGCCTTCAAATATAGGAGTCTATGGGGGCCATCCAAGCACCGCAGCACATATTGTCCCCTCTGCAGTTGAGGAATCTGAGAAGGAATAAGAAGGTTGAGGACCTTGCCTAAAGTCCTTTGCTAATAAACAACAGAGACACTCAACTCTGGGTTACACATCTGCACTGGAGTTACTGCAGGATGCTGGCACAACCATGGATACTCTGTCAAAAAATAGACTCTTTCAGCACCACACCAAGCTTAGCAAGGACACCTTTCATGCTATACTTGGACTCTTAGAGAACTTTTATACTCATACAAACCTAGAAAACCCTCATGAACTCATGAAGCCCAACTGAGCCTTGTACTCCCCCCAGGGACTTTTAGCACTTCCCAGTCCCCGGCACATCCACAGACAAGTCTCAGTGAGAGGGACGTGGCTATCTGCACACCTAACAAGCAGCCAGGGCTGAGGACCACAAATCAGTCTGCTCCACCTAGGTGTTTTCACAGCTATTGTTGGATATATATATATATATTCCCATACATAAATGGATAATTTATATATAAACTCTGGTGACCTGAATGAGAAATGACCCTGTAGGCTTGGCTTAGTACCCAGTTGGTGCTGGCTTTAGAGGCATGAAGGATGCAAGAATGAAAGGGTTGAAGATTCTTCCTCCATGGTTTTAGAAAGCCACTAAGGCAAGGCACTGTGTGGTAAGGATGTCCCTGTGTGAAGACCACAAGAGCAAGTGGCTCTGAGAGGCTATTGATCACGCTGTACAAGTGTGGCCTGGGCTGCAGTGGAGACCCCAAGAGTTTGGAGATGTCAGAGCTGAGAGATACATACATAGGAGAGCTGTGCACATAGATTGGAATCAGCCCAAGAGAGAAATATATGTTGTAGTCAGCAAAATTGGAAGGGCAGAGCCATTTAAGCCCTTTGACGATAGGCATAGGGCTAAAGGATTTGGAGTGTGCCCTGCTGGGTTTCAGTCTTGCTTTCATCCAGTATTTCCTCACTATGCCTGCTCTCCCCTCTTGTGGAACAGTAATGTATATTCTGTGTGGAAGTATGTCGTTTTCTTTTTTACAGGGGTTATAATTAAGAGATTGCCTAGAGTCTCAGAAGAGACTTTAACACAGGGCCGAGCTTGCAAAACTCTGGGGACGTCTGCAGTTGGACTAAATGCTTTTTGAATTATGATATGGCACAAACCTACAGGGAACCTGGAGTTGAGTGTGATTTAAGCGAGAAATGTCTATAGAATTGGTGCGGGTAATATTTGGTGCACTATTTGGAAAAGTTTAGGAAGGGTGGCCTTGCTACAGAAAGAATGCACTAGGGACAGCTTTTGAGAATGTAAAGTCTTGCCCCATTCATGCAAAGGAATGAATGAACACCTGCAGAGGTGGGAGTCAGAGCCTTCCAGAGGCCCAGTCTCTTACACAGCTGAGGTGCGATAGGAAGAGCGTCTGCCACAGGATAAGTTCTACCCTGGTCCCACAAGGGCAGCACCTACCCTGGAACTGCCTGGGCTATCAGGAGGCTCCCGAGAATGAAGTAAAAACACTCTGCAAAGGCATAGTGGGCGGGCAAGGTGATCTGTCTCCTGGTTTGCAGGATGGAGAACCTGTTCATCAATCGCTTCATGCACATGTTCCAGTCTTCCTGGCATGACTTTGCTGACTTTGAGAAAATCTTCGTCAAAATCAGCAACACTATTTCGGGTAAGAGGGTTCTTGGGGTTCTGTGGACGGGAGAGTTTATTTTTCTCTCTGAGACTTGTAAACATACAACTCATGCACTCTCAACATCATCTCATCAGAAGTGTCGAGGCCATAGGGACTTTTTCTTTACATGTGTAAATCATTTGTGGCTCTCCTACATAGACTGGAGGCGGGACTGGGCTACATCAAAGTAGCATTGGAAGCTGAAATGATGGCTGGGCAATTCTGCTCTTGAAAAAGACTCAAGTGCAGTTCCAAACATCCACACTGGGTGGCTCACAACTACCAATAACTTCAGCTACAGGAAATCTAAAGCCTCTAGTCTCTGGAGACACTTGAGCATACACGTGTGTGTGTGTGTGTGTGTGTGTGTGTGTGTGTGTGTGTGTGTGTGTGTGCGCGCACACACACACACACACACACACACACACACACACACAAACTTAATAGTAGTAAAAACAAAATTTACAGCAATGGGGTCCTTAGGACCAAAGTTCATTTGATTGGAGCCCTGGCACTGTCCTAAACAGTAATAGATGGAGAGTCATGACAGCCATCACTCTTTAAGGAGGCAGGAATGGTTGGATAAAGATGGGCACCTCAGCACAAGGCACCAACATTCTCCCCTCTCTTTTCATGCTGGGCTGAAGGACCAGAGACCTTGAGAAGAGCAAGTGCCTGGGAGTCTTACTGTTCACTAAGGCCTAGCTCTAGGAAAACTAGCTGCGCAGCCTGACTCAGCAATGAGTAGGGCCACAGCAAGTGGGCGTGGCAAGTAAGAAGATCCTGAAGCCTACAAAGATTTGTCCTCCTGCGGGATCATGGGATCCTGCCCAGCCATCCCATCTAGAGGGCATTCTCTCCACAGAGCGAGTCAAGAACCACTGGCAGGAGGACCTCATGTTTGGCTACCAGTTCCTGAATGGCTGCAACCCAGTACTCATCAAGCGCTGCACAGCATTGCCACCGAAGCTCCCAGTGACCACAGAGATGGTGGAGTGCAGCCTAGAGCGGCAGCTCAGTTTAGAACAGGAAGTACAGGTAGGCCGACTTGCTGAAAACCTAGTCTTTCCACAGTAGCCACTTCCTGCTGTCCAATGCTTGCTGATTCCCAGACTACTACTGGCTTGTCTGTTTGATGGACCATGTGAAATCAGTAGTTTCTTCATTTTTCTGGCTGTAGCATACAGGAGGATCATGGGTACTGTGCAAGCCACATGCAGTCACAGGAGAGGCTGCATCTACACAATCCTCACATCTGCAAACACAGTGTCAGTGTTGTGTTCAAATTCCATATCAAAAATTCCAAGAGGGCTTGCAGTGTGACATTCCCTGTGATAGGTGTGTCTTCTACACATGGTCACCCAACTGTCACCTGCTTTGCCAAGGTGAGGAAACTGGAGAAAGAAGTAGACTTTGTGTAGGTAGAACTTACTGCTAATTAGAAAACATAGGCACTACCTGTCCCTCACACTTTCCCAAGCCAGTCTCTCCTGGTTCTCACTTGGCTCAAGCCCTCAACCCCAGTTCCAAGGCTGATCTTGTCTGGAGTCTGATAGAGTTCAAACCAAATCAGCTTGCATCTGATGGGATCTGCCAGGCATTCCCGTGCTAGATTTTATTTTGCTTGCTGAGAGTTCCAACAACAACCCTCAGCATACTGTCTTCTCCATCTCCCCATTGCAGCCAGCACCACTGGGCCTCCATCTCCAGCTGTTCATGTAACCTCCGTTGCCTCTGCTCGCCCTGTCTAGGTACCCAGCCCACATGGAGACTCCAAACACACACCCTTCAGGCCTAACTTCCTGCCTGCATGACTTAACCAACTGAAATTGGGGTCCTGATCCACGTGGGAAGTCCTTCCCCACTCATCAGGACCTTCGTGGGATCTGGCATATTTCTAGGCGTGCAGACAGACAGCAACAACAACAACTCCTTACACCCACCCCATGCACAGAAATAAGCAAGTCTTAGAACTGAGAGGGACCTAAGCCTCCACAATTGCCCCTAGCTACCCAGAAGTAGGACCTTGCCTGTTCTCTAAGACAAGCAACATCCGCTTACTGGCAACCCCTACCAAAATCCACATCTGCTTACTGGCAACCCCTACCAAAATCCAGGGAAGGTGGTTCATGGGTTATCTTCACTCTGAGCTGACCCATCAAACACATGATGGCGATGATGCTCTGCTGTGGTTTAGATCATGAGGCAATAATCTAACAATCTAACAGACACTCCTGATTAGACACATGCCACCTTGTCTCTTATACTGTCCCCAACTAACACACCAGAACAGTTCATAGGGCCCTCCATCATTCTTGACACCTTTCTTTGACAACCTCAGGGACATGCTAAACACAAAGCTCATGGGTTTCTTTGTTTCCGTATTGAGAATTGGCCCCGGAGCCTCGCACATCTTAGCAAGCTCTCTTCCACTGAGCTACATTACCAACCCCTAAATTTTTTTTTAAATCTTTTCCAGTGAAATTTGGTTTTGGAACATGAGTAGAAGAATCTTTCAAGGACCCTGTTTTTCCCCCATACATGTGGAGAGTAGCCCCCAACCCTCCCATCTCTTCCTTTCCAGGAGAACCCTGTCCTGGATGACAATGGCTAGTTTGCCCAGTGTTGAACTTGATCTAAATGAAGTCCTCTAGCTGCAGCTGCATGTCTGGCTTCTCCCCTATCACCTCATCAAACCACCCTCAGAGTGGTCTTTCCACTTCTTTCCTGAGCATTAAGCAGCTTTCAGGCACAATGAACCTGAGTCAGTCATGGCCAGTGTTTCATCTTAGCATTGAAAATAATTAGAAAGTAGAAAATAAATATGTAAACTGGCTTTGGGGTTGGAGAACCAGACTCATGCATTCTGAATTCCACTTGTACCCAAAGTTTTAGGGTAAAAGCCCGGGTTCCCAAGGCCCAGACAGACTAGGTTTGGCCACCCAGCCCCATACACAAACAGAAGAGATAGGTAGCAAAGGGAAAAACAGAGAGATTTCATCAATAAGGACACACAGGGGGAAGAGATAATGAGGTCCGGTGACCCCCTAAATCCATCTTGGGGCACTGTCATGAGTTTTAAGTTTAAATAGAGGAAGTTCTGGGCTAGGGAACAAGATGTGGCTAAATAAGAAGTCCCAGTCTTTTTTTACCTCTTTTTTTGGTACTGCAACAAGTCCAAACAAGTCTTCATTACTGATTGACCATACAGATCTAGTTTCCACAAGATTATTCCTTCTGCCCCAGGCTGTGTAGTATTGCTATCCTGGTACGTGTGTGTGTGTGTGTGTGTGTGTGTGTGTGTGTGTGTGTGTGTGTGTGTGTGTGTNGTGTGTGTGTGTGTGTGTGTGTGTGTGTGTGTGTGTGTGTGTGTGTGTGTGTGTCTGTCTGTCTGTCTGTCTGTCCTGGTAGGCGTTACCTGTTTACCTGTTTCTGGGACACAAGACTGTGACATATTTTAAAATTTTGCAGCAAATATTTTGGTTCAAATAAACCTCTGAACCATGAAGGAGGAAGCTCAGAACTTTTGTTCTGTTCTGTATGATGCATGAATGGATTGCTGCAGAAACATCGCTGTGCTGAATGTAAATGTAAAATATATTGCTATGTTAAGATACTGCAGGAGAGAATGAGGACTTACCTTTGTACCCTTGGCCTTGAAGAGAGAGGAAAGTGGGTAGGTTAGACAGACTCCTCCAGTGATCAGCGGGCTGACTTGCAGAGTCTGCAGTGGTCTGACAAAGGCAGGGGTAGCAGGCTGTCATCCTGCAGTTAGTTACTACGCAGTCAAGTGAGGAATCACCCACTCTTAGTAAAACAGTTTCTAGTGTTTGTTACACACCAAGTTACAGAGAAGGTGCGTGCATGGGGGTGTGGGGCGCATGTCCTGAAGACATCCCACCCCTGACCTGACTGGCTCTCAGGTCCGGTTCTGCTTAAAGTAGCTTGAACATATTTGGCTGCCTCCTGCAGGAAGGGAACATTTTCATCGTTGATTACGAGCTACTGGATGGCATCGATGCTAACAAAACTGACCCCTGTACACACCAGTTCCTGGCTGCCCCCATCTGCCTCCTATATAAGAACCTAGCCAACAAGATTGTTCCCATTGCCATCCAGGTAGGTGGCTGCTCAGCTCCAGCCCTTCTGTACGACTTGTACCTCTAGGGCTGGGGGTGGAGGGAAGTGCGGGGAGGGGAGGGTTCTGGGGCAGCACCATCCACATCACTGAGGGGCACCAAAAGCTCTCACGCCAGCTTTCTCTGGGGTGGGGGAGAAAAATGAGCTACTGGGGCTCACTGCTGCCGTGAGGTGAGAAGGCTGTCTGCACCACAAGAGGCAGACGGTGCCTTTCTCAGGTACCGTTGAGACATTCCCTACTGAGGCTAAGCACTGCGGAGGGCTTGTCCTGCAGTGACCTGCACCTCCTCCTACCCACCTCCTGACAACTGTTTCCAAATTGGCATGCCCACACAAGCCAGACGGGGGGAAGCTGGGGTGAAGCTGCAAACAGAAGCCACTGAGCTCTGTCGGAGACCTCACCAGTCCTGGAACACTGTCTTCCATACAAGTAGATTCTTGCAGACCCAAGGACAGTGGAGGGCCACGGGAGCAGTCTCATGAAGATGGAAAGCGGAGCATTTAGCACTCAGTGTCTGTGACACTGGGTAATGGGAATCATATCAGTGATATGCAGGTCTCTACACAGTCCAAAAGCCTTTGCCTGTAAAAGCTTAGAAATCCTGAAAACTGCTCTATGTTAAGTGCCTAAGAACAGACACTATGCTTGATTTTAGCCAAAAGACCAAGAAGTGGTAAAACTGTGACACATTTTAATTTTCCCAGCAAATGTATTAGTTTCAAACAAACCTCTGAACCAGAGGAGAAGTAGTTTGGAACTTTTGTTCTGTTCAATATGATTCCCAAATGGGTCACTGCAGAAATATCTCTGTGTTGACTGTAAATATAAAATACCTTCTGTTGTCTCAGACCTGGAGGAGGGACTTGGCACATAGTGTATTGATGACATCCTAAATATTCTGGATCCTGGAGCATGTGATCGTTGGGTCTCACACAGCATCTGTCTCCATTTGCGTAACTGCCACCTTACTGCTCTCAATCATCTTATCCAGGCAAGGAGACTAAGGGACAGGTGCCCATAGTAAGCCAGCCACAGAACTGAGATTCAGACCAGCTGTCTCAAGCCTGAAGTTTAGCTTATGTTTATAATCCCAGGCTGTCGGTTCAAGGCCAACCTGGGCTACAGAGTGAAGCCCAGTGTCAATTAATTAATCAAATCAGTTGACTGCATATCTATCCCCCACCCCTCTGCACTCCAGGGGTCCTGAGCCCCTTATCAGAGAAAGCTCTATGTGTAAGAAGCTGAAGCATCAAATGAAGGCACAGGGGATGTGGGAAATCACCGCTGGAAGATGCCAGGAGAGGGATGGATTACCACTGAAAGGTGTTCTGAAATAGCGTGTCCCAGACGTGTATTTATTAGAGCCAGAGGTCTGGCTCAAACCTCAGCTCTTTCCATTGTTAGCAGGAAGTAGTCATTGGACAAGCCACAGGGCATGGTTAACCCTTTCTCTATGGCAGCCCAAGAGAATTAATGCAGCCCAGGGCAGTGGTAGCTGCAGTTACTGGGACAACCCTTGAGCAGGGCCCACAGCTGCTGTAACAGGGTGGATTCTAGGCTGGGCTGTAAGAAGGCCCATGGGTCTCCATGTTGAGGCTGGCAAGGCCAGGACAATTGAAGCAGTGCTGAGAGGTTCTCTGCCAAGACTGAACTGAGCCAGCCTTTCTGAGGATCAACAGAGCATCATGCTAGAGGATGGAAATCATGGCTCTGGTTTGGGTGTGAAGCTGCAGAAAGACAGAACACAGGAGAGGTTGAGGGGATGAGACCATGTCCAAGGCAGGAAACACTGCGGCACTGTACACCTGCAAAGAGGACTGCATCTGCTCTCAACTGACTTGGCCCTTCCCAGGGCTAGTATCAAAGCAGAAAAGCAAGACATGGAATATGGATGATATCAGCTCGTTTATGCAAACTGAATGCAGGAACACAGCATACCACAAACTATATGCTTTACATGGGTAGACATTGGTGTTGGCTTGGTGAAACACAGGACACAGGGTCACCAGGCTGCATAAAGAATAGGTTGGAGATAGTAAGGATATGTCAAAGTTCCTCATAATAAGGTTCTGTTTATGAAAATTAGACAAGGCACAAATCCCTTCCAATCCAAGAGCAACAGAGAACCAGCCTGACCAGGGGCACAAGCCCTTTCCAATCTGCACCAGCACCGGGTCACGTAGGGCACGGATTCAGTGGACACCCCCACGGTCCCTAGCAGACTGCCCAAGCGATCTTAGGATCACTGGTCAAGTCTAAGTGGATCAAGGAACTCCACATAAAACCAGAGACACTGAAACTTATAGAGGAGAAAGTGGGGAAAAGCCTCGAAGATATGGGCACAGGGGAAAACTTTCTGACTACAACTGTAAAGGCTTGTGCTATAAGATCGAGAATTGACAAATGGAGCCTCATAAAATTTCAAAGCTTCTGTAAGGCAAAAGACACTGTCAATAAGACAAAAAGGCCACCAACAGATTGGGAAAGGATTTTTACCAATCCTAAATCAGATAGGGGACTAATATCCATTATATATAAAGAACTCAAGAAAACAGACTCCAGAAAACCAAATAACCCCATTAAAAAATGGGGCACAGAACTAAACAAAGAATTCTCAACTGA
>NC_034591.1:132079404-132095598 GCF_900095145.1 Mus pahari | reverse complement strand
TTTATATGCCCCAGTACAGGGAAACACCAGGGCCAAGAAGTGGGAGTGGGTGGGCAGGGGGTGTGGGGGTATAGGGGACTTTGGGGATAACATTTAAAATGTAAATGAAGTAATTACCTAATAAAATTGGGGGGGGGAGAAACAAATTTAAAAAAATTAGACACAAATACACACATATGCAAAGACCTAGGGAAGCAGCGACCTCTTGTGGCTAAACAAGAGGTAACATTCTCACTAGTTCTTGGACTCTTCTCTAAATGCTGGAGTAGTTTGCAATAATAAAGGTATATTATTTTCTACTCAGAAACAAAAGATGGCCTCCTTCAAACGCATTTAAAATAATGCAAACACATTGTTCTGGGAATCTTCTAGAAGAGCTGGGACAAGGACAAGTCTGGAGGGGTGGGAGGAGGTGCGGCAGGCTGTGTATAAAAGCCCGCCCTGGGTGCTCCTGTGTGACATGGTCAGACAGAGAGAGGAAGGAATTGCAGGGTGATGGAGTTACAGCAGGCAGAGCAACAGAGCACCCCTACTCAGCTCCAGACCTCTGTGTGGCCTGGAGAGAGGCTGAGTCACTCAGAACCTCACTTTCTCTCTTAGCAAAATAGGAAGGGTGAGGAAGAACTGTCGGTCAGGCTGTGGTGAGGACTTAGTGATGACATGTATGTCAAACCTCAGGACACAGCAGGTCTCTGGACTGAGTGTCTGAGGATGCCTGAGTAGGACAGGTGGCCCGTGGGCTCTAGGAAGCAGGCCACAGGGTGGCTGTCTATGGGCCACACAGCTATGGAAACAGAGTGACCACTGGGAGGAGCAGTCCTCTGAGAACCTGGCTCACTAGGACTGTCTGGAAGCGGCAAGCATGATGTCCTGTGAGGACACGTGTGCTGAATTCTGACTTAAACCTGATCACTTAAGTAATCTGAACTTCTCTCCTAAAGGTAGAGGACAAATCCTTTAGCGAACAAGTGGGAAGAATACTGTGAGGGTCCGGAGTGTCTCCCTGGCCTCCTTGTTCATCTTGTTCATGAGCATGAGGATGCTCAGGAGGCAGGAGAGAGGTGCTTGCCCAGTTGTCCGGCCGTCCTCCCACATGGCACAGTGGCTTAGGAGGGTTAGGACGACACAGTCCTCCTTGCTCTGGCGCTTTCGAGACACAGTTAATCCAGACCAAAACCCAGTGTAAATTCCAAGTGTCCACAATCCAAAGACTTAGAAGAAGAGTAAAAGAATGAAAGCTGCCAGGACTAGTTTCAGAATGGTTTCATGTTGTAGAAAAGTGGGTGAGGTAAATATTTACCCTGGGGTTATGAATCTCCTTTTTCTTTTAAAAAATATGGCTGACTAAAAAAATGTAATTTGAAAAAAGGTGGCCCCCTGGAATTTTGAATTTGTGTTGCTTGCAATATATTTCAATTGGCTAGTGCTGTTTTGGATGGAGAAAGAAATCAGGAAGGTGCTTATAACCTCTCTAATGAAAACAATTTAAGGAAGGGAGAGTGATTTTGGTGCTCAGTTTTAGGGAATACAGTCCATCTCGGAGCGTCAGGCATGGCTGTAGAAATAGGAAGTGGTTGGTTCCATTTATAATCAGGAAGCAAATAGACAGGAAGTGGGGCCAGTCTGTAGAACCTCAAAGCCCAGGGCTCCTGCTCTAAAAGTTCCAAACCTTCCAAAACAGTACTGCCAGCTAGTGACCAAGTGTTCAAACACACGAGCCTACAGGGACCGCAAACCATCTTCCATATTAGTAGAAGGATATAGCTAAGTCTGCTCAGGGGCCTTATTTTCTGGCTTTAAAGAAATGAGTTTTTAAAGAACAGATAACAAACTCTTTACATTTTAGAGAAAAATCACATGACTCAAGCAAGGAAACTGGAAGGGCAAAGGCAAGCTGGGCCCCTGTGTACCTGGTTTCAGAGTTGGGGCTCAGAGCAGGGCTCCAGTTGCAAATCCTGATTTGCAAAAGGGAACTCAGCAGCATGAGGCACCAGCCTTGGCGCAGAAGGAGCTGAGCCTGTGGAACAGAGCACTCAAGGTCAGGGTGTCTGCCTGCTGGGGAGGAGGATGGAGGGCACTGCTTAGCAGAAGTGGTAAGAGGGAGGATGATGCCAAGCTCTGGGGAGGGCGGAGGAGGAAAGCATGGGTCACTGACCCTTGCAGCTGCTCCATCCTTCCCTGAGTTCTACCACTGTCCTTAAGTTACAGACAAGGAACCCTCAGCTCACAACAGGTCGAAAGTCACTAGGACCAGGTGTGGTGGCACACACCTTTAATCCCAGCACTTGGGAGGCAGAGGCAGGCAGATTTCTGTGTTCAAGGCCAGCCTGGTTTGCAGAGTGAGTTCCAGGACAGCCAGAAATAAGGAGAAATAAGGTGGTGTGTTCTTTTCTTTTTTTCTTTTCTTTTCTTTTCTTTTCTTTTCTTTTCTTTTCTTTTCTTTCTTTCTTTTTTTTTTCTCTTTCTTTAACACACCAGCTCAACCAAACCCCCGGAGAGAAGAACCCGATTTTCCTTCCTACGGATTCAAAATACGACTGGCTTTTGGCCAAAATCTGGGTGCGTTCCAGTGACTTCCACGTCCATCAAACGATCACCCACCTTCTGCGCACGCATCTGGTGTCTGAGGTGTTTGGTATCGCCATGTACCGCCAGCTGCCTGCTGTACACCCCCTTTTCAAGGTACAGCCAGCCAGGGCTCCACCCACAAGGAAAGGATATCTAGGAGAGTAGCCGGCATCCCAGGGTGTGTGCGGGTGGGGTGATGAGAGCTAGGAGCAGGTTGCAAAGAGGGGCCTAGGACAGACATTCAAGGGCCAAGTCACAGGGGCCTGTCACAACCCTGCTGGCCAGAAAGCAGAGTTTAAAAGGGCAGTTAAGTCACTTTCCTTCTCTTTCCAAATGCTGCCAGCACTTGATTGTTGGGTCAACTACAGGCTAAAAAATTACTGCTGCTAAGCCAGGTGATGGTGGTGGCGGCACTTGTCTTTAATGCCAGCACTTGGGAGGCAGAGGCAGGCAGATCTCTGAGTTCAGAGGCAGGCAGATCCCTGGTCTACAGACTGAGTTCTGATACAGCCAGGGCTATATACATAGGGGAACTCTTTGTCTAGGAAAAAAACATAAAACAAAAAGGAAAAGAAGAGAGCTGGTGCTTTGGTCTCTTCGTTGTGTATTAGGTCAAAGCAAGACTTCTTCCTCAGAGGATGATGATCAGGATATGTTCATAGTGTGGTAGGAGACAAACACCAGGGCCCTTACTCCTCAGCATCACAAGGGTGGCCACAGGCCTCCTATAGCTACAGGGCAGGAGGGTCTACAGAGACCTTTCACTTCCTTCCTGGGGCCAGGGTGACCCCTCCCTGTGGGCTGGGCTGGGAGTGCTGAGAGAGCACGGAGACCCTCAGTGAGATTTCTCCTCCATCCAGCTGCTGGTAGCCCATGTGAGGTTCACCATTGCTATCAACACTAAGGCCCGGGAACAGCTTATCTGCGAGTATGGCCTGTTTGACAAGGTGAGTGCCTTCTTCATGAGGAGCCTAGACAAGCTCTGCCTTGTGTCTCCATCCCTATCTGAGGTCTGAAAAGTGTGGGAAACTCTGGTCCTTCCACCAACACCACAGCCAGCTCTCCCCCTCCTTGTGTTGTCTCTTTGTCACTTTTTAAATGTATCCTGTCCAGTTCCGGTGTCTGATCCACTAACCTCTACCTTACAAAACATCTGTGACTTCTCCCATACTACCATATCCCTGTCACCCTGCCTGTGACCTTTGAGGTATTTGAACAGAACTGCCCAATAATTGCCTACCCATGTCCTTGATGTCCCCAGTTCTTCAAAGCTGATTGGATGCCCAAAGCTATGCTCTGCACAAAATCCTGTTCTCTCTGTTGCAGCTATACAGTGTCTAGTGTGTGTCACCCCATCATGGGAGTGGGAGCATGGCCTGCTTAAAGCTGAACAGCTCTCCCACTCGACCTCACAGGACACAGACTGGCCTCTCTATGCCCGGCCACCCCACTGGCCTCCTAGTCCCTCACAGATGAATCCATATTGTATATGGATATGGACAGCTGTTGGGGAAAGCAACCAAACTCAGGCTTTCTGCTCTCTTACCAGGCCAATGCCACAGGGGGTGGAGGGCACGTGCAGATGGTGCAGAGGGCTGTCCAGGACCTGACCTATTCCTCCTTGTGCTTCCCGGAGGCCATCAAGGCCCGGGGCATGGACAGCACAGAGGACATCCCCTTCTACTTCTATCGTGATGATGGACTGCTCGTGTGGGAGGCTATCCAGTCGTGAGTGTGACCAGGTTCAGTGGGAAGGGGAAACCCTAAAGAAGAGTATGATGAGGCAAGCCTACTCCTGGGTTGGCTGCTGATGGAGGGAGGAGGCAGAGTCAGACATTGAGAACTGATGGGACTGGGAGAGGGACCTGCTGGATACCCACTCCTGCTAGCCCTCCTGAACCAGGTTCACAACGGAGGTGGTAAGCATCTACTATGAGAATGACCAGGTGGTGGAGGAGGACCAGGAACTGCAGGATTTCGTGAAGGATGTTTACGTGTACGGCATGCGGGGCAAAAAGGCCTCAGGTAGGATACCACGATTCCTTACTTCTGACGCAGGGCATGTGTGCATCTCTAGGTCATGAGGAACAGAAGGCAGGTGGCTCTGCTCCCAAGGGTACCCAATCCCTTTTCCCAGATACCCACCAGTCTCAGAGCTTCCCTTGGAGCAGCCAGCCTCTCTTTCTCTGAGCGTCTTGCAAAGTGTGCATGGGGAGCCAGGATAGAGGCAGAGGTGGGTGTCCCTCACAGAGATGAGTTCACAGTCAGTGGCTCTGTCTTAGGTTTCCCCAAGTCCATCAAGAGCAGGGAGAAGCTTTCTGAGTACCTGACAGTGGTGATCTTCACGGCTTCTGCCCAGCATGCAGCTGTAAACTTCGGCCAGGTAGGCCAGGCTAGCCCTTTCTGAGGGAGAACTAGCTTAGGTACCTCACAGTGGGAACCACCTCCAACTCCACACCCCTGGCCCAGGCTCTTGCCCTACTGCCTCATCCCCCATCCCCGTGCAGCCTCTGAGCCTGGAACCAGCAGCAGCAGGCATGAATTCTACCTGTACAACTGAGGCAGCCACCAGGCTGGGGCAGTTGGGGGTCCTGGAAAGGAGGGAAAGGGTCTGAGGAGGGAGGCCTGGGGACCCTGGAAGAAAGGCAAGGTGGGTAACAAAGGAGGGGGGCAATAGTGGTATGGTGACATGTCAAAGGTGTGGCCTGGAAAACCAGGAAAGGAGAGGGCCAAGACAAGTGGGAACATCAGAGAGGTGGAGCCTGCTGAGCTGGGTCCCTGTGAACCAAGAAAATGCAGGCCTGTGGATCTGAGGTGGGCAGACACCGGACTTCTTGGGCACCCACGCTGTTGATGCTGCTCTCACAGTATGACTGGTGCTCCTGGATCCCCAACGCTCCTCCAACTATGCGGGCCCCACCACCCACGGCCAAGGGTGTGGTCACCATCGAGCAGATCGTGGATACCCTACCAGACCGTGGCCGCTCATGTTGGCATCTAGGTGCAGTGTGGGCCTTGAGCCAGTTTCAAGAAAATGAGGTGAGACCAGGCACTCCTGGAAACACTGTAGGTCACTCTAGTTTTAACCCATTCTCCAGCCCCTGGCTTTCGGGCTCTGACTCAAGCTAGAAACCTGCAGCCAGGAATCCTGATTTCTAAGGTGGAGCTGCTAGGAACTGGGGTGGGATTACTCCACCCCAGGTCCTCAGCCGGGGCCTGAGCCCTGGGCAGGATGGCAGTGGGAGGCACAGGCTCTGCTCTGAGTCACCAGAGGGGTGTGTGTGTGTGTGTGTGGTATCACCCTGTACCCCATACCCAGTTGTTGGTAAATCTCTTCCACGTGGTTTTCTGGTTCGCCACAGGGAGAACCAGAGCTTCCTAGTTCCAGCTAGGTATACTTAGGTATCCTTCACAGCTATGCTAAGTGCAGGTCTTGGTGGAATCAGCCCTTTGCAATGTCTCAGTGCTGTTCCCATCAGAGTACCTTCAGCTTGTCCCAGACCTGCTAATGTGCTGGTTCTATGCTCAGTATGACCAGAGGAGCTGTTCCTAGGAGACTAATTTCCTGGTCAAAGGATGTCAAGTCTGACTTAACTTCTGCAAACTTCCCCAGCTCTCCCACCCCCCTTTCAGCCACTGAACACTTTGCAGACATTGGTGTAAGCACATTCCCCTGCAGGATGTCCACCCTCTACCTCTCCATGCCCAGGACCCCTGCCCATCTCATGCCTTAAAAGGAAGATGAGAAAGACAAAGGGCAGGCCAGCAGGACCCTGTGGCCACAGAACTTCAGAGCTAGGAGCCTCCAGGTTCCCTTGCACCTTTCCTTGTCTAACAAAACCACCTGGCAATAAGGAAGTAACTTCCTTTAAAATCTCCAGCCCTTAGCTTTTCATAGAGAAAAGAGGGAGGCAGAAGGCAGAGGCAGGCGGATTTCTGAGTTCGAGGCCAGCCTGGTCTACAAAGTGAGTTCCAGGACAGCCATGGCTATACAGAGAAACCCTGTCTTGAAAAACATAAATAAATAAATAAATAAATAAATAAATAAATAAATAGAACAAACTTAATTTGCATGTTTATGAGCTATAAGTGTGATGTGTATATGCATTCGTGCTGCTCAGTTATGGCATCTGATCTATCACCTCAAGCAAGTTACTTCCTTGCGTAACAATCAGAATCTTGTATACTACAGCATTATCTGTTTACCCTACCATGCTGTAGAACATTACTTAGGCCTCTTTTGAGTATACTAATTTGCCATTTTCCCTCCTCTCTGGTAACTTCTTTGAGATGACCAGGCAGAACTGACTTACTGTTTTAAATAGGGTCTCACTATGTAGCCCTGGCTGGCCTGGAACTCTCAGAGACCTGCTAGCATTTGCCTCTCAAACACTTAGCTTATAGACGGGTATGTGCACCTGTTGGGAAAGCAGTTTTTAGTATCCTGTATATGGTATTTGCATCTGCTCCTTTCCCGGTTCATCTATGTTCCAAAGACAAAATTTTGTATGGCCACGTAGTGTTCCATCATTCTCAGTGGGTAGCAAAGGTCAAAGGTGGTAGAGTTGAGTAGGTCCTCCTCCTCCTTCTCCTCCTCCTCCTCTCCCTGCCCCCCAAAGGAAGCCTCTTAGAGTTGGACAAGGCCTATCAATCTATAAGGCACCCTTTTAAACTGTCTTTCCATGTCTGACACAGCTGTTTCTGGGCATGTACCCAGAGGAGCATTTCATTGAGAAGCCAGTGAAGGAAGCCATGATCCGATTCCGCAAGAACCTGGAGACCATCGTCAGCGTGATCGCCGAGCGCAATAAGAACAAAAAGCTCCCCTACTACTACCTGTCACCAGACAGGATTCCCAACAGTGTAGCCGTCTAAGGCCTTGCCTCCCTGCCCCAGCAGCTCTCTGGGAAGGCCAGGGGCTGTATTAGTCAGATCCCAGCTTGCCTGGCAGGCTGTGGGTCGATCTCCCAGCAGCTGGTGCCTCTTCCAAGCTTGCAGTGCTGCTCTTGGGCCTAAGTGGTCTGGTTGTAAACTGAAGGCTGTTCTAGGATGGGGAGACATCACAAAGCCTCAGCACATGCTACTTCTTCCCATCTTCGGTGGACACAGTTCAGGAACCTCCCAGGCAGAGCAGAGATGTGCAGCTGTGTCCCCCAGCCCAGCTCAGTGCCTCCTCACTCGGTAGCAACAGTGCATTGGAATAAGTGACAACTGTTCTGGCTGGGTCAGGGGTACTTTATTCTATGTATGCTTCCTCCAATTGCTTGCATAGAGTAGGTGCTTAGAGAAAGTTCTTGGATTAAGAGTTTGTTATAAAATAAACTTCATTTAAAACAGGTGTCACACCACATGCTGCGGTCCAGTCACCCCCACTCCCACCAAAATCACTGTTCTCTTTCGATCATCAGTAAAAAAGCTGGTCTACTACCTCCCCCAACTGACAAGGTCTTTGCCCCCACTCTACACCAGTGGCCCTTTCTGCTTTTGTAGAGTCTACAGGTATTCCAAATTAAACACACAAATCTAAAGATCTGAATTTATGTTATGATTCATATATGAGAACACATAGCATGTGTCTGTCATGCCACTTAATATTGTGTTTCCATCCATTTACCTGCAGATTTTATGTTTTGGCAGTTGAACAAAATCCCATTATAAATAAGTACCACATCTTCATTATCCATTCACCAGCCAAAAGTTATCTCCAGGCTGTTTCCTTGTCTCTGCTGCTGCCTTCACGAATGAATGACAGGGTACCCACATCATCTATCCCAATGCCACAGGCTAGCACAGGCATCAGGATCTGCATCCCCTCCTCTTACCTCCAGCAGGGCATCTGGCTGATGCTTGATCTCTTAAGGCAGGTTTGTAAGGATTAAGTGAAGTAACCCAGACACTAAAACAGTTATAACGTGGACCTTAGCATCAACACAAACCCCCTTCTACTCCCAGTCCTCTTACTTCTGGGCCCTCTCTCCCTACGGCCTCATTATTCTTTACTGATGTGTGGGCTGGAAAGGGTATCCTAGCTTTCCCATTTGAAAACACTCTCATCACAAAATTCCTTTGTAAAGAAAGGCTTTATTGCTACCTTCAGACACCCCGTGTATAGCACAAACAAATCCCCTGTACAGAGAATTATTCAAGCAGTAATACTGAGAAACAATGAACATACACAAAAAGATTAAAAAATTAGACATTTAGATTACTAGAAATTTTCCAAGAAAAAATTTAAAATGTGAAGTGCTTTTTAGAAACTACACTACACACACCAGTGTAAATTTGGTTTTTATTAACAATCAACTTGAAACATTGCATCTAAATGTGCACCAGTTACACACCTTCATTACTCACTCCCGACCCAGAGACAAGTGCCTTTTCTCTCCCTATGCTTTGGGCTTTCCTTGAGCTGCAGCTATAAGCTGCATTATTCCAAACCAGGTTTCAACAGGTAGAATGAAATATATGCATGTGCATCTAACCACACCCACAAGATTACAGCTCTTCACCCTGCCCACATAGCCTTTCCCCTGTGACACTTAGATACTACCCCAGGCCTTGAACTGTTCTATCCCCACTGCCTGAGCCTGCACATCTGTGTCCACTTGGACATACCCACAGGTTTGGAAACTAAGCCTACGTGACGAAGAGTGTCCTGAAGCCAGAAAGGAGAGACAGAGAGACCTAGACTAAGAGAATGTTTACATTTCCAGGAAAATCTTGTGATACCCTTGAGCGTAACCCCCCAACTACTCACTTGTGGCAGCTAAGGTCAAAGCTGTGCGAATGGGTCTATGACATACGGGGTAAAGGCCAAGTTAGAGGGCTGCCAGTGACACCCCGAGGCGACTTCCTTCTTCATTCGACTCACAAGCACAAGCCCTCCTGGCCTGAGGCCTCCCTCATCCTAGATCTACTTGGTCCAGCTACACGCCATCTTCCCACTACATCTAAGCTGGAAGTGAGGAACAAAGGGGTAGACAGATAGCCCTGCAAAGTTACTCAGAGGCCAAGGAGGCGAGGATGAGGAGAGACTGGACAGACCCAGGGCTCTGCCAGATGCTTTGCAGCCATGCCTTGCCAGTCTCCTGCACTGAGTCACAATGTGGAGTTGTTCACTAGATCAGAGAACCTTCAGGGAAAACGAGCAAGGGGTGGCTGGCAGGGGAAGGATGAAGGACAGAGTTCATCAGAGAAGTCAGAGAAGAGACAGCATCAGGCATTCCTGAAATAAAGGGAACAACATGAAAGCCATGCTTCCAAAGCCACCTTATCTATGTGGGAGTACAAGCCCCCTAGGGCAGCTGTGCAGAGACAACCCCCATTGAGGGACACTTTCTTCTCTACAAATGCCTCCATCTTCATGTGACTGCCCACCCACTGTTGGAACATCATGTCACAGACAGATGGGCAGGGTCAGAGACTCAGCGGCAGCAGCTGCTAAAAGGAATAGTCAGGGCTTAGTAGGCAGTCTGTAGCTGCCTGGTGTCCTCACTGAGTGTGAGTAATTGCACTTTGGGGCACAGTGAGCACAGGGAGGCTTATGTGGTCCGGGAGAGAGAGGGCAGGCTGACCTAAGGGGTGGGCCCATAATGGCTGAAAGCCCTGGCAGAACAGCTCCACAACTGAACTCCATGACTCCAGGAAATAGACAAGGGGATAACAGGACAGAACTCGCTTCCACAAGCCTTCTAGCCTCCACCTGCTTCTGAAAACTAAGCATGGGGCTTCTACTAGGAACTACAAAAGATTCATCTTCGGGTTGCCTCAGTCTCTGAAGAAGACAGGTGAAGCAGCCAAAGCTCAGGGAGATGGACAAGACCCTAGGCATTGCCCTGGACACCTCAGGAGAATCTGAAGACCCTGTAGCCGACAGCAGCCACTTGGAGAGTAGTACACTTCTGTGGTTTCTCTTGTCACATTGTAAGTTGACTATTGCCTGGCACTGTAACAATGGCCTTCAAGAAAAAAATGTTCAACAGGCTTTTTAAAGGGGCAATGGTCATTTAGCAGTAGTGATTTGGTTTTGTCTGTCTTGTGAAAAATTGTGCAGGAGGTAACCCCAAGACAGATAGATCACATTGGAGCTAAAGACCCTAGTGATCCTGTCAAGTCTGCTTAAGGCGTAAGTGGGTGTGAGGCCAGGTCAGTGACACAGTGGCGATGCAGTTAGCTGACTGCTCACCCAAGGCCTCATCCCAGAGCTCGAATGTTGACCTCCCAGCCCTCAGCAGTGACTCCACAGAATTTTGTCAGTACAGGGGACAGCAGAGGTGGATCATAGGGGTGTCCCCAATGTGTGTCCACTCCATCTAGAGACATCTGTCAGTCAAAGGAACATTTTCTAAATGCTCACTCTGATTCAGATCCATTAGATCTCAAAACCTTCCATTTCAATGCTCACAACACAGAAATGTATGAGTGGGCTTGTGAGATAGGACTTTTCAGGAAACAGGCTCAAAACCAGAGGAATTACACTCTTAGCGTCCATTAATTCCCATGGAGTCTCAGACGTGTCTGTCTTGCTTAAAGTCTGAAGTCTTTTTCTGGACATGGAAGGACATCTACTACTCAGAATATATAAGGCAGAAATGGTTTCAGTTCGATTTTGATGCAGAGAGATAACAGGCAATAAAGAGAACATTTCTAAATGTGACACGCGTTTAAACGTGTCACTCCCATTAGACACAGGGATTCCAAAATAAAAACTCTCATAAAGTGCTGTTTGCTCAGTGAGTCACACACCAGCAGACACAGCCCAAGGCCTTGTCTGCCCCCAAGCAAGGTGGCAGCATCAGCTGAGCGAGGCAGGGGCTCCAAGGCTGCTGTATGGAGGCACAGCTCCCTTGCCACTCCTAGCTCTCATTAGTGTGAGGGACCCCTCCCAGCAGCAGCAGCCCTCCCACACCATGCTGCTCTGTCCTCTGGGGACCCTCTGTCACCTACCTCCCCTCCCCATGCTGCTCTGTCTTCTGCTTTAGCTTTTTACTTCCATAATCTGCTCAAGACCAGGGGCTGGAACTCAGCCAGCGCCTCGTCACGGATACATGGGGTCTCCCAGACCACAGAGAAGCCTGGCAGAATGGGACCCAGTGGTACCTGCCCCACAAGAATTCTAGGACATTCACACCAAGGAGGGTTGAGAAAAGGAGAGGCCACTATAAATAGTCACCTGCCCAGTCTCTGCTATCAAACGACAGAAAGAAGGAACACAACTGGCAGTAAACAGATTCCTTCAGCTGTTGGTGGACATCAAGGAAATGACACCTCACGTGGTCAGACGTTAATAATTTCTGCTCCGGTGTCTTCAGGCTCTGTGCAAGAAGAATTTGTGGTGGAATGACACATTCTATGTCCTTCTTTATTTTCAACGGTGGGCTCTGTAAGTGCAGACTTTTCAAAAATATTCTTTTTACTTGTTTCTGGACAGTTTTGAACATAGATCACTCTATTGTAAGCCTTGAGTCTTTTCCATAATTGTAGGTACACCTTGCACTGAACATACATAAAGAGAAGTCCTCCAGTAAAGCCGATGGCCACAACTACCAGCTTCGTCCAGAAAGGCCACTCTAGGATTCCTGCAGGGGGAGACTCAGTTAGCTCATCAGGAGGGCTCATGTCAGAAGTAGGACAGAGCTTCTGAACGCCCACAACCGCTCTGTACATTTCTGACTCATCAAATCGTCCCTCCCCAAAAGGAGCAGGAAGTGTTCTCAATGTAGTTTACCCTGCTCTCTCAGAAAACAGCTCTAAACCCCAGAGCCTCAGGCTCCAGGACCTGTGCACAGCACTCACCTCACGGCCCATGTACTCACCTGTTACCTGACCCTGCTTGATCTCCTCTGCTGTGCGGTCAATGAGCACATACAAGGACCAGACCACACAGGTGATAGCAATGACATGGAAGGTCACTGAGCACATGATCTTCCTGCGCTCACTGGCAGTCATCTGCAACTTCTCCCACTGGAAGACAACACAGGAAGTGAGGCTCAGCCTCAGAGCAAAGGATCACAATGGGAAGAAGTGAGCGTTGCCCATGGCTCCGATAGATAGGCTTTCCTTCCCTCCCTTTCCTAAGCCAGATCAATCTCCCCAAACACAAAAAACTACTTTAAGCCATTTGGCTTCAACAAGATAGCAGACACAGCCAACTTTCTGTGCAATGAAGGAAGCCAGGACTGAGATGAGCAATGACCTCCCATGAGCTAGTCTCTTATTCCTACAGTCAGACAAGGAAGAGTTGACAAAAGGAGCATGGCAGGTGAGCTGCAGAGTCTGTGCTAGCCTTTTTTCTCCTTCCAAATATGATCTTTTGTGCTGAGCAGAGAGAGCAAAGTATGAAACGGACAAGTCTGGATGGGAGCCAGTGCCAGGGAGGCAGCAGTGACTTGGGGACCTCCTTATGTAGTAATCCTTTCAGTTAGCAAATACTTAGCCCAGACATACACAAACTGTGCTGAACTAGACTCAGTGCTGGAGAGAGACACTCATCACTAAGTGTCCTAACAAGAGACACAAAACAGTTGACACATAAGAAGTTAAATGCTGAGCAAGATGTCACAGGATAGTTGGTGGTCAAAGGAGAGAAGAGCAAGACGAAAACAGTGTCAGTGTGAAGGAAAGAGAAGCAGCATGAATGAAGGTCAGACCTGAGCAATTGCTATCAGAAGTAAGGCTCGACAGCATGCACTCCAGCCCGATTTCTAAAGCAGTGAACACAGCTGTCCAGGCCACCCCCTTCTCACGTACTTTCCTCAAAGGTTTCAGCTTGGTCTCCATGATGAACTCGTACTTGCAGAGTTCACAGCAGCGTGTGTCAGAACTCTTGATCCACTGCTGCAGGCAAGCCTGATGCACGAAGTGGAGGCTTCCTGTACAGTGACAGGGGGTGATCAGAGGGCTCTCGTCATCCCCTTCACAGTGGCAGATCCTGTGTGAAAGGAAAACTAGTCAGTGAAAGACGGGCTCTACCAGGGAAGATGACGCAGTACCAGAAGGCCAGTTCCTCCACAAACCAAAGTTCAGAAATGAAAACCGTAAAAGTGACTGTCAGCACAGAGACACACAAGCACAAATGAGAATAATCACGATTAGCTGAACGTCAGCTTACCACAGCAGCAACGTCAGGATGGCAGTTGGCAACGGAAAGGGAAGAACGATACAAACAATGACAAAATAGGCATTTTTAGGGAAGACTTCAAACTTTCAAAGATAAAATTTAGGCAACAATAAAGACACCTTCCAGAATATCAGACATTAGAGGGAAAACGTCTATGTAAACCAAAACCAGTACTCTCACCTCCAAACCACTACTTAAAAGGCCTGCTTGATAGTGAAATCATACCCTCAAGTCACATGCACAACAGCCACACCCTCCCACCCTCTCGCGGACACAGCTCAGAGACCAAGTACTTTGTATGCACTTAAAACTCACCATGGTTCTGCAACTTCCTTTCTTTTGGGTACTCTCAGAGCACTGAGTGAGAATTATTAAAGCAGTCATTATTCCCAAGGAATCATCTTGGATTCAACCACTAACCTCCATGAACTTAGCCTTTTGAGAACAGAGATGTTTTCCAACAGCTGGACAACAGGTAGAATAGCTGTTCTGAAGAGGGCCTGGCCCAGCCTGGCTAGAGTAATGGGTTACTTGTTTCAGGAACAGGTTTTCTGATCAAACAGTAAGAAATGTAACAGCTGACACTGAGAAGGGAAACTGAGGGAGGCACAGCACTGGGGTCAGATGAGACCAACAAGGATGCCGTACAGGAAGAGAAACTTGGAAAGAAGAGTTTGGACTTGGACAACACCCCTAAGGTAAGAGGGAGGCAAGAAGGGAAGGAAGGGTGTGGGCAGGCCACTGGAGACCAGCCCCTCCCACACTCATGGGGGCAAACTAGAAAGATAGAGGTACTATTTCTTCCCACATATTTAGGTAAAGTCTGCTTATTTTGCTCAGAGGAGTCAGCAAGGCCTTTAATATGTGTAGTTTCTGCATCTTAGGAAATTAGTATGGAAAACATATTTTTGCTCTATAGCTGGCAATAGATGTCTTGCTACTTCACTTTCCAGAAACTTCACATATTAAACCAGGGTAAGGTTATGAAGGTATTAGCAGAAACAGCCAGATGGTGGTTCCTGGCAAACCAACCTGCAGGCATCCCCTGAAGTGGACACAGGAGAGACGGCAGTGCATTTTTCTGAGAGCAGAGAAGGACAATCCAGGTCACTGTCCTTCTCTACTGAGCAGAGGGGTGCACGCAGGACCCTGTTCTTCAATTTGGCAGATGATGTATCCTCAAAGACGTCGTCATCTCCCATTTCATCAGAACAGAAGTCCATGCTCCCTGCCAGCCAGCTGGAGGACTTGGCAGTATGCAGATGGCTGGCATGGCTCTCCAGCTCATGGAACCTATGGAGGCTGCTGGCACTTGAGCCACGGGAGAGTGAGAACAGGTACCGGAGTAGTCGCTGGCTTCTCAACCTGGCCTCGCCATCAGCTTTCTCCTCCAAAAGTGGGATGCGCACGCTTCCCTTGCCAGCTTCCCTCTTTGAGACAGCTGAATGGTTGGTAGAAAGGGATAAGATAGGAGAGTGTTTGGAATGGCTGAGGGGTGGGCAGTGCTCTGCTCTTTTTTCTTTATGATGGAGCCTGTTCTTTTTGAGAGATGAACCTTGAGGAAGTGCCAATTTCCCTTCAGAACAAGTTCTTTCCATATAGTCAAAGCTTTCCAAAGTCTCCTGGGTCTTCTCACCCACATCACTTAGTGACTTTGAGAATCTGAGTGCTCTTCTGGTCTTAGTATTTTTAGCGGGCGTCAAGACTTGCTCCCAGTCTGAACCAAAGGGATTTTTCTTTGATGCCTGTAATGTGTCTTTACATATAACTGTCACAGTGAACCCTTGTGTCAGAGAACTCTGGCATGGAGGAGCTTTCAAGACAACAGCAGACTGCACGGGACTGTAGTGACAACACTCAGAAAACACTGCACTGGAACTGCATGCAGAACAGTGGAATAAAGCACAGAGAGGAAAAACAAGTTTAAAGAGAGCAGACATCAAAGTGGGGAAATGAGACTGCATTGTACCTTGGCAAGCAAACAGCACATAAAACCAGGCTGTTCAGACCAACGGTGGAATGACCAAGCAAATGGAAACCTGAGAGTTCTGGGCTACCACAGGTCACAGGAGCATGTGAAGCACTGTTACCTGCAGATGTCCTGGTTGGATGGTGTGACAGAAGTTCGAGAGAAGGCAGACACTGGAGCTGTCGTGGATGGAGGACTACTCCCAGCCTGCAATGACACACCTTCAGTCAGTGTTTATGAAGAAGCCAAGAGACCCAGACATTCACACTGTCTCCTTGTGAATGGCAAAGGGAAAAAAAAAATCAAATAACATCTCTATTTCCCACTGCTTTGAGAGGAATATGTATTAGGTTCTTTGTTGTGTTTTGTTGACACAAGTTCTCATTTATAGTTTTGGCTGGTTTGAAACTATGTAGACCAAGCTGCCCTGAACTCACAGAGATCACCCTGCCCCTGCCCCTGCCCCTGCCCCAGCCCCTGCCCCTGCCCCCTCTGCCTCCTCTGCCTCCTCTGCCCCTCTGCCTCTGCCTCCTCTGCC
>NC_034591.1:132069564-132079346 GCF_900095145.1 Mus pahari | reverse complement strand
CTGCCCCTCTGCCCCTCTGCCCCTCTGCCCCTCTGCCCCTCTGCCCCTCTGCCTCTGCCTCATGAAGGCTGCGATTAAAGGTGTGCACCACTACACCTGGCTGGAATAATCATTAGCTCCATACAAGTCCAAGCAAAGCAATTCTTAATTTTTCTTACTTGTGGAAAAAAATTCCTCTAGTATTCCTGGAGGAAATTTCCAGCTACATTGAGCTGATGGAACCACTGCCATAACTATTTAGTCAACTGCTTCCTAAAACGTCATGGTGTGGCACATAACTAAGAGATACTTTGAGACCACAGACTATCACTTCCAAGCTCTGAAGATTCTGCAGCCTTTTCCCTCTAAGCATATAAATGTAATTACTTCATATGCAATTCAGGAAACTAAGTCCAAATGTGAAGGAAAGTATGCAAGGTGTCTTGTCTTCACCTGGTCCCTGAGATAACTCTCCTCAAGGTTGGCAAGTGGTTCTCTACCTGACCACTTCACACAGAACCCAAGTGCTGGGCCCCAAAACCTTACTGCCCTGTATCAACTCTGGGCTTCAAGGATCCTGTGGTTAAAGAGAAGATGGAGCGAAAGATGCCTCCCAACTCTAGCCTTGGAATTGTGAATTAAGGAACATACTCAAGAGTTTTTAAGTTTTTAAACTTAAGAGCTAAGAGGACATAATAGGCCTATGAGCAGTGGTGAACAAGCCAGAAGGAGGGAAGATCCAGACAGGATTTATCATAGTGAGAAGCGGGTGGAACAAGAGCTGAGAAGGACTTAAAACCTCTGCGACTCCTGGGTTTAGCAACACACTCTAGCCTTCGGGGCCCTGGCCCCTTCACATACCTTTGCTTTACTAACAATGACAACACATGCTAGGTGTGGAATCTGTGAGGCTTTACTGTTGTAGAAATCCCACGGGACACTTCCCAAGACCTAGATGGCACAGGCCAGTTACTCCATGTGGCCTCCTGAGCTGGAGCTAATGAGATGGGTGAGGCTGCTGCCCGTGGAATGCAAAGTACTGTTTTACAATACTGCCTTTATTTACAGTATCTCTTTTATTATCTTCCCATATAGCTCAGCCCTCAAACTCAAGGTCCTCTTGCTTCAGCCTCCCCAATGCTGGGGGGTTACAGTGTGTACCATCTGCCTGGCTTACAGCAGGAGAATGCACTCTAATGATAACTACAGTAGCAGATCAGTGACAGAGTCATTTATAATTATACCTGGTTTATGAATTGTACTTCTGTGGAACCAGCAGCACAGAGGACTTGTACCAGCATCAGCACAAGCACATGAGTAATGGAGCTGCTCAATGTATTCAGAAAGCTACAGTGTTCCTGGAGGAATCTTCCAGCTGCACTATGATCTGATGGAACCACTGCCATAACTGTTTAGTCCATTGCTGCCTAAAACATCATGGTGTGGCACACACCTATGAGCACATCCCTGCTTCCTTAGAACAGGGAGCCTGAGTGACAATCTGCTTCATGGAACCCAAGAAGCTGCAGGAAAACAGAATCATGTTCCTTGAGTTAAGTTCCCATCACAGTTCAACCTTAGGTAGAGCTTGTCCTGTGACTCCAGAGAGCTCCATGCTGGCCCACAATTCTCAGAGTGAGAACTAGCCACACTTTCTAAGTGCACCCTAAGAGGATACTCTTTTTTTTTTTTTTTTTTTTTTTAAAGATTTTATTCATTTATTATATGGAAGTACACTGTAGCTGTCTTCAGATCTCATTATGGGTGGTTGTGAGCCACCATGTGGTTGCTGGGATTTGAACTCAGGACCTCTGGAAGAGCAGTCAGTGCTCTTAATGGCTGAGCCATCTCACCAGCCCAAGAGGATACTCTTATCTTGGCACTCTACCAATGGGACATCAGGCATCAAACACGGCACTGCCACCACCTAAAAGCTGCCCTCTCTCCTGCATTATCAATGCCCAAGCATTCCAGACTAGGAAGAAGTCGTGTAACATAAAATTAAACATCTCTAATCCAACTTAATCCCAAGAGAAGATACATGTTAATATGATGTATGTACAGTGAAGTCATTGGTATTACTCAGCATTCCTGAGCCATCAGCTCATCTGTATGCTCCACACTGTCTACAGATCCTGTGCTGGAGGAAAAACTAGTCATCGGGGAAGAGAACCTCAAGTGAGAAAATGCTTTTACCAGACTGACCTGTAGACAAGTCTGTGGAGGAATTTCTTTCATTAATGAATGAGAGATAAGGGTCCAGACCACTGTGGGCGGTACCACCAGTGGTCAAAGTAGCCCCAGGTTATAATAAGAAAGTAGGCTGAGCAAGCCATGGGGAACAAGCCAGTAAGCAATGTTCTTCCATGGGTCTGCTTAAGTTCCTATCTCCACGTTTCTCCCTCACTTTAATTTTTGCCTTGGCTTCCCGATAAGAAACTGTGTGTAAACAGTAAGATGAGGAAAACCCTTTCCTCTCCCAAGTTGCATGGTTATAGACTTTCTCAGAGCAATTGGAAGCAAACTAAGACACAAACTGGTACTAGGATCACAGGGTATTACTGTGACAGATCTGACCATGATCTTTGGGGGAGAGTTGTGAAAATGTTTGGAACTTTGGGGTAGAAAAGCCATTAAGCACTCATAAGTTAATGAGCTAAAAGAATGCTGAGATCAGTTCAGAAGATGGTTCACTGTATACTTTGAGTTAAGAATCTGTGTTTTCTGGTCAGCCATGACTGAAGAATAAGCTGTGATCCATAAGAGACCTATTAAAGAAAAGCCTTTGCTTTACTGGGACAATTAATGCTGGAGCAAAAAAAAAAAAAAAAAAAAAAAATCAGCAAGGATTAAGAGACTAGCATCATTAAAGTGGAAGCCTTGGGAAGCATTCCCTCATGACGAGCACACGGAGTTGTAGCCCAGAGATGGACACAGCTGCAACTCAAACTAGCAGCTGAACTTAATATATACAGGAATCTTCTAGATGGTACAGGTTTTGATGGCATGAAAGCTACAAAGTTGAAAGGGTTAACCCTGGACAACAGCCAAGGCTTGGCATTGTGGAAATCCAGGAGAGGCCACTGATGTCAGTGCAGTCTCAGTTGCAGAGGAGACCTGAAGATTAAAGGAGGCATGGAGAAGATCTATAGCACTATGTGGCTTGGTCAAGGTCGCAAAGAGAGGCCATGAGGCCTTCAGTACAGGTGCAGCCTATAGAGACCACAGCACATTGGAGACGCCAGGACTATGGGATGACTAACAGGGACAGCAGCAGGAGTGGAATGAACCTATAAGACAAGCTGTAAACACTGATGATGGCAGAACCAGAGAAGTAGAGCAGCACAAGGCCCTTTGGGGCCAAAAAAGACTGTGAGTTCCAGATTTTAGACATTAGGCTACTTAAACATCTAAACTTGTATTGTTTCAGTAGGTATTTTAAATAGACTTTGAATATTTTAAAGAGACTGAATTTCTAATATGTTTGCACTTTTAAAGATCAAGGGACTTTTAAAATTATACACTATGCTTTATTAGTATAAAAGTAACATGGTATCTTGAGGGTAAAAAAAGAAAGGAAAGATTATGGTTTAGTAGCAATATGTTTATCTGTCAAATTAAGAAGGGATCAATTGTACTGGTTAGTTTTTTGTCATTTTGACACAAACTAAAATCATCGGAGAAGAAGGAGTGACAACAGAGAAAATGCCTTCATTGGATTGTCTGGTAAGCAAGCCTGTAAGGGCATTTTCTTGATTAATAACTGACTTAGGAAGGCTCAGACCACTGTAGGATGTAGTCCAGGCTGTCTAAGAGAGCAGGCTGAGCAGTCCTTGAGAGAGCAAGCCAGTGAAAGTGTTCCTCCATAATCTGCTGAGTTCCTGCCTCCAGGTTTCTGCTCTGCATGAGGAGGAGTCCAGGCTTCCCTTCACAAGGGAAAGTAAACTGTAAGATGAAGTAAACTTTCTTCTCCTCCAAGCTGTTTTTGGCCATGGTCTTTTTCACAGCAACATGAAATAAACTAAGAAGGGCATATTCTTTAAACACATTAATAGACAGAGCTCTTAAGAATCTGACGTTTGGTCTACTTGGATATATGGCAACAATCCCAGAGTAGCCTCTGTCACTTCTCAGAGCTTTTCCTGAAATGCAGTGAGAGAGCTCTCAGGAAGTAAGTGGACAGCATTCCTTCGCTTTTGCACCTCCTGTCTCACAGGTCTATCTACATGCACCATCCTTCTCCTTTCCCAGCATCCCAGCATCCACAGCAGCCACCAGAGCCTCATCCACTCCTTGGGTGCTCCTCCTCCCCTGAGTTAAGCACATAAGGTCCCTGGCACCAAAGCTTTACTGTCAATCACACAGGGAGGACAGAACCTCCCAAAGGACAGAAGACGGGGAATTACCTTGTCAGTCCCTCCCATTGTCTTAGAAAGACAGAATCCTCATGGAACCAAATTTACTTTCCTGTATTATGAAAGGAAGGCTACCCACCCATGCCGAGCAGGAGGAGATCTGATCTGTACCCAACCAGTACACTGTCCTGGGAAGAGGTAGGTTTCATTTTGGAAATGAACCTAAAATGACACTTGACAGCAGACACCAAGAACAGCAAGACAAGATAGGAAAACCATGGAGGTAAAGCTCAAGTCCATGTTTTAGTTATGAAACAAGAACAGTCCTCTATTAATGGATCTGCCTGATTTCATCTTCATCATTCTCACAAAAATATTACAAGAAATTCTCAGCAGATAACTCCCAAGCCTCAGCAAGCTTTCAAATGCCAAAGACAAGTGTTTGTTATGTTTGTCATCTATGTTCCTGTTAGATCAGAAAGTTTAAGGAAAAAAAATTAAAACCTACTTAGTTCTTATACATAAATGACTTCAAAAAATGTCTATTCCTCCAATAAAAAGAAGAGAATCCAGTAAGATGTGAGCATGTGTTTGGAAACTGAAGACCAATATATATACACATCAGTTAGCAAAATGCTTTTAAAGAGACTGACTTCTTGTTGGTATCAAACTCTGTAAAACCCACCATTTCTCTAACAGGGATCCAGAGGACGGGTATGACCACAATAAAAAGAAGCCTATAGCTCCTAATACTTTCCCAGTGGATTCTCAAGTCCAAACATTTTGGTGGTTTGAATGAGGTATCCACCATACCCTGGCATTTGAATATCTGGTCCTAGTTGTTGGAGCTACTTGGGGAAGCTCAGGATGTGTGTTGTTGGAGGAAGTATGTCACTGGAAGAGGGCTTTTTGAGCTAAAACATTTGGTCCATTTTGATGTGCTCTCTCTACTTCTGTGAGCTTTCCGTGGCCATGTTTATGCTTAGCCACATGGAGCCTTAACTCTCTGGACCCATAAAGCCAAATAAACACTTTTTCAATAAACTTCCTTCGTTCGTCACGGCAACAAAAAAGAAACTAATACCGAAGCTGGTGCCAGAGAGTTGGGCTAGTGCTGTGACAGGCCTGGCCCGGATACATGGCCCCTTGTTGGTGGAACAATTGGGAAAGGTTATGAGTTGTGGCCTTGGAAGAATTGTTTCACTGGCCATGACATCCCCAGTTAGCCCTCTCTTCCTCATGCTTGTGAGTCAGGACGATCGTTCTTGCTACTGTTCCATGCCGTCCTGCCAGCTTCCATATTCCCTGCTGTAACAGCATGAACTCATCCTTTGGAACAAGAGTCCTAATAAGCTCTTTTGGTGTCTCATCACAGCAGCAGAAAAATAACGAAGACACATACCTTTTTAAAACAGGAAATAGTAAAATAAAAGACAAACTATCTAAAATATAAGGACTAAGCCTTTTGGAAACAATTTTCATTTGTGTCTGTATAGGAACTAGGCTTTAATGTAAAACATATAACTCACTACAGATCATGGTCAAAGCAAACTAAAAGTAACTATAGGAATGTTATTTCTACAAAGAAAACAAAACAATAACAAAAAAAAAACTTTTTTTTTTTTTGAATAAAAGAATCATGCTATGATGTCAATAAGAGACCCAGAAGCGAGAGACATGGTCCCCAGGGAGAAGCCTCTCCCCACATAGACACTATTGCCTATGTGAGACTCCTCTGCCTGGCCAACAGATAAACGATTTGGTGGCTTCAAACTACAACTCAGCCAGGCGTGGTAGTGCAAGCCTATAATCCTAGCACTCAGGGGGCAGAGGCAAGAGGATGAGGTGCAGGTCAGCCAGGGTTTTAAAGCAAGACCTTGTTTAAAGTAAACAAAGCAAAGCAAAACCAGCCAACCAAATTCCCAAACAATGACAAAAGAAACACCGACAGAAGTCTATTGCCACAGGCCCTGAGGAGCCCTAGGTGCAGCACAACAGGAATCTCTGTGCACTGCACCAGGACAAGTCCTACACTCATTTCGGTTGCTTACAGGATGTAGTTCTATAGAATGTATGTTCATATGTAGAACCCAAACTACTTTGTCCCATCTCACAACCCTTCTCTAGCCTTAGGCCCACTTATGCTGTGACCAGCCATGGAAATTCTCTCCTTTTAAGTATTCATAGCATTTTCACTAAGGCCATGTGAACAGTCCAAGCTCGGCTCTCTAGTCAAAGGCAGCTGTGCTGTATGGCAATGGGAGAGCATGGTAGGCTTACACAGACAGGGGCGCACACACTGGAGCATGGTATTTTAGGAATCCTGTTTATCAGAGTACCTTTTAATTTCCTTCCCAGGAAGTTGCTGAAGGTTACTGTCCTCCCACTCCAAACTAAAAGGTAGTGATTTGCTGCTAACCACCCTCTCGGTAGACCTGACATCATAAAGTAGACATGCCTCACTTGGTGTTTTAGTCACTGGGATATGCAGACTGAGACTATGTCTCAGAAAACTTGGAGTTTAGTGAAACTACTCAGAGAAAGCCATTGCTCCCTTCTATAAATAAATACCCAGCTGTATGCAACCTAAACAGTGAGCCACAATTAAAGAAGAGGTCACTCTGTGGCTGCTCTGATACATACATTGTGGCTCTTGCTGGAAGGCTGTGCCAAGAACCAGCCTTGCAAGAACAATTAACTAGACTGGCCATTAAAAGTAAATAGATACAATATAGAATTCATGGGGGAGAGTGCAACATAAAGAACTACTGAATACAAAAGCATTTGCGTTACAAATGACTCAGTGCTGCCTAGCAAGGAGCTCTAACACTGGGTTCTCTTCTTTCCTGGCCTGTTGGCACCCAGTCATGTGGACAGCAGTATGTCTCCAGTATAATGAGAGGCACGGGGCACAGTATCACCAAGGAAAGTGAGGCAGAAATGCTTTCTTAAGACTTGCCTTCCTAAAGTCTTCACAGCTGGAGTCTCAACAAAGTAATACACACTTAGAACAATACTGAAGAATACTGAAGCAACAATTTCTGAGCAAAGAAGTCTTCATAACCCAGAAACTAAAGTTGTGACCATATAAAGGTTCAAAATCATCAGTGATGGGTTTGCCCAAAGGTCTGTGTCTGTATCTGTGTATTACTCAAAAGGACCCTTCACTATTATAACTTCCTTTAAATGGTTCATTTTTCACTACAAAAAGTAATTCTTACAGAGTTTTAGGGTAGTGGCAAAAGAGGCTTTTTGACTCGAGTCCTCGCTGTGCTCTGGGACCACTCCATTGAGCATACTACCAGGCACAGTTCAAGTTAGCCCTGAACTCAAAACAATCCTCCTGCCTTAGTCAGGTACAAGCCACCATGCCCAGTTCTCTGCTACTCCTTAAACAAAACAACAACCAAAACTCCTCTGAACTTTCAAAAGACTTTCTTATACATGGCTATAAAAAAGCTAAAGGATGGAGCAAATCACACCCTAGAGAATATGATGTGTTATACTTTTAGTTTATAAACCTATGTTTTGCTAATAATAGTTTCCTAATTGATGTATATCTGTTGTAAATAATATGAAGTTTCACATGGACATTTAAATATAGGCATCTACTGATCTCTGAGCATATCCTCCACCTGCTCTTCCCATTCTCACCTCTGCCCACCCGTCCTCTCCATTCTCCTACAGAAGATCACACCTGTACTCCATGTCATAGGCATGCCATATTTTTTATAGTTATATAAAGTCTGAGGTCTACAAATGAAAGGATGGCAGTTGTCTTCCTGACACAGACTTAATATACTTGTCCACATCTTCCAAAGCATGTACTATTATTTTTTTCTTTTAAAAAAACTTATTTTTAATTTTATTTTTATGTGTGTGTCCATGTGTTTATCTTCAAAAGTGTGCTGGCTGTGGAGACAAGAGGGCATTGGATCCCTGGAAGTGGGAGTGACAGATGGTTGTGAGGCTCTGTGTGCACTGGGATCAGAACTCCAGTCCACGGAAGAGCAGTGGGTTTGTATCTATGTCTTTTATTCTACTCCACTGATCGCCAGGCCCTGTGCTGGTGCCTAACCTGAAATCAAGGCACAGTGGCGCCTCCCTCCGACAATACTCTTTTGCTCAGTACAGCTTTAGCGACCCAGGGACTTTTGAACTTCCATATGCATTTTAGGATTTTGTTTCTATTTCCATGAAAAAGAATCTACTGGAATTTCATGGAATTGTATTGAGTGTAATATATATGCTTTCATAATATTAAACAAGTTTATTTCTTGTGTTGTCTGTAATCTTCCTGTTTTGATTAGTATACATGTGTTTGAGCCTAGTTATAATGATTTAAAATCATGGTCTGAAACCACAATTCCTTTTGTACCTAACAACTCTGATGGACTTTACACGTGACCTAGAAGTACCCTTCACTTTCCAGCATTTTAATCTGGTCTTGTCTGTGTGGAGCTGTAAGTGCCCTGAATCATCCAAATCTTTTCTCCTGGATTTGGAGGATTTTCTGCAAGGAATTTTTTCTGAACATGTTATCAATACCTTTAGCCTAAAGATCTCTCCTTCTATGCCTATGGCTCAATCATGCCATACTTTTAACATCAGTCTTTTGATGGTGTCCCAATACATATGTTGTATATTATACTTTATTACTTTATTGGTATCAATGTCTGAATGTTCTAATCAATCTACCTTATCATACAATCCTGATACTCTATTCTTCACTCTATCCATTCCAAATTGGTGAGCTTTATAAACTGAGTATTTCATTTCTAAAATTTTCTAAAATTTCAGCTTGATTTTTCAGTATCTCTATAGTTTTGTTTTGTTTAATTCTTCTTTTATATCCTGCTCTGACCTTATTTCATTCAGCTCTTTGTATTCTCTCAGTTCATTCAAAAGTTTGTGTCCTCTTTGACTGTATTCTACATTCTTATAATTATTCTTCTGGATTCTTTGTCTGGAATTTCATCTAATTCTCTTGCACTGGAATCCAGTATCAGAGGGGAGCATAATTTCTGCTTCTTATATCTCTGTACTGGAGCTTGTGCATCAGGAATTATTTCCTTGGCTGAGTTTTTTAATCAGCTATATATATATTTTTTTTGAATTGAAGTATGTGCAATGCTCAGGCATAACTAGTTTATTTATAGTACTTCACTAGCTAAATTTCCAGTTTACATTTTCTGGAAACTAAGTGTAATACCCTGCATTGCTTTAGAATGTAGAATCACAACTACTAGATCGACCCACTATGAAAATATAATATTGCTGAGGTTTTAAAAATTCATCACTTCTAACTTCAATAAATACTGGGGAAAAAGAACATGCAGTAAGGAGTGTAGCAGTGAGGAGTGTAGCGGTGAGGAGTGTAGCCGTGAGGAGTGTAGCGGTGAGGAGTGTAGCGGTGAGGAGTGTAGCGGTGAGGAGTGTAGCGGTGAG
>NC_034591.1:132065584-132069539 GCF_900095145.1 Mus pahari | reverse complement strand
GTAGCGGTGAGGAGTGTAGCGGTGAGGAGTGTAGCGGTGAGGAGTGTAGCGGTGAGGAGTGTAGCGGTGAGGAGTGTAGCGGTGAGGAGTGTAGCAGTGAGGAGTATAGAAAGGTACTAATTACTTGTCTGGCATAGCGCCACATGCTTTAATCCAGCACTCAGGAGACAGAGGCAGGAGGATCTCTGTAAGTCTGAGGTCAGCCTGGTCAACAGAGTGAGCTCCAGGTCATCCAGTGCTACATAACAAGACACTGTCTCAAAAAAAAAAAAAAAAAAAAAACCAGCTAAGGAAGCTAAGGTTATGAGTAAACGAAAACTAGCATGGGTTGGGTAGGGATTAGTATTATGTCAGCCAAGGAAGCACTGAGGAGAAAAAGGTAGCAGGAATGGGGAAGCTGAGATATAGTTAGGGTCAGATAATTTAAAAATTAAAGATATGGAAGGTTAGTTTAGAAGTCAAGGAACCAGGGGGACAGTGCTGTGAGTAAGGCATTGCTGCACAAGCATGAGAACCCCAGTTTGAATCCACAGAAGCCCATAAACTTGCAAAGTAGTGTATAAACATATACTACTTTGGGATGTGGAGATGGGAAGTTGGAAGATGGAGACAGGAGAGTCCTGGAAGCTACCAGGCAAACAAGGTGGACGGTGAGGACTGACAAATGAAATTGTTATCTTACTCCTCTCCTGTGCCATGGGACATATGCACCTTCACTCATATATGCACATGTGTGGGTACATGTACATGTATATGCATGCACAGACACATGTAAAAAGAGCAGGGCATGAGGAAGAAGAAGAATGAGGTAGGGATCAGAGAGAAGTGGATATGGGTTGTGTGTAGGAAGAATCATAAAAAGTACACAATACAATGAGTACAAAACATACAGAACAATTATAAACCCCGAGTAATACAAAACTAAAGTATGACTCATAAAAGTTAAGTGTGCATCATAAAAAAAAAAAAACAAAAAAAGAAAACAAGAGAAACAGAGAGCTAAGTGAAATCATTATATAATTGATTTTAAAAAAATCATCACACCAGTATTTCCTTTTTTAGTGAATAGGTTTCTGAACTTCTTCCCTCCCACAGATGTTTCATGTACCAAACAGCACCTAGTTCAACTATGTAGCCCTTGGTTCCCACATCATCATTAGATGTGATAGTGAGGGTGTCCTCCAGGGTACCCTAAAGGTCACTTCAGCTTCCAAGTCCACTGGCCCTGGTAATCCCCATTCATGGTATACTGTGCTTGTCGTTTAATCCATATATTGAACCACTTCAGCTTGTCTCTCTCCAGCACTGGTCTGGAGCAAGGAATTAAGGTAAAAGTGCTTGCTGGAAGCTCCTTGGTACCCACAGACATGCAGGGGGACTCTCTGCTTCAGGCTCATATCCATCCCTGGCCTTTCTCTCTATTCATGGTGTACCTAGCCCTTGGTCCTGCCACCACACCTTTGCTCCCTCTCTGGCTGTTATAGCAATGTTGGTGTGTAAAAGAAATTATTATCTCTTGACTAGCAGTTTCCAACGATCTCAAGAACCATGCACATTGAGGCCAAATTTGCAAAGTTACAGAGCCTGCACAGGTCCTAGACTCACTGAAATGCTGTGTCCATACCTTGATCAGATTAGCTAACCACTGCATGATTTTTTTTGTTTTTTGTTTTTGTTTTGTTTTTTTTTAATTTGGCTGCATGACAAAGACATGGGAAAGGTTCTAACCTGTAGGGTAATCTGCATGACCATCTCAGAATGGCCACTGCGTCAGACAGTGATGTTGGGCTGAGAATACTACCCAAAGAAAGATCACTGTGTGGGAAGTTGGTGTCTACTGGGCCAGATGCTAGCAGGCAATGTGCTTCTAGAAAGCTACCTATGTAAACACACTGCAGGAAGCACAGATGCACTGTTGACTATGAGCTAAGCAGGATGATGACAACCTAGAAAGAAAGGTAGAAAGAAGAGCGAGCCTGGAAACATCTCTCAACAACTTGGCTCTAGACCACTTCCAGAAATCTTGTCACCTGAGTCATACAAATCCATTTAGAGCCAAACACATCCCTAACTGGAGAAACAGACTCTGGTACCTGAGATTGTGAAAAGTATAATTTCAGGGGTTGGGGATAAAGTGTCTCCAATAAGTCATGTCCCCTAGCACACACTCAAAGTTGCCTCACTGGAAAAATATATGGTCTCAGAGTAGATTGTAGAAGTGCATTAAGAAAAGAAGGCTGAAAGGGACTCAGGTGGTAAAGTGTATGCCTCCTAAATACAAGGATGTGAGTCTGGATCAAAGTCAGTCTTGCTCAGTGACTGACCTAGTCTCAAAACAATACTATACAGAGTAATAAAGGAAGATATCTAACACTGACCTCTGGCTTCCGGGTTACACACACGCTAACATGCACACAGGAATGTGCCCACAGGCATGCGCGCGTGCACACATAAACACACTTTAAAAACATGAAAATTAATACATGCAAAGTTGAAGAATACAAAAGTTCCAGGATATAAAATAATTTATTTTGGTGGCACTTCACCTTAGAAATGTTGCTTGGATGACTCATGGAATGTCCCAAAGTCTTCTCATTCTGTAAGAAAGACAAACAGATAGTAATTAAGCTCAAATTAAAAACATGCAAAGAACAAGCAATCAATTATTCTAGTAAGAAGTTATTCCTGTAAGTAAGCACAAACCAATCTATTAAATATATATTCCTAAGTATTAGACATTGGAAATTTAAGCCAAAGTAAAAAAAAAAAAAAAAAAAAACAATGGTCCCTGACCTAAAGAAACTCATCATGGAAAGAATAGGATTTCAGAACTATAAAATTAAGCTGCCTTAGGACACTTTCAAATTCATAGTTCAGAGGTGAAAAATCCTATATACCCTTGTATATAGAGTCCATGCTATGAAAGACCACTAAAAAGATGGGGAAGAGGGTGGGATGTGCGACCCCACCTCTGACTGTCAAATGCCCAATTCCCATCCTCTCTGTCAAGTCTGTCTTCCTTCTGGAGCATAAAGCACCTAACCCACTAGGACCCCAGAGAAGGACTTGAGGGGATCACTGGACTTGTGCATGCTTCCAGTGGAGCCACACTGAATATTCTCTTTCTGCTTTTCACCATTGTCTTTAATTGGCTTACTGAAGATGAGTGGCCAAGCCTGGCTTGTTAGGGTTAATAGGATGGAGGTGGTCTTCTAAGAAGAGATGGAAACAGGATATGCTGAAAGTACTATGAAGACACAGAAACCAAAGAGAGAAGCTCAAAAGAAGCCAATCTTGTTGGTGCTTTATGCTGAGACACCCAGTCACCAAATAGAGAAATGTTCTGTTACTTAAGCCACTTTGCTACAGTAGCCTTAGTACAGCGTTCTCAACCTTCCTAATGCTCAGCCCTTTAATACAGCGCCTCTTGTTGTGGGGACCCCCAACCATAAAATTATTTTCATTGCTACTTCCTAATTGTAGTTTTTCTACTGTTATGAATCATAATGAAAATGTATGTGTTCTCTGGTGGTCTTAGGTGACCCCTGTGAAAGGGTAGTTTAAATTACCTATAGGTTGAGAACCTCTACCTTAGCAAACAGAAAAGTTTTCCTACTATGCCCTTTTGTCTTATTGAGAACCCACTTAAATACAAACAAGAAAAAAATCTATTACATGTATTAAGCTAAGCCCCGCCCTTCCTCTTAGAGACCTTGAAGATTTGGCACCCTGCTTTGTCTGGTGGGACCCAGCTTCTTTATTATTATTATTATTATTATTATTATTATTATTATTATTATTATTATTATTTTCTTTATTTACATTTCAAATGCTATCCCAAAAGTTTCCTATACCCCTCCCCACACCTCTGCTCCCCTACCCACCCACTCCCACTACTTGGCCCAGGCCTTGCCCTGTGCTGGGTCATATAAAGTTTACAAGACCAAGGGGCCTC
>NC_034591.1:132040161-132063240 GCF_900095145.1 Mus pahari | reverse complement strand
TTCAGATTTTGACTGTTCTGTGCTGCCTGTCTGCAGTGTGACTGCTAACACAGCTCCCCAAAGACCACATCTCTTTCTCATTGGGGCCTCCTCTCCTTTCTAGTTGTAAAGTCTATCTAACAATGACTATCAGGCATAGATTTTGATATGTATAAATAGATTCATAGCTTTTGCCTACCCAGAGCTAAAAATGTCATCAAGACAGGCTCTGAGGCCTACACTAGAGGTTTCTTTACTTTGATGACACTTGTCCGACTCATGCTCCCATCAATGTATTTGAAGGGTCATAATTTATTTTCTTTGTTTTGTTACTATAAAATTTCATCAAACTGTTGCCATATTGGAACATGGTATTTGGGATAACATAAATCTATGTTCCTGGGTCACAGTCACTCAAATTTGGCTCCAGAATAAACAATCTCACCCTCTCTATGAGGGCAACTGTGTTTGTTGCATTATGGTGCTTTTAATATGGAAGACCAAGGACAAACCACCTTCACAGAAGTTACCCACGTCAGAGGTAGGTGACAGGATTGATTCCTTGTGTTAAGTCTCAAACTCTAGGACAACAACAATGGCTGAAGAGTCTAACATATCAAAGTGGACCTGAATGCCTGGTTCTCCCAGCATCCCTCAGTTCCTACCTGGCTGGCATACCCTGGCCCCTACCCTAAACTTCTCCAGCCCAGGACTGGGCTGCCCTTCCCTATATAACCCAGACATTTTGGCTGCCTGCCCTTTTCTGGTCTACCCTTTACTCTTTTGGCCAGTTTCTTGGCCCAGACTGCCCTCCTGGCTCCTCTCCTTTCTTCCTCTCCTTACATGGCTTGGCTCAACCTAGACATGTGCCCTCTGGACTCTCTTAAGTGTCCCTGCCTCTGGTTATGCTCTCCCTTTTATCTACAATAAACTTTCTTATCCACCATACTTAGAAGCAGTAATATCCTTCCTTTTTTATTTTATTTTTTCATTCACTTTGTATCTATCGCATGGCACTGGCTTCCTGAGTAGAGGCTGGTGAATTCCTTGTGATTCCTTGTGATGTTTAGGATTCGAGTTGCTGGCTACCTTTTATGGTTTGCTTTCGGGGCGCTTGGTTTAAAATAATCATTTGTTTGTTTACTTTAAAAGCACTTTGGTTTCCAAACATTCAGTTTGGTTTTTTGTGTTGATTTGACAGGGTCTCTCTGAGTAGCCTTAGCTGTCCTGGAAGGCTCTCTCTAGACCAGGCTGACCTTGAGGTCACAGAGATTCTCCTGCCTTTATCTTCTGAGTGCTAGAACTAAAGGTGACTAAAGGCATGCACCACTATAGGAGCACTGGTACTATTCAGTCTGTTAGTGTACCAGCAGTCATTCAGTTCATTAACATGTTAACACTCAGTTGTCTCCCCTGCCACTTATCCAAAACCTAATTCAAGGATGAAGGAAATGGTTAGAAAAATAGCTTTTTTTAAAAAAAACTCCAGCTGGTTTTGTTTGATAACTGTATTAATTCAACTCAAAACTGTGCAGGAGCTTTAATTAAAGAATTGGGGAACATTCAATGTCTACATTGTTTTTTGAGTGCTAAATGAGAATTCCTAGCAACAGAATTAAGAGATTATGAATGGGAACACTGCTTTAATTGAAATTTTAAAACATTTGAGGAAAAAGATATAATTGGTAACTTACAAATTCAGAAAGAAAAAATACATGTTCACCTTCATATATTGATGCCAGCATAATGTACACATGCACATGTGCATGCACACATACACACACCCCACTTATTTAGGAGATATGACTATAGTTTAAAAACTATATTCAATAAATATACTAAGATAAACTTAAAGTGAGACAAAATACATCATCAATCATCTCAAGGCAGTGCAGTCTACATTAATAGTGATATGGCAGTGTAATCTACATGAACAGTGATGTGGCTGTCTGCTTTACTTTTGTTTTTTAATTCATTTTAAAGCTTTAAGCAAGTAATAATAAAGTGACAGCACTCAGAAAGTAGGTGAGACGACAAAATGTAAAACAGGGCAGCTAGTATTTGTTTGGGGTCCAGATATCTAGGCTCTAGAATTCAGCTTTCTCGTTTCCTTTATTTTTTTCTTGTGTGTATATGCATGTGTCCATGTGAATATCATGTGTATTCATGTACCCTCAGAGGCCCGAAGAATGAGCTATGTTCCTTGGAGTTAAAGTTACAAGCAGTTAAGAGCCACTAGATATGAGCTAGAAACTGAACTTAGGTCCCCTGACAGAGCAGGGAGCTAAGCATCTCTGTGCCTCTTCAGCATTCTCCTTTACACGGCAGGCTTTATAAATGGGTAGGGGTGTACTAAATGAGATGACACTGTGGTAACTCTAAGCTCTGAGTAACAAGAAACAAAGTCCCACTGCATAAAGCAGGCTGGCTGACCTTAAAGTCTGTCTGCCTCTGTCTCCTCAGTGCTTAGACTAAAGACATGCACCATCATGTCCAGCCAAACATACTGTGTCTTAATAGAACATATTGCTTTCCTTATTATCACTAAGCAGCATATTTATGCAGTTTAAAACTCCTAAAATCATAGACAAATAAACATATAGTTTTCTGTGACACAGACTGACAAATGCTTTTCAAATTATAACATACAATATGGTATAATTACGATAATAGTAACTATAGTAATAATGTAGTGAAAAAAATAATCTTTTCCAATATGCACTGACTTTTACTGATAATTATATAAACAATTAAATGAATAAACATTCCTGGTTTTTAAAAATTCTATCTAGGGGCTGCAGAGATGGCTCCCACAGAGCCGCTTACAATTGCCTGTAGCTCCAGTTTCAGTTGATTTGATACTTCTTCTCACTTCTGTGAGTAGGCTTACACATGGTGCACATATAGGCAAATGCTCATACACATAAAAATCCATCTTAAAAAACACCTTAGTGTTTTTTAAAAAGATATATGAAATAAATATATAAAACCTTAAAGCTAAAGTAATCTACATCAATGCAAGTTAGAATTCACTTGCTATAAAATTATTGAAATTATACTACTTCTTACATTCCATCTGAAGCACAATCGGTATTAGAAGTCTTAGTTAAGAATGTTCTAATTAGAACATACATATTAACTAGCTACTACAAGCCAGGTACTGTTAAGGCCTTTTAGAATGGGGTAGCAAATAAAAAAAGACCCTCATATTCATAAAGTTTAATAATATGAAGTAGGAAAGTTGCCTATAATCATCAGTTCAAACCTAGACTATACAGCAAGACCCTCTCAAAAATGAAGAGGAGACAAGAGAATTATCAAATTTGGTTCCAATTACTTTTGTGTAATTTTGTGTCCCATAAGCTCTAGAACATCCTACAATCTCAACAAACAAAGGCATCACCATACACAAGCCTACAGACAGACAAAATCACATGTCTAGTTTGCAAGTATGTGTATGCACACATGATAACACATACAAACGCATTCACATACACACGTAAATGCTTACATGGATACATGGTAAATAACATCCACAATCAGAACAAAGGCCCTTTGTTCCACAAAGAAAGGAGGTGGCTTCTGCAAACAGTACTTCCCTAGAAAAGAGTCTGTAGCTTTATTGATTCAAACACTAAATCATTCTTCCTAGGATTTTTCAAAGCCAAATTCCACGATTCAAAATTGAGTGGCCAACGTTAATTAATAAAATGATATTTTTACATCAAAAGATAGTTTCAAAAATTGATAAATGACATTTAAATGTTTATTGTCTTAAGAATATGTTCAACAAACACAAGGGACATACTGTATTAAAATAAATCCTGTTACAATGTATATCCCTGATAACATGACCTGCAAGTGTTTGGTGCCTCCAGGGAAGGATCCCTGAGCAACTCTTAGGTTCCAGAGCCTGTTAGGGCATCCCTAAAGTCAGCGAGACCTGGGCAGTGCTGACAGGACACTCCTCTTACCTGAAGCTTCATCTTCCAACAGAATGCATGGGCGTGTCCTCAGTACAGCTCTCTCCAGCAGCATAGTGCCCTGTGCCCATGGGGGGTGGGGGTGGGGGGTGGGGGTTTGGGAGCTGTGCCTGAACTGCAGCTGCCCTGCAACCCTGCAGCAGCCAGCAGAACCACACTGCTCTGCTGCTGGACTTCAGTGCAACATTCCTGTGATCAAACTGGACTACTTCCTCCAGCTGATTTCCAAGGAATGAGGTAGTTAATGAATAATTCATGAGTCCGTTCCGTTCTGCAACCAATCTCACTTCTGTTCTATGGCCTCCTACAACAATATGCAATGTAAAGATTCTAAGTATACTTGCTGGCTTGCAAATAATTGAAGCTCAATTTCCAGTCGATGGCAGTAAATGGTCCTGGATCTGTTTACTCTTGTATGTTAACCTATCACCCAGACTGACTTGAGAGACTTTTTTTAAAAAGGGGTAGAAAGGGTAAATAATTAACCACAGATATCTGAAAAAACAATATTTTTTTTTCTTCCATCAGCTTGTCCTTCTGGGGCTGAGCTATGAGAAGCAGCAGAGTACTTGTAACGCCATGCCAGCTGGGGGAGGAGGTTCTCAACAGGGATGCGAGGAAACAAACTGCTTCAAGGGGGATTTTCCTGCTCTCTGGCTATAAATAAACCTTTATCTCACTGTTCTTATTCAAGGAAGTTGATGAACATGTGTTTCCAGAAACCTGCCAATGCTTGCATATTTACAAATGAATAATGCCCGAAGCATCTAAAAACTACTCAAAACACAATTCCAGGAGAAGCCTGAACTGGAAGACTGGGTAACCCCCTCCCTCCCTCCAGCCACCGCCTTAGGAAGTCTAGTCTCGGTCTTGTTCTCCACTTGTTCTGTCTTGTTCTCCACCTGTTCCATTCACTCTCCCTGGTGTCTGGCTGCACCATACAGGTCATGGTTGAGCTATCTGTCAGTTAATGGGGAAAAGGGGAGTATTTTGTTCCCAGTTGTTTCTGACTTATTAACTTTGCAAACTGGTCTTCAATGCAGTCTTCCTTGGCCCTGAGCCTTTCCTTACATTTTATTTTGTTACTTTATAATATCACTTCTGAGTTTATGCTTTCTAAAATTAAAGAAGTTTTGTTGTTTTTAAGATTTTTTTTTTTGAGCTAGACCTAGTGATATGCTTAGGTGGTTCATTCTTTAATCCCAGTACTTGGGAGGCAGAAGACAGACAGATCTCTATAAGTTAGAGGACAGGTTGGTCTGTACAGTGAATTCCAGGACAGCCAGAGCTATGTAGAGATCCTGTTTCATAAATAAATAAATAGTAAAAAATAATAATAATAATAATTTTAGAAGCTAGAGAGATAGCTCGGTAGTTAGGAGCACTGACTGTTCTTTAAGAGGACCCAATTTCAATTCCCAACACCTACATGGCAGCTCACAACTTGTCTGTAACTTTTGTTCCACACCATCTTTCTTTGTAAGGATAAGGAGGATGTTTCCCAGGGTCTCTGGCAGCTCTTCTCCTCAGGAGCTTTGTAAAGTAGGCTCTTGCTAGCCTGACATACTCAGGGAGGGGGTGTTGGCATAGAGAATATATAAGAACATCAAGAGCTGAGTTGAGAAGGAGGGAAGAAAGGGTCAGCATGTCAGTATCTCTCTCCATCGGAGTTATTGTGTCCCAGTACTACATTTAGACATTGTAAAAAGGTGTGTGTGTGTGTGTGTGTGTGTGTGTGTGTATGCATACATGTATATGTATGTGCATGTGTGGGCACACTTGACACAGTTCACATGTAGAATTCAGAGAAAAGCTTTGTAGCACGGTTCACTAGATTATCAGTTTACAGTTGATAGCAGGACCATGAACCAGCATTTAAATAGGTTATTAAATGTCTTCCTTGTGGGTTATAGATATACACAGTTCTCTCAAGCTTAAGGGCCTCCTCTCACTCTTGATAATGACAATATGAATAACATAAAAGAAGAATTTCTTCTCTTGGGTCAGGGCAAAAATAACCGCAATTCTTTACAGCTGTAATTTGCTGTTTGATATTAGAGCACACTCTTTTAAAAATGTGTCTATGCTAGTTGTCATTAACAGCTACTTCATTTTTTATAGCTTTTTGTTTTTTCTTTCCTACTGACTTACTACTTGTTTATCTCATATTTACTTTATTTGTGGTGATAATTTTAGATAATCAAGTGAGTTCTCTTTAAGTTTCAAGGGGCCATAAAGCCATGGAGACAGCACTCAGCCATCACCAATGATCTGACAGGGACTCCTCTTGGACTTGCAAATGAAGGGGTGGCAGGGGAAGTTTTTCAAAGGTTTCAAAGTGTAGTGGCTGCCACTTGAAGTTGACAGGTGACCAACTGAAAGCAGCCATGGAAGCTTATCCTGTTACAATCAAAGATGCCAGTGTAGAGCAGGAGGGGAAACACACTGGCATGGTCACCAGGCTGGCCGGTGCCTCATGAACTGACACAGCATCGTCATACGGTTCCTGTTATTCAGCACAGTCACAATAAACCATTTCTTGATCAGACGGTGACACAAGGTGGGTTATATCTGGTACCTGGGGAAGTGAAGATGGTGAGCAGGACCTCCCAACTGCAGTCTCTACCATGAGCTTCCTTCCTTCCCATGGCTGGGCTTTGGTTGCCCCCTATCATGGGATACACAACAGCAGTCAGAAACGGTTCCCATTCCCTCTCTCCCTGATGTGGAGTTGGGGGAAGAGAAGCAGCCCCTCTCTTGACAGAGAATCTTGTCATTTTTGAGACAAACATGTTTCAGTTTGAAGTGATGGGACAGGGAATCCCACTTCCAGAGGCAACTTCACAGTGAGCATAAACAGCACATGACAATTTAGCAACATACAAAATCAGATAGTAGAGGTAGGCCAGGTCCTCACAGAGGGATAGAGGCTGTCCTAAGCCAGCAAAGAATATGACTGTGAAGAGCTACGTGAATTCCACCTACACCAACTAACAGAGAACATGTAAGCTGCTTTCTAAGCTCATCTATAAAAAGAAGAAAACAATGAGCATTTGCTGTTCTTAGTGCTCACATGAAGAGTATGCTGTTTACATGGCCCAATACTAAGACCTTACAGGAACCAGGCATGCAGATGAGCAGGAAGCAAGCATCTGTTACAGTAACGTGAACCCTTAGCAGCAGCATTCTCCATGCTCAAAACACGCAAGACAATTATCAGAGGCAGAAAAGGGAAAAAATAATAATTAAACAAGAAGCCACAGCTAATTAGCTAATTAGGTTATAATCATATATTCACAAACATAAAAGGGAAAACACATTGTAAGGACATAAAATGATTTTTTAAAAAAACATTAAAAATGTCAGCCCAGAAGAAAACTATGGTGACAGTCAGAATACAGTACACAGGGGGGAGATAGAACGATTACGAATGGAGGAATCTTGGGAACAAAAGACGAGAGCATTCTGGAACCCAAGGAAGACTCATCATACATAATAGCTCAGGCTGTGATGCAGCCTGGGTCAGCTATCACAATGTACTGCCACAGGTTTGCCAAGGAAAGGGCTCTTTCAAGATACAATACACTGTTGCTACAGTTATACAAATGAACAAATGTGTGCAGTATATTTTTATTCATCTGCAAGAAATTACTTTAGAAGAAACATGAGAAATATTCAAGCTCAGGTTTCCACAACATTGGGGAGGGGGTCTGTTTATTCTTGTATGAGATAAGGAAGTCATCTTGCTGAAGCCAAGCATTCAAGGTCATTAATTTCATTTAGAATACTATAATAGTATTTTACAGTGTTATTTTGTGAAATCTCTGCATTAAAAACCAAATTTGGATAGTTTTCAATTTAACAGTTACTGAAAGAATATCTGAAAAGTTACCTGTCACTTGGCTCATACCAGCTACAAGCAAGTAGCAACAGCCAACAAATCATATTCATTAGTAACACCTGACTAATTACTTTTATAACCTTCACTCAATTTATATACAACACATGAAGCCATTAGCAAATACTTCTCTTACAGTATATTCTGACTGTTTTATCTAAATAACATGAACTCTAGCAAAATCTCCTCCCCAGAGTTCAGCTCTAAAATAGTAAACAACCATTACTTTAAGATCCAAGCACATGAAAAAGACAATCAGCTCAAACTTGGCAACGCTGAATTTAATGTTTGGTAACAGCATCCTACCCCCTCTCCAATCTCCAGGGGAACCGTCAGAACTCATCTCTACACTTTTCAACAGTAAGGCTGAAAATGAAAGCTAGTGAGGAGGGAGTCATCTCTGGTTCATGAACGACAAGCAGGCTACAATTTCCTGTATATGGCTGAGTAAACTGGGAGGGCCCCGAGCAGTACTACACTAGCGAGCTGTGATTACCAAACAGGATAAGCACCCTGGGAAGCAGATTCAAAAGATGTTACACATATGGCCCCAAAAACACCACAAGAAAATGGATCCCTATTTCCAGATGTGAGAATGGTACTATGGTATGAATATGGTTGGTCCACTTGTCCCAGTGTACAAAAAGGTAGTAGGCCTTTAAGAAGTATTTAGTTAAGAAGGATCTGCCATCATAAGAGGATGAGCATGGTTTCCAGGAGAGCGTTTTGGTTATTATGGGAAGTCTCTTTAGAGACTCCACCCCTCTGTACTCTCTTCTCCTTTCTCACACCCTCCAGTCTTGTCATCCTGTCATGCATGGCACATGAAGAGGTCCTTACCAGAGGCTGATCAGCCTACAGTCTCAGGGATTCTGTTATAGCAATAGAAACTGTGCTGAGGCAAATATTAATGCCCTGAGAGTCTCACAAGAAAGGTAATTAATAACCCAAAGAGCCACACAAATGATGACACAGGTAGTAACATGTTAACTGGTAGTGAGTGACTTCACTTAGGATTTCAAAACTGCATATTCATCTCTATGTAGGAATACTTGATGTGTAGTGGATGGATACTTCACCTGTCAATAAAAACAACAACAAAAACAAAACTCTGGTCTAAGTAAAGGGTAGGATAGAAGGTGGGGCATCTGGTGGGCATAAAGGATTCTGGGATTGGGCCAAGTGCATGAAGGAAGACAGTACACGAAATCTGAGCAGATGTAACCAGCCACGTGGCAAAACATGGATTAGAATAAATGGGATATTAAGTTATGAGCTAGTCAGAGAACAAGCCAAAGCTTATGCCAAGGTATTTGTAAACATCGTAAAGCCCCAGAGTCATTATTTCTGGGAACGGAGAGCAACTTACAGTAAACACCCTAAAATATCTCTCCATTTCATTATGTCTCTTCAAAGAAGTCAGAACTAGAAAAAGGGCAGGATGAATACCGACATGCAAAGTTGTAATATATGGAAGACGCAATTTTTATTCTGCAAAATAAAACTATGATTCCTGGGAGTATACAGTGGGGCTGCTAATAAGAGAAAGCTAGAAACCATGTTGATGAGAGACCTTAATAGTTTAAACACACACACACACACACACAGTAGTAGGTAGGCCAGGTGTGGTATCTAGTACATGTTGCTATCCTGAACTTTGGAGACTGTATGGGAGAAATGTGAGGAGAAGGAAACAGGAAAGGAGGGCGAGAGGGAGGGAGAAGGAAGTGAGGAAGGTGTGGGCAGCATTCAGGGAGGCTCTGAGAACAGTCTGCCCTGAGATACAAAGAATGTTCAGCACTAGACTGGAAACGAGAGTCTGGAATACTAAAGCTCAGATTTTCAACAAGTTCTTATTGTAGGTTTTCACTATTTATCTGGCATATTAAAGTAACAATATTAAGAGGTGAAAGTATAGAGACTATGCTTCAGAATACTGCTATCACCTCGTCAACTGTGAGGCTCTTGTTCCAGATGCCAAATACAGAAGACTATAGAGTTAGGTAATTAGATCATTTATATAAAGTGTATATAAAGCTACTTCCTTGTATTAAAATTTTCTCCATTTATATACTTTCAGAGCAAACTGAAGTTTGTTTAAATATCATGATGCTTCATGATAAAATCTCTCTCTTGATATTTAAAAGATGCTGAAATCAATGGTGTGAGAATTATAATTCCTTAAAAATATGAAAAATGTCTTTTGCTTTCTATGTAGTTGTCTAAATACAAACCAACTATGTATCATCTTTTTTATTATGCTTTCAGGAATGCAATGATGTGGACCAGTTCTTTAAGGGTAGAAAGTGAAAATGTATTTTCTGGATAATCTTACAAATTGGGTCCCAGGTGATGTGGTCCTCTATGAAAGGCACCCATTCATGCTCACAGCTTGGATCACACAGGAGGCATGGGGCCAGAGTGGCAGAACATGCACCATCTACTCAGCGTGGCTAGTCTTGGCAACAGTGACGTGTACACCAGGAGCAGCAGCACACACCTGGAATCCTAACACAAAGGTGGTCAACGGAAGAGGATGGAGTTTGGGACTAGCCTAGGCTACAGAGTGTGGGGCAGGTGAACTGTGTCACCAGAAGAACTGGTAAGTTTGAGTGAGCTTAGATCCCATAGAACCCCTGCCTCCCTCTATCTGCTCTGGAACCATGACGCCCCTCTGAGAGGACCATGACAATCAGTCAGGTAGGGAAAACACCTGGAGTCCCTCCCATTCAAAAAGAGCATCACTCAAACTAAGCCAATAGGAAACATGTACCCCTAATTCCCACCCTACTCTGCAATGTTTATACAGTCCCTATCCCCACGGAAAAACGTGCACAACTTCTTTCACTGAGGACTATATGAGAGTGGCTGTTTTTACTGAATTGTACTCTTGGGGAAGAGTCCTCTCTCCCAAAGCATTCATCACTGGATCTTGGACCCACCCGCCTGGCTGCAGTTGTCACTTCCCCACTAGTGCTATGGCTGGCTGCCATTGTCACCGCTGTCCAAACCTTCTCGATTTTCTTCTAAGAGCTGTAACACTTCCAGAGGGACCCAGACCCATGGAACCTATTGGTCCTGGTTCCACTTTGCCCTTTGGATGGATAGAGGCCAACAACAGAGAGTGCATACTGAACCTGTCTCAACAGAAGGTGCTGGGTTTTTTCCAGCGCCAGCAGTTTCTAAGTGGCAGTGCTGGTAACAGTAGAGGTGTTTTGTTTCCAGTCATAATAAAGATAGTGACAATGTTTAGCACAAGATGCAGCAATTGAACGTTTATGATTCACTGCCTCCTGCTCGCTCCTGACCAGGGTTGAATCATCCCACAGCACTGGGAACTAGCTCTTTCTGGGAATCCAAAGAAGCCTTCCCTTCCTATAGTAAAATTTTCTCCTTAATTTGGAAAAGATGCTGTTACTTACAGTGTATCCTAGAATCCTGATCTTAAGTCTGGAAAATGCAATATTGTCCTAAAATAGACAATGACTGTCAAGCAAATGTGTATTTCCAAACACTGACTTGGAGATCAACTACTAAACTTTTAGACTTTTACATTACATTAATTTACATTAACACTTACTGTACACAAAGTTGCTTTAAGATAGGTCTTGAAGCAACATATTACTAACTTTAAGATGTAAAGAAGAAGATTGTATTCTCTAAGACAGTTAAGATGAAAAAAAAATTTTTTTAATGAAGCAATTCAGGTTTCCAAAAGGAGACTAAAGGCTGAAAAGTAATGGGTTAGTGTCTACAAAAACCTAAAAAGTCCCATGGTGGCTCATGCCCTTAATCCCAACACTCAGGAAGCAGAAGCAGGTGGATCTCTACGAGACCAAAATGAGTCTCAAGACAGCCAGAGCTACATACTGAGACCCTGTCTCCAAAAATAAAACAAGCCTAAACACAGTAGCCCGCTTAAAGAATCGTTTATCTACACACAAGTGATAGGGAGAAAATCCTTTAGGGATTACAAAGTATTCCCAGTGGTGGTTCTCATGCCACTGAAAGTGAGTCCCGCCTTCATCAACAGACAGTAAAACAAAGTACCAGGCACTAGCAATCCACAGACTACCATTTATAGGTTCATGCAGTGCATGCTATAGAGAACTGTGCATAAAGTCACCTTGGGTATGACCCAAGATAAAGACCTTATCTTTGCAGCTCCCAGAACCTCGGTGAGGGGGAAGAGGAAGAGGAGGAGGAGGAGGGAGGAGGAGGAAGAGGAGGAGGGGAAGAGGAGGAATTTTTGCAGAGCTTCTCTTTCACTTCTCAGCACAGGCAGGTCACAAATTCTATCTACAGATTTAGGGTTGAGCTTGTGGTTTCCTCAACCTGAGTCACTCTGCCTTCTCCTTTGCCCTTAGCTCTACACATAATCCCTGTTTTCTACAGTAAGTTCTGAAATCCCTCCATCACTGACCTTATCCAACTAATGTTTATATGCGTCAAGGCAGACTGTCAGAGCGTGAAAACAGATAGGCTGATTATAATGACCTCCTACATGCAGTAACAAGCCCCGAAATCTTTGCTCAAATACATCTATACACTGCATCTTGTTTTGAGAATCGAAAGAACTTCCTCTCAGGAATGTGTAAGACATAATCAGAAGACTTAGCCAACTAAGACCAGTATGTCACTTATAGCTAAGAAGCTGATAAGCCTATGCCAAAAACTTTAGAACCCAGAAACCTGCATAAGACAATCACCTCTGAACACAGCCATCTGTGCTCATTAGCACATCTCCAGAGAAACCATCCCTTTAGAGCTCAGGTATTGCTCTAGATTGCAGTTGGTGAAATTTTAACAAAATAATTGTAATGGTTGGGGCTGTGGAGATGGCTCATTAGGTAATGGTAATTACCAAGCCTGAGAACCTGAGATCACTTCCCAGGATCCAAGTCTCCAAAGCTGTCCCCTGCCCTCTATTTTGGGGCCATAGCATGCTCACACCATTCATACGATTAGTACAGATGTAAAATAATTAAATGTGAAAAAGTATCCAAATGATATATTTGTGATGGTGGTTAGTACTGACTGTAAACTCCATAGGATCTAGACTCACCCAGGAGACAAAGCTATTAGTGTGTCTGTGACAGGGTTTAGAGACTGAATTAACCTAGGTGGGACGACCAACTCAAGAATGAAGTGATCCAAGCACCAGCGCCTTCTCTGCTCCCTGCCTGGAAACGATGAGACCCGCCACCACCTCATGCTCCTGACACCATGCCGTATTTCTCACTGCCACATTCTCTGCTTCCTGCCTGGAAACGATGAGACCCGCCACCACCTCATGCTCCTGACACCATGCCGTATTTCTCACTGCCATATTCTCTGCTTCCTGCCTGGAACGATGAGACCCGCCACCACCTCATGCTCCTGACACCATGCCATATTTTTCACTGCCATATTCTCTGCTTCCTGCCTGGAAATGATGAGACCCGCCACCACCTCATGCTCCTGACACCATGCCATATTTTTCACTGCCATATTTTTGCCTTCAAAATAAAACAGCTGTTCAGCCACATCTGGCCACAGCTACCAGGAAAGAACCCCCAGGAGGCACTGAAGAAGTTCTCACATTACCTGCTCCTTCTCTTTGGTCTTGCTTCTGTAGACTCTAGCAGAAATGGCATCCTGAGAAGGGATGGCAGAGATCTGGTGCAGTGGCATGCTCATCCCAGCCTCCAACCTGCTCTTCCTCCTTACGGAAGTGAGTCTCCTCTAGCAGAGTCATTTTGGGCCATTGACTTCAAGCTGAGAGAAAGGAAAGAAACAGAACTGAGCTAAAACACCTAATTTCCAACAGTAAGTGCACTTTGTTAATCTGAGGAAATTATTCTGACCAAATACTTGGGTCTTCAAAAGGGATAGAAAATGACTAGGGAAAATTAAATGTGTTTCTTGTACTAAAATATAAGTATGATAAATAAGCCAGAGGGTCACAGATTAGTCTTTTGTTGTCCTCTTAACTATAAAAGGACAAAGTCTCGTTATATTATTTCTGAAGTTAAACTTTTGTTCCTGTGTATGTGTGTGTTTCCCTGAATATCAAACCTCATCTCATGTATCCTGATATAGTAATCTTTCCTTGAAACTAATGCCTTTGGCAGGAGGATTACAAACTTGAAGCTAGCCTGATCTACATAGTAAGATCCTGTATAAACAAAACAAAATGAAATTTAAAACAAACATTAGACACACACACACAAAGAGCAAAATCACCACTGCTGTTCTTAGAGTCAAGTTATAGTTCTGTGGTAGAGCTTACCTATATACCCAAGCCCCTGGGTTCAATCCCTAGTATGAAGCTTTAAGATGATGATGATGATGATGATGATGATGATGATGATGATGATGATGGTGATAAAAGCAAGAAAGCAGAGTGGGAAGTAGTATGAATGGGATGGAGGGAGGGAGGAAGGGAGGGGCGGAGGGAGGGAGGAAGGGAGGGGCGGAGGGAGAGAGGGAGGGAGGGGGGAGGGAGGGAGGGAAAGAAATCAGTCATTCCATCTAACTGATCTCAAATTCATATAATGGCAAGACTGGGGTTTTAAAAGTCTGAAATTCAAATTATCTATGGTTCCTGCATAACCTTCCAAAAGTCTAGACTCTCTAAACCAGCTGTTGGCCAATTTCTCCTATAAAGGGCAAGATAAATATTTCAGGCTTTATAGGCCAAATCTGTTCTAGTTACTTGACTCCTCTGTGTATTGTGAAAGCAGCCATTGACTAGTGGGTAAATGAATAGAAATGGTAATGTGTTCTAGTTTAGATATGGCTTGTCCCCTATGGTTCATCTGCTGCACGTTTGACACTTTAAGAGTAAGTCTTGAGGACAGATGTTTTTCTTGAAGGAGTGAGTTTATCTCACTAGTGAGCTCAAGAACAGCTGTTACAAAACTTCCAGCTCACCCTGCTTCTTTCCTCTCCATTTTTTTCTTTCCTTCTCTCCTCACTATTTGCCTTCCCAACCCTGTGATGCTGTCTAGCCTGCTACAATACAGCCAAAGGCATCACCAGAAGTCAATGCCAATGTGCTAGTCATGGAACTCCAGAACTGTGATCTAATTAAACCTTTTGTTTAAAAAATAAAATACCCAATCTTGGGTATATTTTGATATGGTAAAACAAAGTAAATTATGACATTACTTATCAATAAAAATATATCTGCAAAAACTGGTGGCAGGATAGATTTTGCTCATGACTTACAGCTCAATAAGGGCTTCTCAGGGAAGAGGTAGGCCATCAGGGACATTCCTGAGACCCCTGAGAAGGCTGCCTTTACATAAAATAACAATATCTATATAATCTGTCTTATATAACCAAATATACTTGCTTATTTTCTATATGTTCTCATTGCTAGTAATCAAGTCATGGGTTCTCTCCTCCCTATTCTCTTATTTTGCTGCTCCCACAGATACAGCTCCATACAAACTCTCCATGTTTATGGTAGTCATGTTTCATGATGCCATTCAATGTTGGCAGGACTGAGTTTTAAACCAAAAGACTATGTCTCTAATTTGGGGTCCTTCACCTGTTAACCATATGTTGGGCATGTGGTGGTGAGCAAGGAAGGTAGACAACAGGGCCAGAGCACCCTAAGGCCACATTTGACAAATATTTGTCCCACCTATCTCAAAACTCTTCTCTGGAACAGCAGTGTCTGTGGGGCTGCTCAACTCCAACAGAGTCAGTAACCAGACAGAAGAGACAGGACTTGCACATGGTTGAGTCATGCCTACACAGATCAGATCAGAAAGCAACAGGAGGAAAGAGGAATGGCTACAGACCAACACAATACATTTTGCAAAACACAGGAAAACCAAGAACGATGACCATTGTGTGGATACTTCATTCCTCCTTAGAATAAGGAACAAAATTCCCAAGAAAGGATATAGGTACAGAGACAAAATTTAGAGCTAAGATGAAAGGATGGACTATCCAGAGACTACCCCATCCGGGAATCCATCCCATCATCAGCCACCAAACCCAGATACTAATGCACATGCCAGCAAGATTCTGCTGAAGGGACCCTGATATAGCGGCCTCTTGTGAGGCTATGCCAGTGCCTGGCAAACACAGAAGTGGATGCTCACAGTCAGCTATTGGATGGAACACAGGGCCCCCAATAGAGGAGCTATGAAAGCACCCAAGGAGTTGTAGGGGGCTGCAACCCTGTAGGTGCAACAACAACATGAACTAACCAGTCCCCCTGAGCTCAAGTCTCTAGCTGCATATGTAGCAGAAGATGGCCTAATCAGCCATCATTGGGAAGAGAGGCCCCTTGGTCTTGTAAACTTTATATGACCCAGCACAGGGGAAGGCCAGGGCCAAGTAGTGGGAGTGGGTGGGTAGGAGAGCAGGGGCAGGGGTGGGGTATAGGGAACTATCAGGATAGCATTTGAAATGTAAATAAAGAAAATAATAATTAAATAAATTAAAAAAATAAATATATATATGTGTATATGTATATATATGAATGTAATTGACAATGTACAGCAAGAAAACAAACAAAAAGAAAACAATGTCAAAGTTAATTAAGAATTTTCAATAAAAATCTTAATAAATATACTTTGAAGTATATTTGATTACTGAAATATAATAGAGTATGCTCCCAGGGTAAAACCCATACATATCAACCCTGCTCCCAGAGGTGTTACAGGTGTGGCTGCTGCAACATGCACACCAGTAGGTGACAGAGAAGAAAGAGGCTTTGACTGCATTCAGTGTTCTGACCTATGAGCATCTGAATGATTAGTAGCCTAACATTCCCTGAAAACTGCAAGCCTCAAACAACCTCCAGTCCAGCGCCAGGCAGGCCCGGACAGGCTCCCAGAATGGGAAACAAATCAGAGACTAAAGGAACCCTGACTGGGACTGTGGGCCCCTGGCCAGAGTGAGTCTAAAACAGATGCTCATAAGGGGTCACTCTGGCAGGCTGGGCAGGGAGTGAGCCCTAGACTACAGGTGCCATGGGGCCTGTACAGGGAGCCAGCCTGAGATGACCACCAGTCTGGGACTGCACAGGCATGGAGGACAGACCATGCCTCAGATGACCCCTGCCCAATGCCATAATGTACAAGGGGGCATAGCACCCTTGAGACCACTCCTGAAATGACTCTAGACACTCAAAGATCCTGGGCACCGCAAAGAGGAACAAGTAAGTGTGGAGAAATAGGAAAAGAGAAACGCAGAAAGATGCAGGCACATGGAGGGAGGCAGAAATGGAGACTCAAGGGTAGTGAGGAACAGCTTGATGTGAGTAGCTGGGGATGCCACTTGAGACCATGGTGTGGTTCTGTCCTGTTCTGCCACTGGGGGGGGGGGCACATCTGGATCAGTGACCCTGCAGCTGCAGGAGTCTGTAACCACCAGAGGCCAGTCAGACATCCATGGTCTGGACTGCCATCCGGGTACATATTGATGCCCAAGGGCTGTGCAGAACTGGGCATCTTAGGAGAGCTGGCCTTGGAGGAAGAAGAGCAGGAAAGCCAATCCTACCCCCAACCAGTTACAGTACTCAGGAAAGCAGCCCACACACTGTGAGGGTTGAAGGTGAACCTACCTGAGGATAAGAGCATGGGAAAGCTGGTCCTACCACTCCTCTCCCATGCAGTAGCATGGATGAGGAAAAGATACCTCCTCCTCTCTTGACCCTTACCACCTGCTGCAGGCAGGAGACCCATCCCTGGAGTCATGAGAGCAGGAGAGCTGGCCCTGTCACAAGCTGCAGCACTTGGGAGAGTAGTCCCTGCACCTTGCCTGGGCAGCACAAATGAGCTGACCTTGGCAACAGGTACAGGAGAGCCAGCCCCAAGCATGTGAGCATGAGAGAGCTGGCTCAGCCACTTGTCTGCCTTGTGATGTCATGGGTAAGGGAGAGATACAACCCTTCACCACCTATGGCAGGCAGGAGAACTAGTCCCTAGATCATCATAGTGGAAGAGAGGGCACTGCACCTCACCTGGGCAGCACAGCGGAGCTGGCCCTAGATGTGAGGGATGCTGGTGAGCTGGCCCCATGGGTATGAGTGTGGGAAAGCAAGTCCTGCCTCTTGTCTGCTGTGTGATGGAGTCAGTGAAGGAGAGACCCCTTTCCCTCTTATAGCCCTGATCGGGACATAAGAGCAAGAGATCTGGACCAGCTCCACACCTGCTGAAGCACTTCGGACAGCAGGCCCTGAACTTTATCCAGGCAGCACAGTAGAGTTGACCCTGATGTCAGGGGCATGGGTAAGCCGGCCCCAAAGGTGTGAAACAGTTTGCCTTTCTTCGTAAGGCAATTACATTATCTGACTTTTATTCTCAAGGCCAATGATTATAAAGACTGTGTTTTCTATTTTACCCATAGAATAGTTTTACCATTGCTTTAATGCCATGCTATTTCTAAGAGAAGTCAGTCTGTGTACTTCTCACAAAATGCAACCATGATACGCCAGCAAGGAAGCAGTAGCATCATAACAAGGCAGACAAGGGAAGATTAGTACTTACTTGCCCACTGCTTACAAATCTGAACATCTGGCCAGTGCTTACAGAGCTATCTATTATTCACATGGATTTTTTTTTCAGTATGTGTGTCCCTGGGCTATGCTAGAAATATGTCTGTGTCGGGAACAACCCAGAAAATAATAAACAAGAGCTACTAGTAAATGTATTTTTCTCTTACTCATGATCATAAAAGGAATATTCCAATATAGTGCACAAGTCTGCTTTTCACCAGAGGAAATCAGATCACTCTCTCAAGAAAGAGAAAACCCTAGATGAGTCCCTATGCCTTGTGTACTGGCTGGCTTTGTGTGTCAACTTGATACGAGCTGTAGTCATCAGGAAGAAGAGTCTCAGTTGAGGAAACGCTTCCATAAGATTCAGCAGTTCTAATAAATCCAAGGATTTACTGTGCACCCAGGTATTATGGATGGAGATTACAAGGAAGAAATTAAAATTGCAGCACATGGAGAGAGAGAGAGAGAGAGAGAGAGAGATATGCAAATTAGCACTGGGGATAGAACTGCTCAGTGTCTCTACATTAAGGACAAAGCTGCTCCGGGAGAAAGAACAGGGGGATTTGGAACCACTTGAAAATGTGTTTCCTGGCAAACAGTGGTTAATGATCAGAGACTCAGTTTAAAGCTACGAGGGAATGATATTGAAATAGGTTTGGTAGATACAGGAGCTGGTGTGACTATCATTTTCCCAAAATCCTGGAATCCAAAATGGCCACTTCAGAAGGTTTGCACAGAGTTTACAGGAATTGCTAAGTTATTTCAAATAAGACAAAGTGTACAGTAGGTTAAGTGTGTAGGACCTGAAGGGCAAACAGGTAAGTTGAGACCATAGTGGCTGACATACCCACAAATGTATGGGGAAAGTATCTTTTACAACAGTGGAGTACTCATTAATATTCCTGCAATCCCTAAGACCACTCATGAAGAAAGTAGGGGGGAAATGGCAGATGTTCTTGAGGAAGGTATTAATATATGTCATCAAAAACAAGCACAATCTGTGCCTATTGAGCAAATATGAGACAACACGGGGATTGAGTTTTCAAATTTATAAGACGGGTCAGTGCCGAGCTTGTGTCTCTAGCTGCATATGTAGCAGAAGATGGCCTAGTCAGCCATCATTGGGAAGAGAGGCCCCTTGGTACTGCAAACTTTACATGCCCCAGCACAGGGGAACACCAGGGCCAAGAAGTGGGAGTGGGTGGGTAGGGGAGCAGGGTGAGGGGAGGGTATAGGGGACATTCAGGATAGCATTTGAAATGTAAATGAAGAAAATATCTAATAAAAATTGAAAAAAAAGACTAACAAATGAGGGAAAACATAGGAAAAAAAAAAGAAGGGTCAGTGCTGAAACACCAACAGCCTTGCCCCTAAAATAGTTGACAGACAAGCCTGTGTGAATAGAGAAGTGGCCCTTAACTAAGGAGAAACCACAGGCACTTGGTACAAGAACAGCTGGAGACTCAACATACAAAAGAGTCTACCAGCCTATGGGATTCCCCTGTGTTTGTTATAAAAAGAAATCAGGAAAATGGTGGATGCAAACAGATTTAAGAGCAGTGAATAAGGAATTCAACCAATGGAACTGTTATAACCTGGAATTCCTTTACCTTCTTTGTTACCTAAGTCATGGGCTACAACAGTAATTGATTTAAAAGACTACCTTTTCACAATCCCTTTGTATGAGCATAAGGTACCTACTTGTAACAACAGTGGTCCAATAAAAAGACATCATTGGAAAATGCTTCCATAAGGAATATTAAATAGTCCAACTTTATGTTAATATTTTGTACACAACTGCTAGAAATAATTCATAAACAATTTCCTCAGTCTATTATTTATTATTACATAAGTGGTGATTTTGTTGACTGATTCTGACGCAAATACTTTAGAGAAGATGTTTAAGGAAACACAAAGAATTCTTCCATACTGGAGGTTACAGATTGATCCTGAAAAAATACACAGAGGAGATTCTATTAACTATTTGGGCTATAAATTAAGTCAACAAAAATTTTGATGACAAAAGGTACAGATCTGTAGAAATCAGTTGCAAATTCTTAATTTTCAAAAATTAGTGGGAGATACTACTTGGCTGTGGTCTATATTTGGACTAACTACTCATGAATTAAGTAATTTGTTTCACACTTTACAAGGATATTCTAACTTAAACAATTCACGATGATTAACAGCTGAAGCAGAAAGAGTTAACTCTGGTAGAACTCAGACTGAAAGATGCATATGTGGATTGAATTGATCATAACCTTGATTATATTTTTGTTACTTTTGCCTTCAACTCATTCTCCTTCTGGTCTCATTATCCAAAGGGCAGATAGTTATGGAATGAGTTTTCTTAGAACATAAACAAAATTAAAAAAAAGAAAAAGAAAATCAAGACATACATAGAAAAGACTTCCGAATTAATCATAAAGGGTAGAATAAGACTGTCAATTGTCAGGAATGGCCAGCTGAAACTGTAATTGTAATGCTTCTTACTAATGTTGATATTATGTCATGGATAATCAATGAAGATTGGCAAAGAGCTTATAGTAGCTATTTGGGAGAAGTTAATAACAAATATCCTAAAAGCAAGCATTTACAGCTTATAAAAAGAACTAATTGGGTTCTCCCATGTATTGTAAAGGGACTGCTAATTCTTGAAGCACCTACATTCTATACTGATGCAAATGAGGTGGGAATGGCAGGTTATAAATCAGCAAAATTAAGCAAAGGGTTCCAAAGCCCATATAATTCGGTTAAAAAAATCAGAGCTGTATGTAATCCTTATGGAATTATTAGATTTTTCTGAATCTCCCTCTTTCTATAATTATTAACTCTCAACATGCAGAAAGAGTTGTTTTGCAAATAGAAACTAAATTTATTCCTGATAATTCTTAGTTAACTTTGTTATTTATACAACTGTACCAGGCCATCAGACATAGAAACTATCCATTATGTATTACTCATATTCAGTCTCATACATGTTTGCCAGGTCCACTGGCACAAAGAAATGAGGAAATTTCTTGTTCTCTGTATAACCAAAAACTCCATTACCTGCTGGAAGTAACCTGGCAAATGGATGTGTTTCATTTTGCAGAATTTGGAAAACTAAAAGTTATACACCATACCACTGATAGATATTCAGGGTTTCATGGGCAACTGTGTTGAGTTCTGAAAAAACTGATTCTTTATTACACATTTACTGGAAATAATGGCAATTATAGGGATACCTGCACAAATTAAGATTGATAATGCCCCTGCATATGTGTTCAATAAGATGAAACAATTCTTTGCATATTATAATATAAAGCACATCACAGTAAACCATGCAACCCTACAAGATAAGCAGTTGTCTTGTAGACAACTAATCTCACTTTTAAAAAGATGCTTATTAAACAAAAAGGAAGAGTAAACACCCCCAGGCACACATTAAATAGTGCTTTGTTAACTTTAAATTTTCTTAATGTTAATGAAGGAACAACAGCAGCTGAGAGACACTGGGTTGTAGAAAAAGCCTGTGGAATTAGATCAACCTATACACTATAAGGATGTGCTGACATCAGATGGAAGCCTGCAATAGCTCTGTGATGAGCATGCAGTTTGCTCACGTTTCTACAGAGAATGAAAAAAATATGGTTGCCATCAAAACTTATAAAGATTAGATTTAACCAGGGAAGACCTCCGGCTACCTGAGACATGGATGTCTCTGCAACCCAGTCCTCATGGCTAATTATTACATGCCAACCTTTAATCTGGCATGGATGGAGATGTATATTACAATTTGGTTACACAGTTCAAACAGACTTAGAAAGTTGATAAATGCCTTTCACCTGCACACACATAGAGCAGAAAAATCATCTTTAGCTGATTTGTGCACATGGCAAATTTCATACATATGTTAATGCAAAAATGTACCTATAATGTTACCTTTAAAAGTTTGTGTGTTTTCAGAACAAAAGGGCCAAACCCAAAGCAAAGTAGACCATTTGATCCAGCCTCACTGACTTCCTCACTTACTTTTTCTCAAACATTTGCATCCAGGTTAATTTCAAAACCACTGCTCTTAAATGGTCCAACTTCATAGACTGCTTCAGCCAGGTCTTCAGTTAAGCTTTTTCTATCCCACAGAGGCTGGACAGCAAAAGATACAGCTAGCTCTCCTAGGACCTGGCCAATATCCCAACTTTCTTAGGATCTACAAAAGATTTCTTTGCTCCCAGACAGCTAGAAGCAATATTAAGAACAAGCAGCTCCCATTCCCAAGAGGTGGGGTGGGTGGGATTGGTCATTCAGTCTGTTATAGATGTTTGTTGTTATTTTAGGAGGTAGGTTACAAGTTGTTATTGATCATGGTCAGAAAGGAAACTAAGGAGGTTAGAATCAGGGATTTGTTTCTCTAGTTATCTTTCTCTTTCTCCCACCCTTCTTTCCCTCCTATCTTTCTCTCTTATCTTTCTTTCCTATCTAGTGTTAGGGGGAAGGAATGGGAGAGGGGATGATAAAAGTAGTAAACAGGAAAAAAAAGAGGAAGTGGATATAAGGTGATAGTATAAAAGGTAGACTACTCCTGTAGTACTATGTCCAATTTTCTGAGGAACCGCCAGATTGATTTCCAGAGTGGTTATACAAGCTTGCAACCACTCTGGAAATGGAGTGTTCCTCTTTCTCCACAACCTCGCAAGCATCTGCTGTCACCTGAATTTTTAATCTTAGCCATT
>NC_034591.1:132009105-132038236 GCF_900095145.1 Mus pahari | reverse complement strand
CCCTTGGTCTTGTAAACTTTATATGACCCAGCACAGGGGAAGGCCAGGGCCAAGTAGTGGGAGTGGGTGGGTAGGGGAGCAGGGGTGGGTGGGCTGGGGGGGTATAGGGAACTTTCGGGATAGTATTTGAAATGTAAATAAAGAAAATAATAATTAATTAATTAATTAATTAAAAAGAAAAAAGGTAGATTACTGAATCTACTAAGCTCAAATATTATACATTTGTATGGATTATTGTATATTGATAGAAATGTAAGGTTATTTTGTTCAATTCTTAATGTATTGCACATATGTAACTCATTTGAATGTAATTTTAAATTCTAGTCTTATGAAAGCTACTATTGCAAACAGTTTAGGATAATTAGAAATGCAAATCAGTAGTTAGTCACCTATAAATAATCTTACTTGTAGTCTTGTTAACTTGTAGTTTAGTTAATTACAGAAATACGCTTTATTTAGCCTCTTGTGTATGTTTTCAAAGTTAGGCAGACAGTAAATAGCCAGAAACAAGCAATGCTTGTCTATAAAAACATTCTATAGATGTCTGGTATAGGAGAAGAGGCTGCTTCACAGTAGGTGGTCTTGATTTGCCCTGTACACTAGCAGAGGGTGATCTCTGCCAGCTGCAGACAGTTTGATTCTGGGAACTCTGGAGAAGGGTATGAATGGGAGAGCCCGAGAGGGCCTCTGCAGCTGCTGATGCCTCTGATGCCGCGTGTTTGTCTTGTTGCTGCATTTGCTGTTGCTGATTTGCAGGACTGCTGAATATTCTGACAAGAAGACTGGACTTATCCCAAGGACCCCAAAGCCCCTAATCAGCAGGAAGTAGCCTATAAAGGTTTATGCCCTCTTTTCCCACTAACCTTCTTTCTCTCCTGCCTAGTGTCAGGGAATTGAAAGAGATAAGGGTGGAATAAGGGTTGGAAGGGAGATAGAGGTATAAGAACCCAATAAAATAGGTAAAACAAAAACGCCAATATCCTGCTGTAAGGCATTTTCTCAATTAGTAATCAGTGGGAAAGGGCCCAGCCCAGGGTGGGTGGTGCATCCCTGGGCTGGCAGTCCTGGATTCTATAAGAAATCAGGTTGAGCAGCATTCCTACATGGCCTCTACATCAGCTCTTGCATCTAGGTTCCAGCCCTGTTTGAGTTCCTATCCTGACTTCCTCCAGTGATGGACTATGATCTGGAAGTGTAAGCTGAATAAACCTTTCTTCCCCAACTTGCTTTTTGGTCATGGTATTTCTTTGAAGCAATAGAAACTCTAAGACACCTTGGATCTGACCATAGGATCAGGCATTTCTGGTGTGTCAACATATTTACTGTCAGTTTCCTTCTACCAGGCCTATTAACTTATCCACAGGTGACAATCTTTTCATGACATTACCATGTGTGGTGTAATGGGTTTCCTGAGCACTGAGAATGTACCTGGAGTTCTTTGGCCCTCTTCTTACTTGGGTTCTTAAGAGCTTCTCTGTCAGCCAGGCTTATCCCTGCATATTTTTTTATCATCTCCTTCCTAATAAAACACTTTCACATGAGTTCTCCAAGAAAAATATACAGAACAAGTGGCTGATTGTGTGTGTGTGTGTGTGTGTGTGTNTNTATATATATATATATATATATATATATATATATATATGCACAAATGCTATGCACAAACAAAAATATTTAGTGTCAGTAGAGAATTTTAAGTATTTTTTGCTTCAGTCATCTTCTTTTTAGATGTGGACAGAAAAAAATACATCAAAAATGAAAGGGCAGACAAAAGATTTGTGACTATGAGAATATTCATAGTTCCACTGAGAAAGAAGGGCTACAAACATACAGAAATTAAACAACCAGGAAGAATTCAAGAAACCTGAGACAAAAAAGAGACAAGCCCCAGGCTGAAAGACCACTAAGTACCATAATGTGAAAGTACCTAGTGCAATGAATTCAAAAGCAGAAAGTTCTTATCCAAGGTGTTAGCATAAAGTTCTAGGATCTAAAACAAAGAGAAATCTTCCTATAGGAGGCAAATCTTACATTGCAAAGGGCTCTAAGTCAAATGAAAACAGACTTCTCCACAGCACTACAAAATACAGCTTCAAATTTCTAAACTACTATTCCAGCGTGGGAATCTCTGTCCAGCTGTATTACAATACAAGAGCCAAGGTGCAGCATGATCCTCCCATGTTTCTCCTAAAAACATAAACTCCTGGGATATAAACTCTAGAGCAAAATAAGAAAACAAATCAAGGAAGAAGAGAAGGACACAGGGCTGGGGATAGCTTAGTGGGTAAAGTGCTTACCAAGCACACACGAAGCCCAGGGTTTTATCCCCAAGACTGCATAAAAAACCAAACATGGCAGCACATGTATATAATCCTAGAATTTATGCCTTGGATGCAAACTAACAGACCAAGTACTTGACCATTCTTCCTTCCACATACTTCAGGTAAATCTACTTATTCAGTTTTTAATAATTTTAATAATGATGAGGAAAAGGAGGTGGACTTAACTATGAGTGTAATAATGAGCCAGGGAGGCAGCTCAACAGAATTCAACAGAACAACAAAAACACTTTGCCTACAAGTGCAAGGACTAGAGTTTGATGGCATTTGACCCATGTAAATGTTGAGCGAGTGGCAGGCTACTTGTAATGGCAGAGTTTGGAAAAAGTCAGGAGATCCCTGATCAAACCAGATTAGCCATATTGGTTGTGGGTTTAACCAAAACACACTGTTCTCTAACTATGTACATACATGCAAGCATACACATATATACATACATCCATGTATATATACTACATACACATATACTACAAATTTTTAAAACCATTTCTGATAACAATAATTTAGCATAATGTATAAAAAACATTGTCAATAGAATCAAACTGAACCCACACTCATTTGGAACCTTTAACAAGTCTCAATTTAACCTTTAATGAGATCACTCTAAAAAAAGATACTGAAATTCTGTACATGACTGAGAATCTGCTTACAAAATGGCCTTGACCCCAGTAAGCGGGAAGAGGCAGGAGAGCACTGCACTCTGAAGCAGGGGTCCAACTCTGTGAGAGAGCGTGAGAACACAGCAGTTCAGAGGACAAATGGTCTTCCTGACTCACACTAACCCCAGAAAGCAAAGGGACTGTACGTGCAGTGCACAGCAAACAGCCGGTGTTGTCCAGGCCTACCAGCAGCATGGGTGATAATTCCCACCCTGGCTGCCATACTCATGGTAGCAGCCCTGTCAGCACAGGATGCTTGTACTGACAATAGAGGCAGGGGCACAGGGCATCAGCTCTGTCCCAGCATCTGCTGGTTCACTCTCATGTACACATGCACCTGATATCAACTAACTGCAGCAGGAGAGTACCCAGCACTGCAGCCAAATCACCACACAATTCTGCTTTTTCTATATACACTGTTTTTCTTCACTTACAGTGTTATAATGAAATAAAACTTCCATTTTGATAGAAATAAAGTATATGTAAAGTAGGACACATTGAGATCCAAAGGGAAGAAATATGTGATAAAACCAATAAAATTTAACACAGAAGTTATCACAGAACAATTCTGATCTTGTTCCAATAAAATAAACATTTTGATCTTGTTCCAATAAAATAAACATTCCAACCCAACGTATCTTTAAAAAGCAAAGCTGTACCTTTCAATGTAGATAGCTTCAAAGAAGTGTTTTCACCTGAGGAACCTATGGGCCCAGCACCGGAAATGTCACTCCAGAACTGGGCTCAGCCTGCAGAACCTGCTGTCATCATTGGCACACTATTAGTAATCACCAGGATGTGCCTCCTGAACTAGACAGTCTCCAAACTTGCTCTGCTTCTGGTCTGTACCCACACTTTAGCTACACAGCCATCCCACAACAATCAGCATCATCAATTGTTCTTGAAACACAATTTTTGTTGGCACAGTGGGCCAAGCCCATAAATTTCCCAGAATTTGGGGAACCAAGGCAGGAAGATTCCAAGCTCCTGGTCAGCCTGTACTACACGGGAAAACCTATTTCAGACAAAAACAGTTCATTCTAACGAATACCATCCCCATCAAGAGTGAATTTGAGTCTGCCTGGCACAATAACAGCCCATCCCAATACTATGTAAATTCAACCAATCAGCAACCTCCTAAATGGCTTCCACCACAGGACTGCAACTCTTCATGAAGTATCTCATACCATTAATGGGTGGAAGGAAAAATCTGGACAGGGAAGAATTCATTTTGTTCTTCTATAAACAAATGAGAACCTGTAAAAACTTCATCATGTAGCTGAACCCACAGCTGCTGCTGAAGAGAAAGCTTGTGTCACAGGAAACCACCAGCATCCTAAGCAGCTCTGCAGCACCACAGCCCTCTTCTCTTAAGCGCCTGAGTCTGCAGTCCTGAACAGGCAGCAAAATGGTGATCTCTGGGGCTGCCTGTCCTCTTCTAAGGCTGAATTTCAAGGTGAAATGCCCAGTGTCGGTCCCAAAAGTATTTTTTTCTTCTAATTTAAACCAAAAAGCCCAGCTGGATAATTTTTTTTTAATTACTGTCTTATCTCCCCATCTTCTACTGAAACCCTTCTTGCTCAGGAAGCCATGGAAGAGAATGGACACAGCTGAGGACTGAAACTCTGCTAAACAGTTAATTTTACCCAGAACAAAGGTGCTCCTGACTTTCTGGCAGAATTCAAATAGTCTCTATTTAAAGTCATTTAGATCACTATAGATTAAGTCTTGAAAAAAAATAAAAATACCATTTTCACAGAGAGATCTCTATGAGGAAGAGTCAATAGACAACACAAACTACATATGCCATTCTTGCTCTTTTCTTAGAAAATTCAATTCTCAGAGAATATTAAATATTTAAATAAATGAACTAAATGAGAAAACAAACAAAAAAATACCAAAAATGGACAGCTTGAAAAAGAATAAAAGCCAATAAGCTTGCTCCGTGGGATAAGGTACTTACTGCCAAGCCTAAAGATTTGAGTTCCAGTCCCTCAACTAACATGGATAGAAGGAGAGAACTGATTCCATGAATTGTCGTCTGACTCCACACATGTGATATGGCACACATACATACACACACAAAATAAATGTGTGTAATTTTAAACAAAAAACCACTACTTCTAAAAATTAATAAGAATGATTAAGACAAAGTTAAATGAATGAAACAGATTAAAGCTAAAAGACCACTAAAGAATTTTTTCATCATTAAGAAATGAAAAATATTAAAGAGAGACAAGCAGACAAGAATAAAATGGCATGGACTTACTGAAGACTAGTCACAACCCAGAAAACAGAGAACATAAGTTACATGTGAGTTGATAAAAGTTGGGCATTTTCAAAACTAAATGACTAAAAAAAAAAATGGCTCAGCAGTAACAAGCACTGGTTGCTTTTCCAGAAAGCCAAGTTCAATTCCCAACACCCATAAGGCAGCTTACAAGCATCTATAAATCCAGGCCCAAGGGATCCAATGCCTTCTTCTGGCCTCCCGGGCACCAAGCATGCAAATGGTGCACAGACACTCATGCTGGCAAAACACCCACACACATTCAACAAAATAAGATTTGTTTTAATTTTAAAAAGAAAATTATTTAAAAATAAAAAGATGAAAGATTTCAATCTAGATTAAAGAATCACCATACACACAAAGTAGTATAAATAAAAGAAACTTTACACATAGACTTGCTATAATAAATTTCAAAATAAACACAAAGAAAGGATTTTAAAGTAGCCAGGAAGACAGGTGATCTCTACAACTGGATCTCACTAGCAATAAGAAAACCCAGGTGACAGCATGATGCTGTCCTCAGTGTAATGACAAAATGAGTTGTTGACCAGCATTTCATAGCCAACAAAATTACCATTCAAGAATGAAGATGAAATACTGATATTACTGTCCCAGTAAAGCATGCATGTACACACACAGACACAGACACACACACACACGCACACACACACTAACAACAATGACACTGAGGAGAGAGGGAGACCAAGAGGAAGACAAAGAGAGTGAAAATGTTGAAAATAGCAGCATGTAGAAATCAATATGGCAGTTTCTCAGAAAACTGGGAATCAATCGATGGGTACATTCCACCATACCACAAGGACACTTGATCAACTATGTTCACAGCAACTTTAATTATAATAGCCAGAACCTGACGTCCCTCAACTGAAGAATGGAGAAAGAAAATGTGGTACATTTACACAATTAAAAACAATGGTATCATGAAATTTGTCAGCAAATGGATGGAACTAGAAAAAAAAAAAACCATCCTGAGTGAGGTAACCCAGACCCAAACAGACAAACATGGTCTGTACTCTCTTATAAGTGGATATTAGACATAAAGTACAGGATAATCATACTATAATCCACAGGTCCAAAGAAGCTAACTAATAAGGAGTGCTCAAAGGGGGATACCTGAATCTCACTACTAAGGGAAAATAGAACAGACATCACAAATGTCTGGGGGAAGGGTCTTGGTGCGGAATGAGGATGGAAACGGGGGATCAGGTGTGAGAGGATGGAGGGAAAGAGTACTATGAGAAACAACCGGAAGGGAGGGGAACATCTCTGGGACAAGCTAGAAACCTAATACAATGGAAACTCCCAGGAATCTATGAGGGAGACTCCAGCTAAGACTCCTAGCAATGGGGGGTATGTAACCTGAACTGGCCTCACTAGGCATGTAACTAGGCAAGACTTCCAGTGGAGGAATTGGGACACCAACCCAGCCACAAAACCTTTGACCTATAATTTGTTCTGCCTACAAAATGTGCAGGGGTGAAGGTGGCATAGAAATTATGGGAGTGGCCAATCAATGATTGGGCCAACTTGAGACCCACACCATGAGAGGGAGCCCACCCAAGACACTGCCTACAGAGCCAGGACTCAGAAGTTAGACAGCCCTGAGACATAGGATAGAACCTAACATGAATTGGAAAGAAAAAAAAAAGTCAATGAAATGATTCCACTATACTCATAGACTGGTGCCTAGACCAATTATTAGAGAGGCTTCAACCTAGGAAATGATGAAAACAGTCAAACATTAGGCTGGGCTTAGGGAATCCTGCAGAAGAGGGGAGGAAGGATTGTAGAAGCTGGAAGGGTCCAGGATACCATAGGGAAACCCACAGAATCCACTAACTTGGGCCCTTGGGGGCTCAGAGACTGAACTGCCAACCAGGAGCCTTCAAGGGACTCACGTAGGCCTCTACACATATGGAACAGTGGTGTAGCTTGGTCTTCGTGTGGGACTCCTAACAGTGGGAACAAGGGTTGCCTCTGACTCTGTTGCCTGCCTTTGGGTCCCTTTCCTCCTACTGGATTGCCTCATTTAATATTAATAGGAGAGGAAATGTCTAGTCTTATAACAACTTGATATGCCATGGCTGGCTGTTATCCATGGGAGGCATGCCCTTTTCTGAGAAAGATGGAGGAGGAATAGATGGGGGTAGAGGGGAGTGAGAGGCTACAGTCAGCATGTAAAATAAATAAATAAATAAGGATTAAATATAATATTTAACTATATAATTTATATAATTTAGTCTTCAATTATATAGAGAAATAATATAATAAAGAGAAATATTACAAAATATAACAAGAAAACAGAAAACAACAGGCATAATGTCTGTGAATAGAGGAATCTACTTTGCTATTTTTCTGTTTGTCTCCTAGTTTTTCTTTTTTTCTCTATGTATACAAATATTTTTTTCCACAGGCACATCACATCTTCTTGCACTCAGGAACACTATAGCAAATCCCTACACAAAAGCTGAGAGTCATTTTGTGCAAAGCCACCACTAAAAGGTACACGCTGTAGGCCAGGTTGGTGGCGCACACCTGCAATCCCAGCACTCAGGAAGCTGAAGTAGAAGGATCACAAGCCTGTACAAGGCCATGAAGGATATATTGTGAGACTCTATCTCAAAAAAGGCAGAGGGAAGGTGTACTAACTGTGAAGAGTGCTGGCTAGAGCAGGGGAGGCTGCGGTTTGCACAGGAAGAACTGAGGTGGCAGCGGCTTTGAACAGAGATATCAAAAGCACTTCAAAAGTACTGATTGCAGGGTTACTGACTAATCCTGCTTTTTTTTTTTTTTTTTTTTTTTTTTTGCAGATGCCAAAAATTTGGCTTAGCTGTATAATCATTCAATATAAAGAGACTACATAAATGTTCCAATTAAGAAGTAGACAGCTACGAAGGCTGGAGAGAGAAAAAGGACCAAGAGTGTATTAAGTAGAACTAATACAGGGTCCATTGGTTCTCTATGTAACCTTATCTGGTCAGGAACTTACTATGTAGACCAGGCTGGCCTCAAACTCATAAAGCTCCATCTACATTAACAGTTGGGATTAAAGGTATGCAGCACCACACCCATTTGAAAAATTAATATTCCTGAATATAAACTACCTAATCTTACATTTTATTATAGAAAGATTAACAAATGAAAATTCCTAAGACAAAAATAGAGATGTGTGAAAAAACATGTACACAAGTGCATAAACTATAATAATTATGTTACTAAATAAGAATATGCATATGTATCATTCTAATAAATAACTGAATGACTAAACAAGCAGGAAGTAGCAGGAGAGAAAGTTCTTCCTCACAACAGGAGACAATACAGAAATTAATCTGGATGAAAAACCCCACAATTCAAATCTAACACTAATGAGCTACAGAAGAGTTGAGCTAACTTCAAAGAGAAAAGCAGTGTGTGGCAGTTACCAGTTTCACCACAAGCTCCCAATGTCAATACTAATATATAACAAACTAACATTAATTGGCTACTATTATGTTAAACTGTGAAGAACAGAAATATTTTTGGTTTTTTTTTATAGTTGTCTAAAATCTAAAACTGAATATAACCATGAGGCAACTACAGAGAAATACAAATAGGAATCTTCTAGAAAATAACTGGCGTGTACCCTTCAAAGACACTGATATCAAGAACAAAGAGAGATTAAGGAACTATTGCATGTCAAGAGTCTGAGATGAGAGCTAAATCCAGGACGGTTGTGGATTAGATATGGACAGAGAGAACAGAAAAGAACCAGAAAGACAACCAGGACTTGCTACACCCAGAGGGATAACCATGGACTTGCTACATCGAGTTTGGTCACCACTGCACAGCAGACAACTTGAGAATTCCTAAGAGAAAGAAGAGAAGAGCCTGGCTCCTGGTAAAAACTATAGCAAAAAACCTCTAACAAAGAGCATGTGGCAGATCCTTAACACTTAAACTCTCTGTAAGCTGTAAATCATATAGCAATAGACAAATTGGAAAAGTAGAAAAAATGTTTCAAATAAATACCCCAGAAAAAAAGACCTTTAATATGAAAGAGCTTTTGGAAGTAGAAGTTAGAGCATGCCCTGGGTTTGATGCCTACCATGACAAAAAGAATAGGTAGGCTGAAGTAGAAAAGAAAGGCGAAAGGGGAAGTACTGGGTAGATAAACATTTTTAAAATATTAATGTCTAACAGATTAATGGAAAACAGACAATTTGTAGCCATTTCATAAAACAAAATAATGAACTTTACAAAGAGAAAAAACAAGTCAGCTTCACTAGTAAGTATATGATAATGAGATCTTTTTTCATAATCAGTAATTTTCTTTTTAAAAATTGGCAAAGACTTCCTAAAATGACCATCTGACGGGAGTTAGAAGTAGGAATAACTAGTTAGCTAGTTTCAGAAAGGTCGTTCAGCAATATGAATCAAGAGCCTTAAAAATACCTTCATCATTTAAGTTTGTGCTCTCTTAAAGAAATCATCTCGACTGTGTATTGAAACTCATACTCAGATCCACGCATTAGGGGCTAGAAAGGTGACTCAGTGGGTGAGAACTCATGTGGTTCAAGCATGATGACAGCTGGACAGATTCCCTCCAGATAATGTGAGAGACCATATATAGCAGGAGCCCTGGCATCCTCCTCTAGCCCCCAGGAGTGCAGCAATACCTGCTCCACACATGCACTCACACACATACCTACATACAGACATACTCCAAAAATAAAAGACATTCACCAAACGGATTTACAGTTGTGAAATTATTTAGAATGATCTACATGTTTGCAATATGGAAATTAGGGTATAACAACATCAACATCCTATCACTACAAGATATTAAAATGGGGGAAAGGTTGCAAAAGAGATGTCAAGAGGTTAAAGTTTACAAAATGGGTATTCTGGATAATCTTAAGAAAAAGGAACTCATTAAAGTCTAGATTTTTAAGAACTAAAAGTAAGCAATCAAGTAAGATATTAATAGGGGTGAAGATCTGTTCTAGCCTCCTGCTATGAGATCTAATTTGCTTACCCCTTCTATCCAGCTCAGACAAAGGTTACATTTCTTACCTGGAGTGGCCCTCCCCACCTTCCCATTTTGCTCCCTTTGCGCCTTAAGGCTTACAACTTTCTCAGCTACATTCAGGAAAATTGGCTGCTTCATATTTACCCATGCATCCACATCACTTCTTACATGCCAAAGAAATGGACTCCAGATATGATACTGAAGATACCTTAAATATTGCAAATAGAAGTTTCTTTTTTTTTTCCTGCTTCATTCAAATAAAAACATTACGAAAAACAATCCTGAAGCATTCTTTCCTAACCCAAGTCCCTAAGGCAGGCTCTGAACAGTACAGACAGCACATACCTAATTATGTTCTGTGAAGTGTCATCTGCTCACTTTCATGTCAAAAGACATTTAACCATCTAATCACTAGCCACCACCCCAAAACACACCCATCTGTGTGCTGCAGCGCCAGCTCTGCCCTACCTACTGAGTCTGACTTCCACTTAGACACTTTCCACCTTACTAGGAGAGTATAGTGGTCAGGGGAGAGGAGCAAGGCTGGGAACAATGACAACCAGACAAGGATGACCTTAATCTACCAGAGGGCCAGGGAGAGGCATCAGTACATCAGTGGTCTTCAACAGTAGTGATTTTTGGAGACATCTTTGCTTGCCATGGCTTTGTAAGTGCTACTGGCAGTTTATAAAAGGCCAAGGATGCTACTGACATCCTACAATGCACAAGGAAGCTCCCCACACAAAGAAAAGTTACTATCGTGGCAGTATCCAATTCCAACTCATCAGGAAAGAGACAGTGCAGGATTAGGACAGCTGTGTAGTTTAGAACCTCTAAAACACACACACACACACACACACACACACGCACGCACGCACACGCACGCGCGCACACACACGCACCTAAATTACATGCTACAACAGGGTAGAAGAACTGTTCCTTTGAGTACCAAAATTCTATCTCAGGCATGAGAAACACAACAAGAGTGGTATGTATGCCTTCTCTTGGCATTATCTTGTGTTTCTTCAAATGCTACTTCTGGGCAGCAACAGTGAGAAGATAACAACTATCAAAACTGCCCAGGCAGGCAAACACCTCTTGCAGAGCTGGCAAAGCCCCACGGAATGATGACAAGTTGAGCTGAGTATCTCATCAGGACAGAAGGACTCGTGCACAAGCCCAGCTTTGGTCAGTCGGGGGAAAGGTAGCAAGTATTGAAAGACCAGTCAAGAAGAAGATAGCAGTGCTGTTCCCAGGAGAATCATCAAAAAGGACAGAAGATCTACAGGAGTAGAACTGTAAAAACTGGTAACATAATACTCAGCCTGAACTTCCCCCCAAACCAAATGCAAGCAAGAAAGCACTCAAGAACACACAGCTACACTGTCATAGCTTAGTTAACATCATGACCACTGACTCACACAGCAGGTCCTCCTTACTTTGTTTTTATTGAGCCATAATTTCCTCTGATGGCCAGATGGCTGGAAAGTCCTTCAGTACCTATACTGGCTAAGACTTGAATAACTCTGACCTACCTCCCAAATATCATTTGCATGTCTAACTTAACTTTTGTCCCCAATATTAGGGAGTACTTACAGCTTAAAGTAGCTCATTTCAACACTAAACAGGAAGAACCATTAGAAACTTGCCCATTAGAAAGTCAATAAGAAGAAGATGGCCTAATCGGCCATCACTGGGAAGAGAGGACCCTTGGTCTTGCAAACTTTATATGACCCAGAACAAGGGAAGGCCTGGGCCAAGAAGTGGGAGTGGGTGGGTAGGGGAGCAGGGGCAGGGGGGGAGGGTATAGGGAACTTTCGTGATAGCATTTGAAATGTAAATAAAGAAAATAATAATAATAAAAAAAATAAAAAATACAGAAAACATCTAAGGAAAAATATTAAAGTTTGTATAAGTGGAATAAACATTTTATGAATGGGGAAAAAAACTCTAGCTATGACATTGGAATTTTAATAAAGGGAGAAAAACTATGACAAAAAAAAAAAAGAAAAGAAAAAAAGAAAGAAAGTCAGCAAGGGCCGGGCATTGATGGCTCACGCCTTTTATACCAGCACTTGGGGGGCAGAGGCAGGCAGATTTCTGAGTTCAAGGCCAGCCTGGTCTACAAAGTGAGTTCCAGGACAGCCAGGGCTACACAGAAAAATCCTGTCTCAAAAACAAAGCAAAAACAAAAATAAAGGGCTGGTGAGATGGCTCAGCGGGTAAGAGCACCCGACTGCTCTTCCAAAGGTCCGGAGTTCCAATCCCAGCAACCACATGGTGGCTCATAACCATCCATAACAAGATCTGACTCCCTCTTCTGGAGTGTCTGAAGACAGCTACAGTGTACTTACATATAATAAATAAATAAGTCTTTTTACAAATAAATAAATAAATAAATAAAGTCAGCAAGGTAGTATAAACATCAGTCCTAGCAGTGGGACACTGAGGCGGGAGTTCAAGACCAGAAGAGGCTACAAAACTCCATCTTGTCTTTAAAAACGAAAAAAGCAGTAAGACAGAAGCTGGGACTATAGAGCAGTTGGTAGAGCAAGTGCTTGTTTCCCAAGCTTCAGGTCAGGAGTCTAATCTCTAGCATAACTAAGAAACAAACACACAGAAATGTGTTCACTGTGATGAATCCATAGAGCCTCCATCAATCAGAACACATGAACAAAATTTAATGAAAATTTAACTTCAGCCCTGAAGTTCCTCTCACATCATCTGGTCTTCCAACTCCTAGCCTTTTTCTTTTCTCTAGGCTGTGAGATGTCCTTTTGTCCTGAATAGTGTTATACCTAGCCCTTTATGTCATACAATTATGAATGGATGTGGTCTGATCCTCAGGACTGGCATGGTATGAGAACTATCCTCTTACCTCCACAAGAGTACCCTGGTGTACACACACACACACACACACAGGTACATACACACACAGAGGTACATATACACACAGGTACAAATATACACAAACAGGTGTACACATACAGGTACACACACAAGTACAACAGAGACACACAGAGATACACACATAGATATATACACAAGAACACATACACAATGAGGCAGAAAGAAAAGCAAGACCTGACTGTGCACAAGCGGCCACTTGGGAAAGCTGCAGATGACCTGAAGATTCTGGGTCCTGCCCTCAGAGTTGTACCACACAGTAAAATATTATGTAACAAAATTGCAATCTCTTAAAGTTTTGTGGTGAATTTAAAAAAAAAAGTTGGTAAGTTTTTAAAAATTACATTCTGTGATAAGTTGCATTTTTATAATTACTCTTCACTACAATATATACCTAGGTCAAATGTCAATAACTAGTGTGTGCTCTTATACATAGATTCTAGCCTACAATAACTCAGTTAATTTCACAAGGACCCCTATAGAAGGAGTTTAATCCTGTCACTGACAAACCCAGGTCAGAGGTGGTATGGTAAAATTGCAGTCACCAGTGACACTAGTCATCCTTCCAAGCTCATATTCCACCTGGATAAGTCCTAGAACATCCCTACAACTGTCACAAAGGGGTTAAACTTAAGGCTTCTAGTAATTCTTTAAAGTATTTATACTGAAAATAAGTTCAGCTATGGCATGAAGCACTGAGAGAAGCCTAGTTAAAGACAGCTTCCATATTCTCAAGCATTTCCTAGAAGTTCTTCCAAGACAGAGATTTGTACTTTGAACTGACAGCCATGAACAAGACAGAGATCTGTACTTTGAGCTGACAGCCACGACTGGAAGGGACTCTGAACGGCCTTCTTCACACAGAGTATTGTGTGCTGTGTGTCCCAGGAAGAATGAAATGTCTGAGAAGAGGAACAGCTGGTGTCGATGCTTCCCACTCACTACAGTTCACTATTCCTGAGCAATTAATAAGATTTTATCTTCCCATCTTCTTATAATTATGTTAGATGTCATGTGGGTAAATCCTGGTCACTACATTGTAGGGAAGTGATGTCAGCCACTTTCAAGTCTGGCTTGGAATATCTTTCAACATTCACCTGAGACCCTCCACGTAACTCTCTGCCAGTTGGCATAGCTACGAATGGAGGAGATAAGCCCAACTTCTGTTGGAGTTATTGCTATTGTTACTACAATACCATATAACAGATATTTTTCAAAATGTTGGGTGTAAACAAATCACTGTGCTCCAGTTCACTGGTCTGAGGTGAGGAAAGGCTTTCCCAGGAAAGCACAGAGAAGACGAAACAATGGCAAATGGTAAACATCAGGGCAAAAAAGAAAACTGCATTTGAAGAATTAAAGAGACAAAATTAGATAACAAATTTTTTAATGAGATGGATATAGTCAGACTCCTAGGTGACTCTGTGATTCAACAATAGGTCACTGATTAAATATTAATTATTGATTTCACTAAAAATAGGATTATAACAAAACTCAAGAGTAGAGGAAAGGTAACAAGAGTTTAAGACGTCCAAGTCCTCCAGTATGGAAATTAAAATGTCATGTACGAAGCACCTACATTTCATTAATGTACATTTCATTAATGTAGTGAAGCAGAGCTTCACTAAAGACAAATAACTCCACTACCCTATACAAATCCTCAACAGTCCTATTTTCAGGGTTCTATAATGTAATAATCATCCCACAAATGTTTAAATATCTATAGACAAGAATGGCCACTGCACCACCATTATAAAGGGGGAAAACTAGAGCATACTAAATGCCTACCAATAGAAGACATGAGTGAGTAATGTATTTAAGTATCCACACCATCTTCTCCAATAGAAGAAGACATGAGTGAGTTATGTATTTAAGTATCCACACCATCTTCTCCAATAGAAGAAGACATGAGTGAGTTATGTATTTAAGTATCCACACCATCTTCTCCAATAGAAGAAGACATGAGTGAGTTATGTATTTAAGTATCCACACCATCTTCTCCAATAGAAGAAGACATGAGTGAGTTATGTATTTAAGTATCCACACCATCTTCTCCAATAGAAGAAGACATGAGTGAGTTATGTATTTAAGTATCCACACCATCTTCTCCCCATAATTTTTATTCTTCGAGATGAAATTTTACCATGAGGCCAGGCTGGCATTGAGTTTCCAACACCCCACTCCCAGTCAGCTGGTAAATTTGAGTTGTTTCTCCATTTGAGCTATTCTAAAGCACAGGTTTATGTAAGGCTTGGTGTGATCATATTTATATCCTTCATAGGTATATTACCTGGAAGTGCAACTGTAACATCATGGTGGATCACTGTATGTAACACCGTGGTGGATCACTGTATGTAACACCNTGGTGGATCACTGTATGTAACACCGTGGTGGATCACTGTATGTAACACCATGGTGGATCACTGTATGTAAGCCCTGGACAAACTGCCACTGTTGCACATTCTCCTTTGGCCAGATAAGGAGATTCCAACTCCCCACAACCACACCAACACTTTTTATATCTATCTTTTTAAAATTTTATTAATTCTAGTAAGTGTGATCTGTTACTTCACTATAAATGGAGTGGGGATTGAACTCTTGGACTTGTGATTACAACCCAAGTTAGATTTCTGATTACATCCTAGATCTTCACTGTAATCTTTATTTTTGTTTCCCCCTTCAGCATTTTGTGTGTGTGTGTGTGTGTGTGTGTGTGTGTGTGTGTGTGTGTGTGTGTGTGTATTTACTGGCCAGTTGTTTGTCTTATCTAAAGAAATACCCAATTAAATCCTGTGCTTACTTTCTGGTAGAGCTTTCTCTTTATATTGTTAGGTTGGCATGCAAGTGGTAGAATCAGATAGTATAAAGTACTTACTACTGTCTTGCTGATGTATAATTAGAGTTCTTTAGGCACACCAATACTGGACCTTCATTAGATAACTGATTTTCAAATACTAAACAGGCAGTAGAACAGGAACTCTCTAACACTGCTAATAGGAAAGTGAAACAGTCTAACTGCATGAAAACACAACTCAGCAATCAAGAGTCACTGGTGGTCTCTGGTACAGCTACATTTAACCAGCTTCTACATCAGGCTAAAATCTCACATCAGACATACAACCAAAAAAAGTCTACATGCTCAGGTGCTCAGGCCATAACACAAAAACACAAACAATATGAAAGGCGAAGACATTATGTCCTCACTCAGTCCATATACATGTGTGTGTATGTATGTATGTATATATACACACATATATCTAAATATGTGTGTATATATACATATACATATATAAATGGGATATGTATATCCATAACTATCCAGATTGATAGGTAGATAGATACAGATATAGATATAAATATAGATAGAGATGGATATATCCAGTGAGAATTACCTATATGAACTCCAGGACAGAACTTAAAAGAACAATTACAAACTTTATCAAACATTTCAAAGGAGTTTAAAAATGATGGGGAGAGGGCAGTCCACAAATTTAATAAGGATTCTAATATATGACTGAGTGATAGCCAAGAAAACATGAATATATGACTGAATGAAATGACAATGACAATTCAGGATTTGAAAACTGGATTCAATAAAGAGCTAAAAATACTGAACAGAGCATGAGCTGAAATGAAACTCAGTGATATGACTGGAGAACTCAGGGGAGAGCCTGGAAGGTAGAATCAGATAGGAGGGCAGTGGCCCAGACTTGAAGATGGAGAAGATTTGAACTACTCAAGCAAAAACTATGAAAAGTTTAAAAAAAAAATACAGATGAAAAGAACAGCTGGACACCTTGAAAAGTCATCTAATTATAGGCACAGATGAAGACAAAATTCCAGATCAACTACACAGACCAGATCTTCAACAAGACCACAAAACAAATGTCCCTAAATTGAGGAAAGACATACTCAAACCAAGCAGACATGACCAGAAAAGAAACTCCCTACAACAGATTATAATAGACATAACAAGAAGAGTGGGAGAAAGAGAGAGGGAAAAAGCATACATCACATGTAAAGGAAATTCATCAGAGCAATGGTTAGATTCTAATGGAAAGTTTCCAAAGCCACCAGAGCCTAAAGCAATGTTCTTCAAGTTCTAATAGACCATGGATGGTAACCTAGACTATTGTCCCCAACGAAACTATCCGAGTTGAAGGACAAAGAAAAACTTTCTACTATACAAACAGGCTTAAAGACATTACATCCAAGATGGGAGAGATGGCCCAGCACTTAAGAACTGGATGCTCTTCCAGAAGACCGTGGTTCAATTTCAGGCACTCACATGGTGATTCATACCTCTCTGTAACTCTAATTACAATGGATCCAATGCACTCGTCTGGGCTCTGCAGACACCAGGCACATACACAGTGCACATACATATATGCAGGCAGACAATTATACACATAAAATAATAAATTAATTTCCAACAAACTAGTCCTAGAATATACTAAAAAGCAATTCTTAGGACTGAATAAATGAATAAGCACATCCAAAAGAATATAGAAAGAAAACAAATGAAGCTGTAATACTAAAACACTAAATAGGACTAAGACATGAATAAAACAAATGAAAAACCCTCCTCAAAATGACAGTCATCAACAAACTGTCTTAATAGTAATTTAAAGAATTAAAGTAAGTTAAATAGTAACTTTAAGTATTAGTAATCCCAGTTCCCAACTGAAAGACACAGGTTTTTTGAGTGAATTAAGAAAAAAAATCCAAGCCGGGCATGGTGGCGCACGTCTTTAATCCCAGCACTCGGGAGGCAGAGGCAGGCGGATTTCTGAGTTCGAGGCCAGCCTGGTCTACAAAGTGAGTTCCTGGACAGCCAGGGCTATACAGAGAAACCCTGTCTCCGAAAAAAAAAAAAAAATCCACCTATCTTCTGTCTACAAGAAGCACATCTTAATTTCAAAGACAGGAGGCACCTTAGAGTGAAAGAATGGAAAAAAATATATAAACTGCTTAGTTTTTTGTCAACTTGACCCAAGTTAGGGTCATTTAGGAAGAGAACCTCTATTGAGAAAAATATTTTCATCAGATTGGCCTGTGGACAAGTCTGTGGAGCACATTCCTAATTGACAATTGATGTAGGAGGCCCTATCACTGTAGGCAGTGCCACCCCTGGACAGATGGTCCTGGATGCTATATTAAAGCAGACTGAGTAAGCCACAGGAAGCAAGCCAGTGATCAGCTTTTTTCTATGGCCTCTGCTTCAGTTCCTGCCTCCAGGTTCCTGCCTCAAGTTCCTGCCCTGACTCTTCTTCATGATAGACTTTAAGCCATAAGCTGAAAATAAACCATTTTCTCCTGAAGTTTTGTTTTGTTTTGGTCATGGAGCTTATCACAGCAACAGAAAACAAACAAATACACCATTCCAAGCAAATGGGACCAGAAAGCAAGCGTCTCTATCTCGATAAGACAAAATAGACTTCAAATTAAAACTAAACACAAGCCAACATCACTCTAACTGGAGAAAAAAATAGAAGCAGTACATTAAAATCAGACTAAGATAGGCCTACCCACTAACCCTACTCCTTTTCAATGTAGTGCTCAAAGCACCAGCTACAGCAAAAAAACAAGAGGAGGAAATTAAAGGGATACTAAGAGGAAAAGAAGTCAAATTACCCATTTGCAGAGCATACATTATACATAAAAGATCTCAAATTTTCATCAGAAAACTTCTAAAATAATCAAGCCTTCCAGCAAAACGGCTGGGTACAGATCTCCTTATAAAATTCAGTAGCCTTTCATTTTTGTTTGTTTGGTTTTTTGTGTGTTTTTGGTTTGGGTTTTGGTTTTCCAAGACAGGGTTTCTCTGTGTAGCTCTGGCTGCCCTGGAACTCACTCCATAGACTAGGCCTGCCTCAAACTGAAATCCAACTGCCTGGGCCTCCCAGTGCTCAGATTAAAGGTATATACCACTACTATCTGATTCAGTAGCTGTTCTGACACCAATAACAAACACTTAGAAAAGGAAATTATGGACATAATCCCATTATCCTCAAAGAAAATAAAATGTCTAGGAATAAACCTAACTGACAAGGTGAAAGACCTCTACAATAACAACTTCAAATCTCTGAATAAAGAGAATGAGAAATACACTAAAAACTGGAAAGATCTCCTGTGCTCATATATTGGTAGAACTAATATTGTGAAAATGACCATTCTACCAAAGCAATTTACAGGTACAATGTAATCTCAATAAAAGTCCCTATGTTATTCTTCACAGAAATAGGGGGGGGAAATCCTAAAATTTATATGAACCACAAAAAAATCCTACATAGTAAAGCAATCCTGAGCAAAAAAAAAAAAAAAAAAAAAAAAAATGGTATCAAAGGAATTGCCACTCCAGATTTCAAGATATATTACAGAGCCATCATAATACAAAAGCATGATTGTGGCACAAAAATAGACATGCAGATCAATAGTTAAAAAAGAGAAGATCAACAAACATTCTTGGTAAAATGAGGACAATACACAGGGAGAGGGAGGAGAAATAAATCACGCAAGGACATTTGAAAAATCCATGGGAAAGCAGATTATTTTGTTTACTTAAAATACACATAATATATAAAATACATATAATATGTAGAAATGCATGTGTATGTGTGTGTGTGTGTGTGTGTGTGTGTGTGTGTGTGTACTAGCTTAAACAAAGTTATGCCACTTGGGGTAACAACACTCCCCCTCAAAAGCTACAGACTATCTAACAAAAACTCCAGTGTCAGTCCTGAAAGAATCCCTTTGGAGTGGTTAGTCAGGGGAGCCCAAGAGACTACGAAAACAATGCAGGCTATTGCCATTGCTCTTGGGCCTCCCGAAGTCTGCAGGTTTTGCTAAAGAAGGCCCATATTTCCGACACAGGACTTGGTGGGATTAGGCTGGCTGTGAAGACCTCTTCCTCAAGGACTCGCTCTCACAGTACTGGAAGGTGCTGTGCGATCTGCCAATGGAGGGAAATGACGCAACAATCAAATCCAGCTGTACCACCTACAAACCACAGCAATGACCAGAAAGACAAGATATTCCAAAAGGTGCAACAGAGATGTGGTGGTTTCAATGAGAATGACCCTGTTAGTCCCTATATTTGAATGTTTGATCTCTAGTTGTGGAACTGTTTTGGGAAGGATTAGGAGGTGTGGCCTTGTTGGAGGAAGTGTGTCACTAGAGGTGGACTTTTTGGTTGCAAAAACCCACACCAGGCCTCGTCAGTCAGCTTATGCCCCCCCCCCACAGTCTACATCCCCACCCCACCCCACCCCCGCCCCTACCTCGTGCTTGTGGATCAAATGTAAGCTCTCAGCTATTGCCAGGCTCCACACCATGACGGTCACAAACTCACCCTCTGAAACTGTAAGCAAGCCCCAAGTTCAATGATTTCTTTTACAAGTTCCCTTTGTCTTGATGTCTTTTAACAGCAATAGCAAAGTAACTAAGGAACCAGCACTTATACACTAAGAGTAACCAATAGCCATCTAACTGGACTTAAAGCAAGCTCAACAGGAGGGGGAAATGCCTCATACTATAAATCTAACCAACTACCCCTGACTGGTGAGGTCTATGATCCTAGAGAAGGACTGCTCTAGTAAATCAGCATAATTTCTAACTGCATTGGAAATACTTATCCTGATCCCCACAAATAAGTACAGGTCTCCCTCCTTATCACAGAAGCGTCTTTCCATGAAAGACAGGAGCCCTTACAGAAAGCCACAAGGGGAGCAAAATGCAGAGAACAGGCTGTTGGGTGAACAGCCCTAACTGAGAGAACTACAACAGAACCACTCTGATTCAGGGAACAGATCAGAAGTCAGGGAGCAAAGATGGAGGAGCCAGATGGATAGTGTCTTCTGCATAAGACAGGGAAGCTGCACCACAAAAATCTCATCAGGATGGTTTCTTAGGGAAGCCCTGAACAATGGCAGCACCTTTTGACATGACAATGTGGATGAGGGAAATCTCACAAGACCCCACCCTTGGAAGAAGAGCTACAGGCAATTAATCGCTGCTGAGAGAGCAAACCAATCTTCTCCAGGGATAAGCTCCCTGATAGTTTACCCGATCCTCCAATCCCAAGTGGTCAGCCTTAACCATATACATACAAGAAACACTAAAGGAACAAGAGGCTGAATTCACATGTGTGTGTGTGCGCGCGCGCGCACACGTGTATGTGTGTGTGTGTGTAAAACATGTGTGTGTGTGTGTGTGTGTGTGTGTGTGTGTGTGTGTGTGTAAAACAATAGTAAAGAATAAGAGGCTAAGAGGCCATATGTTTCAGAGGGAGCACAGGGAGCACAGGGAGAAATGGAGAGAGAGGGGACGTGAAGTCAATACAGTACTCACACGTGACATTAAAAAAAACTGGCTGTGGGCTGCAGACCAGTCCCAGAGCAGTTGCCTGGTTTGTGTGAGAGCCTATGTTCAATCTCAGAAAGAAAAGTGAAGAAACAGAACATGGTAGAGGAAAAAGAGGGACAAAATCCCTGTGACAGAAGATGCCCTTAAGTAGATGGTTCACCCAACAGTAAAGAGGGCTCTTCATTTCTCACTCCCATTGGTTGATTGTTTTGTTATTGGAGACTGGACAAAGGCCCTGTGTGTGCTATGCATTTCCCCTACTACAGAACCGCATCTGCAGCCCCCAACAGGGAAGCTTAACAAGAGAATCTATTCCATCTTGTCTGGGCCTTGAGCTAATTTTCTCCTAGTGCTAGTTTAAATGACATAGCCATGCTGGACTTAAAACACTCACATTTAGCAACAAGAAGCAAGTAAACCTTGTCTTCAAATAAATGATAAATTTGTTTTTAGCTGGGCGCGGTGGCGCACGCCTTTAATCCCAGCACTTGGGAGGCAGAGGCAGGCGGATTTCTGAGTTCGAGGCCAGCCTGGTCTACAAAGTGAGTTCCAGGACAACCAGGGCTACACAGAGAAACCCTGTCTTGGAAAAAACAAACAAAAAAATTTGTTTTTAATTTAGGTACGTTCCATATAGTTTGTGTTTACCTGAAATTAATATTTAATTGTGAATCGTGTATTTTATCTGACAATCCTGGATGTAGCCAAGACATGCAACACAATTTCCACACCCAGAGAAGAATCTAACAGCCAAACCAAACAACAATAAACTGACAAAAGCCTCATCTGCCTAAACTTAAGGAGAAGGTAAAGGAAGGAGCTGACTTGGAAAAGATGATGTTCCTCACCTGGGTGGCACAGACATTAGACTACCAACATCCACTCCCCTCACAGAGGGCAAACTTGTTAAAATGTGTTCTCTGCCTCTACCGTCCCACTGCCAGGATCACAGGCATGCACCACCGTGCCCCGCGATTTTCCCTGCTAACATTAAAGTTCAGTACATCCCTTATCAATAAAGTCTCCAGAAACAAGAGAAAGTACACATTGCTCTTGATTTTAACTTCCTCAGTAATTTCACACTCTGCGTACCCTCATTCACTCTATCTATCAAACAGGATATTTCGTTTGATTTTATTGAACATAGGGTCTCACACACTGAATCTCTCAAAATTCAAATTTTTCTGGCTTCAGATTTTCAACATTTAGCTTTAAAAAAAAAAAAGTGTTCATGTCATTCCATAACTCTAACAAGTGTAGTTCATACATTCTTTTTCACAGCACGTGATTTGAGTATTCTAAATGAAGTATTCCATTCCCACTTTGAGTAACTAACCAAGCAAGTAGATGATGAAGTCTACTATATAAACGCATGCTTGCAGTCCCTCCTGGGGCTGATCAGAAATACTGGTGTTTTTTCCAAGAGATAAGTAATATAATTATTATTTCTCTAATTGCATAATCGAACAAAATAAAGAAAAAATAATGGGCAGGGCCATTCTTCATATGTATCTTGAGACATCATCAAATTAACAAAAACATAAAACAAACGACAAAAAACCCAAAACCACTCCATAATAAATCTTGACAGCTGTATGACCACTGTGTGTCTTTACGTGAGGGAGACAAAGAAGCAGAAAAGGGCTGGCTTTCTTTCTTTCTTCCTTTGTTTTTTTTTTTTTTTTTTTAATGGGTTTTCAGAGAAGCGTGTTTTTTAAAGGGAGGTTTCGCTGCGTTAAAGATACGTAAGAAGAAGAACGTGAGCCATTATAATCTTTCCTTAATAAGTTCTCTATTAAAAACTTGACTCAGACGAAGGAGAATCCAAGTGGATTCCAAGAAAAACATTTTTTAAAGACGAGCAAATGGGCGGCGATTAAAATGCAAAGCAGCCTACCTACGCTTCGCCTCCAGCGCTTCTACTTGAGCAGCACCGTCCAGACGCCACGTCAGGCACTCAGGCACCAGGAATCCACACTTCCATCTCGGACGGACGCGGAGACTGAAGCAGAGGCGGGCAGGGACGGCTGGCTGCCCGGTGCGCGCCCTCCCAGCCCAGCCGGGGCAGGACTTCACCTGAGAGCGTCCGAGACCTCCGGCCGCCCGCCGATTGGGTGACCGGACCCCGCCCCGCGGCACTCGGCCTCTCCCCGGCCCGAGACCTCCGTGCACCCACCTGTCGCGGCCTCCCAGCGGCCACACCCCTGGCGGCCCGGAGCGCGCGGCCCCGCCACGCCGCACCTCGGCGCGAGCAGCTCAGGTGGGCGCTGAGCTCCACGCGCGGCCCGCTTCCTGCATGACCCGGGCCGGACGCAGCAGGGCCGCTGGGACAGCGCACAGCCTACACCACCCAGCGAGAGGACGCCGACTGACCGGTCACGTGACGCGCCGGTCACGTGCCCCGCCGCGCCTCAGGCTAAAAGCGTTGCTTTGGCGACCTGAGGCGCTGGGAAGGCGGGGTAGCGGCGGCTGTCGTCTGGTCGCCTGGCGCTGGGTGAGGCTGTTTGTAGACTCCGCCCGGCTTCACCTTCTCAGGGTAGAGAAAGGTAAACCTTCCTGTGCGCTAGCAAATGAAGTGAGAGCGAGAACTAAGCGGCAAAACATTTGTGTGTATGGACGAGCAGGGGTTTGGTTTGGTTTGGTTTGGTTTTGTTCTCACTCCCTAACCTAGAGAGATTCTGAGTGTATATGGTATGGATATGTAAATATGGTATTCATAATTTTATGAAGATATTGCTGTCCGTGTAGACAGGTGTAAGTATTTGACTCTACTTTGTCTACATTAAACTCATCCCTGATTATACCTGTACATTGGTGTTGTGACTTGTCCCCGCCCCAGTACTGTTGGTTGGACCCAGAGTCTCTCAGAGGCCATCACTGAATTTCATTCCTAGCTTTTACTATTTCTTATCATTCTAATTTCCCTAAGTCACATCTTACAGGAGAGGTTTTGGCCACTGGCAGTTTTATTTATCCAGTAAACTTTATTACATGGTACATTAAAGGTTTGTTGTTTGTTTGTTTTTTTAATTCATGAGAGATTTGTAAGGCAATCCCTGCAGTACTCCACAATTTTCTATTGTCTAGAAGTAGGACTATTGGTTCAGCTAATCAGGTTACTCAGCATACTCAAATATGCTGGTCAGTTTGCAAACTTTGCTGTTTAGAGAGCAAACTGTCAGGAGACAAAACATCTGGGTCCATACAGCAAAGCACAAATGGGTCCGTTCCTGTAAACCACCTTGAAAGCAACATTCATCTACAAGGTGGAATGGTGAATTTTTTCGTGCAGATTTTTGCTGTGGGAAGTAGCAGCTACAACCTGAGAGAACCTTCCTACCCTGATGGCGGGAGGTTTTCCTATAAGGCAGGAAAGAAGTCAGTTAAGTGATTTGGGGGTGTGGGAGCCTGCCATCCTACTGGAGGAAGTGACAAAGACTTCCAAGTTCTAGAAGTGTCTGAGTAGTTGTGGAGCTGGAAGGATTATTTAGGCACAGCTAGAGTCTCTGAACACAAGGATTCCCTACCCAAGAGATTTCTGCAGCCTCTCTTCATCTGTCTAAAACAAAGCTCAGAGTCCTGAGACCAAAATCTTGCATCTGTCCAAACAAGGAAACAAACAGGAAGTGGGAAGAAACCTCCGTACTTAGAATGTCAAGCTGCTAAAAAGAATAAAGAAATAAATTGCTTCGAGGTGACCATTTGCTCAGTCCAAGAAGCCTTGTAGACTTTGGTAAAATCCTCCTGTCTGTGCTAATAGGGATGACTTTCCTCCGCTAGATTGTAGATTATGGGATGACCAGTGAGGCATGAGCCAGGGGACCAATGTTACCCTAGAACTAGTCACACCCTTACTGGTTTATCAGTTATGGGTTCCTTGCAAACAAAAGATGCTGTTACGGTCGATGTTAGTGTGCACATGTAATTTCTGCCCCGGGAGGTTTTCAAGAGATCAGGAATTCAAGGTCAAGCCTAGACTAAATAGTTGACCTAAAAAAAAAAAAGTGACAAAATATACCTAGTGTCTACGATCATAATGGCATTGAACAAGGTGGATGTGAAGTGTGAGGAATAACAGAAACAAATTAAGAGATGAATACCTATATCTTACCTATGCTGTGGAAAAGCAGCCCTTGAATCCACACATCCTGATTTTAAGTCTTGGACAGCTTTCCACAAGAGAAACACCTGGGATAGCTTATGAAAAAGGTTTCTTGTGACTCGTGGCTCCAGAGAGTCCAGTCCTAGATGACCGGACACTTTTCCTTCTTTGTTGTTGTTTATGAAGCCAACTTTGAACTCAGCAAAAGATTCATTCTTCTAGAATGAGGTGTTTAGACAATTCTAGAATGGAAAAAATCCAAAAGTGGGCATGGAGGCACATGCCTGAGGCCCATACCAAAGGCTGAGGCTGGATACCACCGAGTTGAATCAAGCCCTGAAGCTAGCCTGAACAACAGAACAAGACTCTGTATCCATCTATCGTGTGTGTGTGTGTGTGTGTGTGTGTGTGTGTGTGTGTGTGTGTTTGTGTTATACATATGACCAACTAAAATCTTAAAACAATTTATTGCAATCATTGACAGTGAGCTAGGGTGGAACTTAGGAGGTCCTAAGGAGGTTGTTGGATGCATGAGAATTTTTGAGTCTCTCATTGTTTTATAAACACATATGATGCTGGTTGTTTGAGAAGACAGTGTCACACAATTGACCCTTTGGACCTCCTTCTTTGGTTGCATTAATGCAGTTATTCCAGGGTTGTGCTATATTCCAGCCACTGATGAGCAACAAGGCCCTGAGGATTTATGTATCTAGATAAGTACATTTAAGTACACAGGCAACTCCCCAGCTTCTCTTCTGCAACCACAACAATTCATGAGCATTGGGAAGCTATATTAGGTATACAGCCTGAGTCCAAGCTACTTTATTGGACAGCTGCTGCCCAACTGCTCAGCTTGCTGGGTTTTATGAGTAAGAAATAAACTCTGTTGCATCAAACCACTCAGTTTTCGGAGATTAATTTGAAACCACAGCATAATATAGTATCTGTTAAAGTCTGAATTCTATCTTCTAAATTCATGATGTTGAAGTTCTCTAACCCTTAATGCCTTTTAGTAAGAATTTCATTCGAGTTTTAACTCAATGATGTCTTCTTGCACAGATTCAAGGTTTGGCCACTTAGAGCACAATCATTTGACTAATGTCCTGACATGTCATCATTATTGAAGTAAGAGGTCAAACCTACTCCATCTTGGAACCAGCCTCCATCTTAAGAAAAACTTGATCTTTAGCTGAACCCAAGCTACATCAAAGTACCAGGAAAAACCTCATAGCTTGTCCTTGACCCATACCACAGAGTTACTCCCTAGCTACCTCCTAGCAACAGTCAAAGATTAGACTAATTGTCTCAGATGTACTTCCAGACCATTTGTGATTGTTGATGGTTTTACTCCAGAGCACTCACCTGTCAGATTACAATAGTCATACAATTAGATACTTGCAGGATGAAACCCCTGCCATTTCCTATAAAGCCTTGTCCTGCTGAGAGCTGGGTAACTGTGCCAGAAACCAAGATCTGGGCATGAGGCATCCTAGTAAACTACCGGAGTACCATGTCTTCTAGGCCTTCTCAAAGAAACTACAATGAGACACTCACATAATGAAATGTTATTAAAAATAAGAAGAAATGGACAAAGTAAAAAACACGTTGCTTTCAGTATTTTAAATGGATTTTAGTTTAGGATCTCATTTTTAAACTCAAAACTTAAGATGAAGGTGGCTATATCACAAGACCTAATCACACTCAATATTTTGGCAAATACAGCACAAGAACAATGTGTCCTCAGTTCGCTAAGATTTATTTATTTTTTTTAAGATTTATTTATTATATGTAAGTACACTGTAGCTGTCTTCAGACACTCCAGAAGAGGGAGTCAGATCTTGTTACGGATGGTTATGAGCCACCATGTGGTTGCTAGGATTTGAACTCCGGACCTTTGGAAGAGCAGTCGGGTGGTCTTACCCACTGAGCCATCTCACCAGCCCCCTTCACTAAGATTTATGAGCATAAATTAAATCTGTCTGATTCTGTCTTGTTTAATCATTCACGAATATCATTAGCACACACTCATGGCCTTGCCATTGTAAGTGCTAATCCTAGTCATGACAATTGACTATATCTGTTATTATGTGATTTGATGTTTTGAGTATTGACATCTGTCTTCTAGATTTCCTGAAAATGACAGCCTGCCAGTATTGACATCTGTCTTCTAGATTTCCTGAAAATGACAGCCTGCCAATCTCCAAGCAAGATCATATCCCCTGTGCTGGTTGGGTTTGTGTGTCAACAAGCTGGAGTTATCACAGAAAAAGGAGCCTCCCTTGTGGAGATGCTTCCATGAGATCCAATTGTAAGGCATTTTCTCAATTAGTGATCAAGGGTGGGAGGGCCCGGCCCTTTGTGGGTGGTGCCATTCCTGGGATGGTAGTCCTGGATTCTATAGGAAAGCAAGCTGAGCAAGCCAGGGGAAGCAAGCCAGTAACATTCCTCTGTGGGCTTTGCTCCTGCTTCCTGACCTGCTTGAGTTCCTGTCCTGACTTCCTTTGGTGATGAATAGCAATGTGGAAATGTAAGCTAAATAAACCCTTTCCTCCCCAACTTGCTTCTTGGTCATGATGTTTGTGCAGGAATAGAAACCCTAAGACATCCCCTTAGTCCAGACAGGCTGAGCCTCTTGGATGTATGAGTAGGTATGCTCAACATCCATAGTTAAGTCTAAAGGATCTTTAACAGGTGGAGCCTCCACCTTCGGAGGCACTTGAGGTTCAGAAGGAAAATCAGGAAGACTAGGACGATATGGAAGTATGGAGATGATAGAAAGAACCTCCTCACCCATGATACAGGTGAAGCTTCTTGCTTGAGATTTTCATCTCAATGGCTACTTAGAGTCTTCCTTCCTTCTCAGCTATAACTCTCCATTTTTCTAAGAGTCTCATTAGAGACCCCATGTACAGTAACTTAGCTTAAGGAACAGCCTTGTTTCTATAATTTTTTTAAACAACCATTTTTAAAGCGGCTATCAATTTTCTCTAGAAAAAAATTCTATTCTACAATCTAAGAAATTGAACCCAAGCTGGGCGTGGTGGCACACGCCTTTAATCCCAGTACTCTGGAGGCAGAGGCAGGCAGATTTCTGAGTTCGAGGCCAGCCTGATCTACAAAGTGAGTTCTAGGACAGCCAGAGCTACACAGAGAAATCCTGTCTTGAAGAAAAAAAAAACAAAAAACAAAAAAAGAAAAGAAAATGAACCCAAAATATATGCAGTCCAGAAATCCTATTGACATTACCTGCATATCCCCGAATAGGCACGTATACACTTATTATCACCCAAGGGACAGAATGAAAAATACTAAAAAAAACATGGTACTTATGGGATATCACAATGCAGCCACTTGACTGTGAAAGCCTATTTTTTTATTTTTTATTGGATATTTTATTTACATTTCAAATGTTATCCCCATTCCAGGTTCCCCCTAAAAAAAAAAAAA
>NC_034591.1:131983176-132009085 GCF_900095145.1 Mus pahari | reverse complement strand
CCCACCCACTCCCTCCCTCCCTCCCTCCTGCCTCCCTGCCCTGGCATTCCCTTACACAGGGACATCGAGCCTTCACACGACCAAGGGCTTCTCTTCCCAATGATGTCTGACAAGGCCATCCTCTGCTACACAAGTGGCTGGAGCCATGTGTGCTCTTTGGTTGCTGGTTTAGTCCCTGGGAGCTCTGCGGGGATCTGGTTGGTTGATTTTGTTGTTCTTCCTATGGGGCTGCAAACCCCTCTAGGTTCTTTAGCTCCTTTCTCTTACTCCTCCATTAGGGACCCTGTGCTCAGTCCAATGGCTGGCTGCGAGCATCGGCCACTGTACTTGTCAGGCTCTGGCAGAGCCTCTGAGGAGAGCTATAGCAGGCTCCTGTCAGCAGGCACTTGTCGGCATCCACCGCGGTGTCTGGGTTTGGTGACTGTGGGATGGATACAAAGGGCACCTCTTGCACAGTAAGGTCTGATAGATTTGCCTTGCGAGGCTTGGGACTTACTTTAGGGACTTTCGTCCCTCACTGCTTTTCCCTTCTGCAGTAGCTATGTCTGTCCTGCGGCTGGCCACTGTTGAGACTGTGGAAGCATAACATTTTTTGATTTCACAGGTTTACAGCTGGTGAAGAGATTTTGCTTCAGGTTGAATCAGACTCAGTCTTACCTACACCTGCTATGGATGACATTTAAGATAGAATGGACTATCTATCAGGTCTTATGAAACAAACTGAGAGTGTGGAACTGTGGGACTGTGGAGCAAAAAAGAATTTTCCATTTACATTTGCACATAACAATATTAATTTGTGGGGACAATAGTGGAATGAATTCATATCTCTGACCAAAATTCACATTGCTGCCTTAAGCCCCAATGTGCTTTCCTTAGGTGTAAGGACATAATTGTGATTAACTTAGGTCACAGTAGGGCCTACACTTTGCTTGGAGTAGTCTAGTATCTTCACTAGGAGAGATACGGCAGAGTTCTCATTCTTGGTTCCTTTCCTGTGTGACTTTACCACAATTTTGCACATACACATGAATGTTATGTGAGGCTATAACAAGAACACAGCTCGTATGCAAGCTGGAAACCTCCACAAATGGACCCTGTTAGACCTACACATAGCACTTCCGGGTGCTGGGAACTGTCCTGACACAATTGCCACTCAAGCTGCCTAGTCTGTAGTATTTTATTCTGACAACCTGAGAAGACCACGATGCTGAAAAACAGTGGGGGTACTGAGTTAATGTGTCATCTCACAGTCTTCACCAGTGACAGTACACAAAATGACAGACTATCTACATATGTTGATGATGATTATTATATATATTGATGGTGACTGCCAGAAAAAGAAGTTAACAGAAAAAATCAGGTCTTCGATGAAAATTTGACTTTTCTAATTTTTTAAAAATATATATAGCTTTGTAAATTTTAAATATATTTATATGAATATATAGATTTTAAATATATATTACTTTCAGAAATTTAAAACATTTAACAACATCAAAGAGAAGCTAAGACACCTTCATCTCCTTAATCATTCAGATATTTTCACTCAGCTTTTAAAATTCTAAACCAGCTTATTTCACTTCTTAAATTTAGAATAGTTTGTAGTTTTATTTTGAAATCAATTATTTTAAAGTATATATCCATCCATAAACATCCTAAAACAATCTCATGTTTAGCAGTGTACAGAAGCCACACTTTAAAAAGTACTTCTAGATACAAAATCCGATTTATCATGATGGGTTAAGACCATTTTATTGCTAAGAGAAAATTCCCGTCTCGATTTTACAATTAAATCACTTCAGAAGTACTAATATAAAGCATATAAACATTTTATTTTTTCCAACATCTGACTAAATTGCACTAAAAATTCTGGGTTTTTTGTTTTGTTGTTATTGTTAATATTCAGATTCTTCAAGCCAAGTTGGCCTCTGCCTATGTAAGCCAAGGATGCTGGAAACTTCTGACCCTCCAGTCTCTGCTTCTCCATGGATTCCAATCCAAATGTGGGATCACAGGAGATCACAGGTTTGCAGCCCCACACCCACTTCTGTGGCTCTGTGTGCTAAGTAAGCTCTCTACCAACTGAGCTATGTCCCTAGGCCCCAAAAGTGACGTGAAATATTCTACATAGTTGAAAGTTTAAAATACTGCTGCCAGGCTGTGGTGGCACACGCCTTTAATCCCAGCACTTGGGAGGCAGAGGCAGGCGGATTTCTGAGTTCGAGGCCAGCCTGGTCTACAAAGTGAGTTCCAGGACAGCCAAGGCTATACAGAAAAACCCCGTCTCAAAAAAAAAAAAATACTGCCAAGGTTACACTGAGTTTCAGGCCACCCTGAGCTACAGAATAAGAACCCACCTGAAAACAACAGAAAGTGAAGAATACACATGTTCAGTTCTGTGAAACCAAATATGTGCTGCTTTTACAAATCAAAAACTGGGTATAAAATGCCTGAGATTTAAAATCATTTTAGAAGTTACACAAATTGTGCAATATGGCAGCCCCTTTATTCAGGGCTGTTACCCAGGGCTGTCCTCATCACGGAAAGGAAGACAGATCTGAAGTGTCTGAAATCCCTTGCAATAATAAAAAAAAAATTAAAGTGTTTCATTTCTGGTCTACAGAGTGAGTTCCAGGACTGCCAGGGCTACACAGAGAAACCCTGTCTGGGGAAAAAAAAAGAAACAAAGTGTTTCATTTCTAAATGGCTCAGAAACTACAAAGTAACTCACCTGTGGGCTGGGTGTGGCTTGGTGGCAGGGTGCTTGCTTAGGCTAAGTCCCCAGTATCAGACAAAACTTGATGCAACTTTGACCAAAATCATTCATAGAACTTAAGACTTAAGACTTATTCCTACTAATAATTATGAGTTAAAAGTATGCAAAACATATATCCAGTCTAACTACATATTCATATTTATATAATAAATATGCTTTGGTTCATTTTTCAGTACCTGTGCATATGAATTTTTAATTTTTATCTTTCTTTGATTTGTTTTGTTATTTGGTTTTTTTGTTTTTGTTTTTTGTTGCTGTTTTTTTTTCAAGACAGGGTTTTTCTGTAGACTAGGCTGGCCTCAAACTCAGAGATCTGCCTGCCTCTACCTCCCAAGTCTGGAATTAGAGACATGAGCTACCTCCTCCTGGTATTTTTTAAATATTTCTAAACCACATTACTTGGTGAGAGGAAAGACATAATTTCTCACAGATATGTCATTACCCTTTATTCCTCTAAAAGCATGCCTTTAAGTGCTAGGGAGACACTTCAGTGATTGAGTGCTTATACTGCAAGCAAGCATGAGCAATGCTCATAAGTGCCATAATGACAACACCGACAGGGTGACCACGAGCAGGGACAGGCAGGTCCCGGGAGGTGGTTAGCCAGCTAGCCAACATGGCAAAACGCTGTCTCATGACAATATGGTGGCGAGTGATAGACATCTAACTGTTGAGGGAAAGGCAGGTCGAAGGCTTTCTCAGAGGCCCCAGTGAAAAGACAAAGGGAACCTACTTCTGTGTCTTTGCCCAAGAGTAGACTTGGCAAGGGCCGGGCTGGTGCTAGGGCCAGGGCCTCAGAGGAGTTAAAGTATTTGGTCCCTAGAAACTTGGCTTTTCTCCCTAAAGAGGCTGGAGTAATCAGTCCTAAGGCCACTATGTGCTCTGTTGTGATGAACTTGAGAAAGCCTGTGTTCCCTTTTTGTACAACATTGCTGGACTGGCTTCATGCTAACTTCACTCCATTAATCGATAGTTTCTGTTAACTCTGCCCTATTTCTCCTGTGGAAATAGAATATAAGATGCTGTACTTCTTAATGATAAGCTTGCTAGGCATAAGATCTCCAAACACCAGTGTTCCTATCTTCTTCTCATCTCCTACCTGTCTCACTTATGACTCTGTCACTGAAGAATGACCTGTTGGTGCAGGTCACTTGACATCCTGCTCTGGCCTCATGTATCCTTCATATGCACTCATTCACCACACATACAAAGCATGTCTTCAGCAGAGTGTTAACTCCAGCCTATAATCCTAGCACAAGAGAGACTGAGGCTTAAAGGGTGCTGCTAATTCAAAGGCTTGCCTGGGCTACACAGTGAGTCAAAGGCAGCCTTGGCTACAGTCTGAGAGCCTATCTCAAAAAAACAAAAAACAAAGCAAACCAACAAACAAAAGCATACCCTCCATCTTTAATTGTAAGGCTCCTTCCTCTATTACCATCCTCTTTAACTAATCTACTTTACTATAGGTCTGATGGCATGTCTGTCCATCATCATTCAATCTCTTAGATGAAGTGAGAGAGGAGTATCAGGAGTTCTCCAGGCAACCCTCAGTGGATTGAGTGGTCTATGACGCACCAAAATGGCCTTTGGGAGCCCCTGTGGGAGACAAGGGTACAGTCCCTAACTTGGCCGCCTGACAGCTGCTGCCTCACATTAGCTTCAATGGCCCTCCAAACTCCTGAATATAAAATTCACTATACCTAAGAACAAAGTCCTCAGACCTTAAAATAATACCTTTATACTGACAGTCATTTCCCCCAAGTATAATAAATCACTTATTTATCTAAGTACTTTATAAAAGAAAATGTATTGTAAATAATCAAATAAAGTCATAGTGAAGTTGAATATTTATTTGAATTTCCCCTGTAAAAGCACTCAATATGTAAGGAAAATAAACCAAGTTTGTGAGACTTTTAAAAATATATATATATAGCCATTTTTGAAAGTGAAAAGTTGGATTTTTTTTCCAATGGCAACAAGTAAGATACTGTTATTTTAAAACTACCATTTAAAAAGTAGTTTAAAAAATGTATACTATATTAACATGATGTGTTCTGCAGAATGGATACATATATGAATGCCAATCTGAATATGGAAGAAATATATGTGTTAAAAATCATGTGTTTAAAGAAAACCAAATGTTCTTTTAAAAAGAACTTGCTAGTAACCTTCATAAACTTTCACATGCGGGATTTATTCTTTAAAAAATATCCCATTTATCCCATCCCCACAAGAAAAGAAAGAAAAAGGGTAAAATGTGCTCAGTTTGAACAGAGCCATACGGAACCACTCACTGCTGAACAACATGGAAGCCTAGTTATGTGGCCAGTAGTAACTTCCTAAAGTGCATCTTTTCAAGATTTGTCTAATAATTCCAATCTCAAATGTAAAATACTTAACACAGACATGCAATAATAAAACTAAATCATTATAGTGTAAAGTTTTTAAAACTACTTTTAAAACTTTTGATTCACCAAAGAATACAGACATCAATCAGTAGGCATTTTCAGTCTCCAACAGTGCACGCTATGTGCGCTTGTTATTTGGCAAATCTTTTGGAGTCGAACAAAAATAATGCAGTCTAAACAATATTTCTCTGTCAAATATAATCGATTCCTCAGGCAAAGCAGTAAAGCGCAGAGAAGAATTAGATTTTGGGAAGCTTTGGTGCGTTGACCACAGGGTTTGCCTCCTCTAAGTGTCTCCTCCCTGCACTTTTGTAGTCGTAAGTGCAGCCATGAGCTTCTGCATAACGATGAGATGCACAGAAGTTGTTTCCACATCTAAAGCACAAAAAAACTTTATGTGAATAGTCACATTTCCTCAGAGGGCTCATCTCTTTAGCTTGACTTAAGGTGGACCAACAAAGCCCTCTGGATTTCCTCAGCAATTTCAGTACCAACAGTTCTCCCCCCCTTCCTCGCATCAGAATAAAGCCCCCCAAAATAATATGATAATTAATTGTTCATGAATGACAGCTATACATTTTATTGAAGTAAAAAAAATGAAAAGCTAGTACACATGTCTCTTGTGTTAGAAAACTTGAATTCTAAGAAATTAAGTCTAGCAAGGAAAATTAGGTGATACAGAAATTAGCTATTTAAGGCTGGGCATGGTTTGTGCTTTTAATCCCAGCAGGCGGCAGAGGCAGAACTTTGTGAATTCAAGGCCAGTCTGGTGTACATAGCAAGATCAAGGCCAGCTAGGGCAAATCACAAGACTCTGTCTCAAGACAAAAAACAAACAAACAAAACCTATAAACCAACAAAAAGCTATGCCATAAGAGAACTTAAAACACATGACCAGAAACAAAATAAGTTATTTTTATATGAACAGAATACAGGCCATAATTCTTTTCAATCTTTGTCCTCACACAAATGGAAGATATCAATGTTAATGAAAGACATACTTACAAAAGGAAATTATATATATAATTTATAAATATATATATATTTTATATATATATAATTTCCTTTTGTAAGTATATATATATATATATATGTTTTGAAATAACTGTACCAAATGTTAAAATGTATAGCAAACGAATTGCCAATTGGGTTCAGTTTTGTTCAGTTTACAAAAGATGGAGAGGGCTCTTCCAAGCATTATTAAAACAAATCAAGTGGCCTAAATGTCCTAGTTCAGTGACTGGTAGAGTGTCTACTTAGGCTTTTTGGAACCCGAAGAGTTATCTATCTCTCTCTGGCCAATTAGGAATTCATGTGAGAGCTGATATTAGAAGTCATCTGGATGTTATATAAAGCCATTTAAACGTGTTTTATTCTGTCTTATACCATGCTGAGTCCCCACAGAGAAAGCCTCTCGGCTTCTCCAGCTGGCCACCTGCCTGCATTCAAAGCTACTGGCCAGTCCTGTTTTCTTTCCACAAAGAAAACAATATTTCATTATTTTCTTCTTTGTTTGAAGAGGGGCTTTCACAGGTGGAAGGTGGTGGGTGCTTTCTCCTGTTTAGAGAAAGAACACCTTATTAGTACAAACATAAAAATTGTACTTTTGAACAGCTGCTAAGTATAACATTCTTGTCTTAGTATCAATCTATACAAATTTAATTTGTAATATTTTATATCTAAAATAATTTAAGAAATGAAGTGGCAGCAGATGTTTTTGCGTATCATGTTTCTACTAGCTAAAACCTGGATTTTTAACACAGATTTGTACACTTTTTGTACAAACCAATACCATTGTGATAACATCTAAGTATAATTGACTTAAATACAGCCCAGCAAACATTAAGGAGAATTATGAAAAATCCTATGTGATGAACCTTCTTGAAGCAATATAATCATCCTGTGTGTAAATATAAAGACACACCAAAATATCATGAAACTGATCTTTTACACAGCAGAGAGTAAATTTCACAACAAATAAACAAGTCATTTATTTTTTCAAAACTTTGATTACTTTTAAAATAACAGAATAAAGGCCTTAGCATGTAAAGGCAACCTGACTTCAGTAACTAAGTGATAGAAAAGAAAAAACTAATCCCAAAACTCACTAACTTCAACCATGGCATATGCCTGCCCTTATTCCTCAAAGACAAAAAAAGACAAAGATGGCCTGGCCCCTTCTCTCCTTCATGGGAGAGGTCCCTGTTGAGAGGGAAGTTGAGGTAAGAGGGGATAGATATGGTTGTATTTCATTGTATCCAAGCATAAAACCCTCAAAAATAAAGAAAAAAATTTTAAAAGAGATACTAAAACAATGTTTTTAAGTGTTTTAAATGCAAATTCCATTTGCATATGTTAGAAAGCCTCTGAACAATTTCTTTTCTTTTTGTTGTTTTGTTTTGTTTGTTTGTTTGTGTTTGTTGAGACAGGGTTTCTCTACATAGTCCTGGCTGTTTTGGAATGTACTGTGTAGACCAGGCTGGCCTAAAACTTAGAGATCTACCTGCCTCTGCTTCTCAAGTGCTAGGATTAAAGGTGTGTGCTACCATGCTTAGCTGTCTCTGAACATTTTAAATGTGTTATAATTATTTAAAATATATTATTAATAGTAAGTGGATATATTTAGCTTAATTCCATAGTGCTAGCTTTCCAAATATATTTACTAAATTCTATACCATTGTAACATTTAACGTTTTGGTTTAAAAACAGAAGCTTATAATGAAAGAAGTACATCATTAATTGCCAAGTTATGTAGTTTTAATATGCATCAAATGTTAATAAACTTTAGGTCTTAGGCAGAGAGGCTCAGAGCTGCTGTTCATAGTTGCTAATCAGAGCAATACAAGGACACAGAAATGTTTGGTAGTATTCAAAGGTCAAAGTAGAAAAACAGCAAGAACAAGAACAAGGAATGGGCAGGGTAGGCCACTGTCCATGGTGCATATTCTACATCACTGAGAAGGGGGTGGGAGGCTAATATTGATTTGTAATTAAAGTTTTGTGAAATTCTTTATGGGTTCATATTTTGGATTTTCAATAGGTGGATGTTTTACCTTTTCTTTTTTGAAAGCACAGACTGGGTGGTTGTAAGCCTAGTAAAATAAATCTGCTTTATTATCTATCTAAAAGGCACTCCTAGGTTTTACGTAAAGCTAGACACACAAAATTATCAACCAACTGAATGACCTGTAATCTAGTTAATGAAAGCTGATCCCTCAAATGCCATTAGAAATACCAAAACCATTCCACTATGCTAATAAAATCTCTACTTCTTAAAAAAACAGGGAGGGAACTGCTTATTGGTAGAGCACATGCTAAGCCTTCATATGACCCCATATTCAATCTCCAGTTCTCAAATAAATAGATGAAGAGGCTCTTATAAAGAACATGAAGATCTATTACAGAACGACAAATGGGAACTTACTGACTAGCAACTGGCTTTGAATCTCAGGCTTAGTATATTGTATAGTCTTTCCTAACTGACTTGGTTCAGTAGTCACATGATCATCCTTTCATTTCAGAATGCTTAGCTCAGGATTTTTCAGCTTTTTTCATTCAAGCGCTTCTATGAATATTCTCAGACAAAACACAGTTGTGACAAATAGAAGGCACAAAACTAGAATGGCAGTTATCTTCTGTGAGATGTGTCTGTGGATGCTTCTAGTCACTGATTGACAAACTATGCATTAGTCATCTACTGCATGCTAGGAGCCATTACTACTATGTGCCATTCTGGGATTCTTTTCATTGGTATTGAAAGCTAACTTTCCAGAGTCATTTCCTGGGCATTTATCACTTTAAGCATTCCCCTGGATAAAACAGCATCCATAATCCCCTCTTCCAGTAAAATGCTACTTGTCCTGTAAGACATTATCCACTGACTACCCTTCTCTAGACTCTCTCATCCATGTGTCAAACACAAAGTGAGGTAACACTCCAGTGCTGAGCTGCCTTTCCCAACAGGATGAAAAGTATTTGGAATAGCTAACTTCTTTCATGTTTCCTACCTAATATTTGATCTAATGTAATAATCATTCACCTAACAGAAATCCAAAGGCTGATAAATTAATGTGCCAAATGCAAGCTTGATAGCCAGCTGTCTGAAGCTGATGACTAGAACTAACACAATGGGTAGAATCTCTAAGGGAAGCATGATGGTGAAGAGAATATGCTAATGAACTTATAATTTACTTTAAAGATACACAGACCCCTCCAGGTACCCAGGATGACAGCATTATTACTCTGAGAGGAAACAGCAGCAGGTGTCATAGGTTCTACTTTGAGGAATCATGGATGTTGGCAGCTCTTGATGCCTTAAACACAAATTAGATCACCAACAAAAATGTCATATGGGGACAGAAAGGATTGTTACAAACAGTACAGAAGAAACAGATTTCTAATAAATGGGTTGGGGTACAGCTTGCTGGGGTACAGCTTGACTTTGATCCCCACCAACACAAAATAAACAAAACCCTAGCCAAGAAGAAAAAAGCAAATAAAAACAAACAAACAAACAATCTATAATAATGTACTGCTCCATAGTTAAAGAGGGACCTGGGATATAATATGGTGGTGAACCATGTGCTTAGCAGGAACAAGGTCCTGAGTTTGGTCATAGCACCATGCAGCAAGTAAAAGGGGATTGGGGGGCTAATGAAAGAAAAAAAACCCTGCTGGGTCTGAGCTCAGCAGCAGTGTCAGAAGAGCAGCAAGCAATGGAAGGCAAACGTGCTGGGAGCGTAGGCAGGTGGGCAGGGATGACAGCAGCCAACTCCACAGAGGCTGATGATGCAGGCAGGACAGATCTGAGTGTGTGTCAGGGGAAATAACACTTCTAAAAGAAAAGAGGATACATGATAGTCACCACAACAGAGCCCTGCTGTCATGAACACAAACATGTAGACTAATGGACTAGAAACGCATAGATCAGAAATACAGCTTTACTTCATATATGGTCAAAAAATTTTCAAGAGATTTGCCAAGACCATTCAGTGGGGAGTAACAGTCTTTTCAACAAATGAAGGTTAGAACAACTGCCCAAGAGTAAAATTGATACTCTGTGAGTGAGTCTGTCCACACGGCAGCCACCCAGCTCTGCTTGCATCGTGTACTCTCCTGTAGCCCTGGACACCAGGTATTAGCCCCACCCACCCAAACCCTACTGCCAGCTATCCACCCATCAGGCCACCCTGGAACCTCATGGCATCCTGCACCCTAATCAGTTAGGACATCAAGAGGGTTATAAATGAGTATCAGAATGAAGACTATGAAAACACACCTAATTGAGATAATAAAGATAATTCAAAACATGAAAATAGACCTTAATAAAAAGAGCATCTCTGAAGAAAAGTCAAGCTAAAATAAAAATCCAAACTAAAAACTTGGAAAATAAAACAAAATAATCATAGGAAAGCCTTATCAATATGTTAGGCCAAGTGAAATATAGAGTATCGGATGTTGAAGACACAGTAGAGTAGACGGATCATCCAGTCAAAAAAAGTGTTAAATTTTTTGTTTGTTTTTTTTGGGTTTTTTTTTGAGACAGGGTTTCTTTGTGTAGCCCTGGCTGTCCTGGAACTCACGCTGTAGACCAGGTTGGCCTTGAACTCAGAAATTCGCCTGCCTCTGCCTCCCAAGTGCTGGGATCCAAAGGCATGTGCCACCACACCTGGCTCAAAGTGTTAAATTTTAAAATAAACAAATGAACAACCTAGAAGGTGGCATGGGAGGGGGGGAGGAAGGGAGGGAGGGAGGGAGGGAGGCATGCTCTTGCTGCTTGAGGACGGCAAGAGAGCTAACGAGGAGACCATGAGAGTGGGAGAGCTGAGCCTGCACCTTGCCTGGACAGCACAGTAAAGCTGGCCATTGACAAAGGGATAGGTAAGCCACCCCTAGAACATAAGAGCACGAGAGCTGAGCCTGCCTTTTGACAGCTGCAGCACTGGGTGACCTAGCAGGGGCAGTGCTGGAGAGCTTGCCCTGGTGGTGTAGGCACAGGAGAGCTGGCAAGCTGATCAACTCAGCTACCTCCCAGGCCTAGATCCAGGGTTTTGAGTTGGGCCACCACAACATTTACCCTATCTGTGATCTGGTAGAGTGTGGGAAAGGGCTGGCCTTGCAGATCTAAAGCTGCAGGATCTCCATGACACAGGGCAACAACAGGATATCAGAGAGGAGTCCCCATGAGGATCCAGTATTGATAGTGTAGCAGAAGCCAGAGGCCTTGAAATAGACCAATGACTCATTGCAATGAACATTTGTAAGTAAGGATGTATGGACAATGGGCTATACTGTGAGTCCATGTCAAGATTTTTTTTTTTTAATTCTATCTTGTCTTAGTTAGAGTTTTACTGCTGTGAACAGACACCATGACCAAGCCAACTCTTATAACAGACAACACTTTAACTGGGGCTGGCTTAAGGTTCTGAGGTCCAGTCTATTATCACCAAGGCAGGAAGCATGGCAGCATCCAGGCAGGCATGGCACTGGAGGAGCTGACAGTTCTACATCTTGTTCCGAAGGCAAACAGGAGAAGACTGGCTTCCAGGAGGAAGGTCTCTCAAAGCCCACCCCCCACAGTGACACACTTCCTCTACCAAGGCCACATCTACTCCAACAAGGCCACACCTTCTAATAGCACCACTCCCTTGGATCAAGCATATTCAAACCACCACATATCTTCTTTTCTCTTGAGGGGGAGGTTGCAAGGACAAAGAGTGGATACAAGGGACAGAGAGATGAGTGGGACTGAGGTGCATGATATGAAATTCACAAAGAATCAATAAAAAGTTTTTTAAAAAAAGAAAAATCAAAATCAGAGCTGAAATTAATGAAATAGAAATGAAAAGAACAATCAAAAAGTAACTGGAATAGTTATTTGAAAAGATTAACAATATTGACAAATCTTTAGCCAACATAATCAAAAGAATCAAATTCATAAAACCAGAGATTGAAAGACAAATATTACAAGATATTGAAGAAATTCAACCTTCAAAATCTATAGCTTACTAAAATGAAAGATAAAAGAAATGGATAAATTTCTCTATATAAATACTCTACAAAAATGAAATCAAGATGCAGCAATTTAAATAGACATAGAACAACCAATGACATTTAAGCAGTTAAAAGTTTCCAAATGAAAAGGCCCAGGGCCAAATGGATAAAAGGCAAATTTTTACCAGATCTTCAAAGACAAACTAACAACACTCACATTATGCCATAAAATATAAAAAAGCAATTTAAATGAATCTTAAGGCAGGACTTTAAAACAGCAATTATGGCTATGTCCATAAACCTTAAGAAGAATATAAATAAATGCAAGAATGAAAACTATAAAAAATGCAAACTTTAAATAAAATAATAAAAAAACAAGTGAAATATGAACACAGAATTAGAATCAAGAATTAAAGAAAATCCAACATTCTTTGTTGATAAAAAGTCCTGAAGAGGGCTGGTGAGATGGCTCAGATGGTCCAGAGTTCAAATCCCAGCAACCACATGGTGGCTCATAACCATCCTTAACAAGATCTAACTCCCTCTTCTGGAGTGTCTAAAGACAGCTACAGTGTACTTACATATAATAAATAAATAAATCTTTTTTAAAAAGTCCTGAAGAGGCTGAGAATACACAGAACCTGCCTCAACATAATACAGGCAGTTTACAGGAAGCTCACAGCCAACACCAATCTAAAAGAAAAGAACTCAAAGCATTTCCACTAAGCTCAGGAACAAGATAAGGCTCTCTCCCTACCTATTCAATACAGTACTTGAAGTCATAACTAGAACAATATGACAACTGATATATATCTTTACTTGTAGATGATATGATTTTATATAGAAAAGACCTTGAAAACCCTACCAGGAAACTTCTACAGCTGATAAACACTTTCAGCAAAGTAGCAGGATTCAAAATTAATATTGGATTTGGTAGTCATTTCTTGGCTATTATGTCAAAGGCTGAGTACCAATGGAGGTATAGACAAACTCGAGTTGATTAAAATTAAGCTAAAAACTTGTACTTCAAAAGATGTTTTCTTTTGTTAAGAGAAGTTTTCTTACATCTATCTATTAATTTTCTCTGGGCGGGGGCACACATGTGGATGGCAGGGGAAACTTCCAGGAGCTGATTCTCCCCTTCAACCACATGGGTCCTGGGGCCTGAACTATGACCGTAAAGCTTGGCAGATAGTGTTTTTACCTGCTGAACCAGCAAGCTGACCCTCAAAAGATGTTTTCAAAAGAATAAAAAAAAATTAGGGGCTGGTGAGATGGCTCAGTGGGTAAGAGCACCGACTGCTCTTCCGAAGGTCCGGAGTTCAAATCCCAGCAACCACATGGTGGCTCATAACCATCCGTAACAAGATCTGACGCCCTCTTCTGGAGTGTCTGAAGACAGCTACATTGTACTTATATACAATAAATAAATTAATCTTTAAAAAAAAAATTAATAGAGTAAGGAGGTCAATAAAAAACAAACATAGAAATATGATAGAAATATGTATTTCCCTGAAGACAAATATGTGTCCAATAAGCACATTATGCAAATGGTATCACTAATTAGGGAATGCATATCACTCATTATTACAGAAAAACAAAGAACACAGCAATATATCATCTCATATTCATTCCAATAACAAGTAAAAAACCAGCAAAAGCCTAAACTAGCAACCAGAGTGCAGACAGCCTGTGGGAGGCTACAGTTAACACACAGTTAGTGGGACTAAAACATGACACAGAAAAGCAACATAGTGAGTCTTTAAAACTAAACAGCTTTACTTTCATCATATATACCCAAAACAATTGAAGGGATATTTGCTACATGCATAGTCACAGCAGTATTGTGACAGCTAAAATGTGGACTCCACGCATGTGTGCACTATGTATGAGTGGATAAGCAATCTTTAGTCTATGTGAACGATGGGGTGTTGTGAGCTTTACAAAGGAATTCTGATACACGTGAACCCTGAAGATCTTATCAGTAAAATATAATCCTAAGAAGATAAATATTACATGTGAGGTACTTAAGTCATAAACTGTGGAGATAAGAAATAAAATAATTGCCTGAGACTGTAGGTGGGTAGAAATGAGAGATGGTGAATTTTTGTGGCACTATGGTTGTATGTTTTGACACCTTTAGAACAAGCTCTCACTATAATGCTCAAACTACTTTTTAAGTGCATGTAATCCTCCTGCCTCAGTTTCCTAGTCTCAGCCTACCCAGAAGTTACAACTATAGGTATATGCCACCCAGCTTGCCCACCAAGAAGTTAAATAGCCAATTAATTAAAACCTTTAGTCTGGCAAAGGGAAAAGCTACAGAGAACTAATAATGGATGTGTCATGGCTACCTAACATGGGAATGTACACAATGCTATGAGCCTATACATTAAAAAGGACTAAAATCCAGGGTTGGTGGTCCATACGTGGAATCTAGTATCTGAAAGATTGAGGCACAATGGTCTTGGATTTCAGGCCAGCCTAAGCCACATAGTAGGACCCTGTCTCAAAAACACAGACTGATGAGCAGGGCACAGTGGCACAGAGGCAGAAACAGCCCAATGGACGTTCAAGGGCACCCTTAGTCTAGGCTACACAGGGAAGACTTCTTATGCGAACTTTACCACAATGAAAACCCTTTTAAAATGTAAACAGATATATCAGTACTTTATACGCTTAGGCCTCGCAAAGAGAAGGGAAGCAAGTCCTATGTGTCTCTTAAAAAACTAAGTCCACAACATGGCAAACCTTTTTACAACTCCAGAACTACAGAGAGCACATCCTGGATGAGTTTACTGCCACTGGTCTGAGTATTAAAACACAAAAGGAGGAGATATTAAAGTCTTGCTTCCTTCCAAGGCATCTTCAGTGTGCTACCACTGGAAGAAGAATGTGTTAGAGCCATTTCTGCTACTGTGTACAGAAAGGGCTGGGCCTAGAGACTATCCTTGCCTTTGTTCAGAAATAATAAATTCATCAAAAAGAACTCCTTACCACTCCCCCTTGATATCAGACCAAATTGAAACACTCCTCAGGGTCCACCCAGCAGCCCACTGCAGCTTTACAATGGCCAGCCTCCAGTGAAGAGGTTAATTCTTCTATAATGCTGTCTCTTCACAGAGACATGAAATACCAACTTGAGATTGTTTATTCCTCTTGCAGTCAGGTCACACACTGTTTTCTGGAATGAATCATTTGGGGGTGTCTACCCTGTTCATACCACAGAGAACTCTCTATGTCCCCTTGAGAACGCAGTGTGGTATGCTGTGATGTGGCTTACCTATTCTCTTCCCCGCTGCTGCATTACTTCCACTCATTCCAATACCTCGGGCAGACTACAATTAAAACACAGAACACCTGCTGAGGTGAGTCAATGCAGATCAGGTCACCAAGCATCAAATACTTTAGGATTCTATTACTAAAATGTAGGTGGGCACCTAGTGTATATCATGTGCTCTATTTCTGTTTAGAGTCACTTGGAACCTAATCTCACTTCTTGTGCTTACTATTTATCCATAAAAGAATAAAATTTGGTGGCTTAGATAAGACTCTGGATACTGGGAAAGCCTTACTGAAACTATATAAGACTGAAAACTACAGAGCACTAGTGAGCATGGCAGTGATGGCTGTAATTCTAGCACTCAGGAGCTGGAAGCAGGACCAGATTCAGGGTCATCCCCGAAGTCCCAGGTCAGCCTGAGCTACATGAGAAACCTGTCTCAAACAATGAAAAAAACAAGCATCAAATAGATTTCCTACAAATTAGACAAGTATTTTAGTGAAATTTATGGGAAAACAATTCAATTGTAAGCATTTTTATTTATATAAATAAAACTTTTAACTTTGAAATAGTCATTCTGTATAGGACTAACTAGAAGAACAAACTGAAAAGAGAATACTTACTAGAAAAAAATCTGTAGGTTCTGACTGGGGAGAACTTTTCCTAATGTTTTCATCCTGAAAATGCTGGAAGTTTGTAGACAACCCAATTCCAGAGGACCGAAGCCTGCATGCCCCATGTGTGCTATGCAAACTGTCTCTGCTTGCACTCTGTGCCAGTGAAGCCAAAAAGCCATTATTGTTTACACAACCAACAGGCTCTTTGGAAGCTTTATTAGCCATTTCTGTAATATCTCGGGCTTCTACTTTAGAAATAACATCAGATCTTTTTCCAGGCGAATCGACTTTAACACCACGGAAGCGAGCAGTCCTAGAGAAAGAAGAATCTGCTATGGTTCGAATGTCCAATTCCCGCAGGGTGTTTTGTGAAGTAGATGCTGAGGGGTTGCCTGACTCAAAACATTTTGACTGTCTCTGTGGCTTCACCAGAGAATTATGTAGTGACACTGGTGCAGCACAGAGAAGAGGTGACAGGAGTCTGTTCTTGTGAGAGGTTGGCTCTCGGTGGTTAAGAACTGCATTGTCTCCTGGCTCACTGCTCAGCACTCTTGCCACGTGGCTCAGAGGCTGCTCCGCTGCCCTCAGTCCTCCATCACCTTTAGTGAGTGGGAACTCTGGAGTTACCTTCCCTAACCCTTCTACACCACTGCTCTGCTCAGCACCATTTCCTTCTGCAAATGGAGCAAAAGCACCTACTTCTGGCAGGAACAACTCATCAGCTACACATTCTTCTGACCGTGGAAATAAGACATCATCCTCATTATTAGATAACAAGTTTCCTGAAAGGTGCTTGGTCCGCCTAGACAGGGATGATCCAAGATGAAGAAGAGAATCTGCGAGCTCTTTGTCACTTTCCAGTTCTCTATGGGTCAACTGAGGAAGTAGTCTGATACTACTTGTGGAGTGAGACAGCATGTTAATCTCCCAATTGTCATCATCCTTCAGCAGCTCATTCCTGAGAGATGACACTGGTCTATCGGCAGGGGCCTGAGCTGCAGGACTTGGACCTGCATTCCTGGATGTTTCAGGGAGATATGCATTCCCAGAAGGTAAACAAGACTGCCCAATATGAGGGAGGACTCTTAGCAATCTGTGCCGGGCTGCTGCTGTAGAACTGCTGGTTGGCCGAGGAGCTATAGGTGGGCGAGGTTTTACCTTGACAACTTTCTTAGGCTATAAGGAAAGAGTGCACATGTAATTCCTCAACATAGTTATTTCCATCCATCAGCAATAATCAGTGGAGAAAACGTTACTTACCATATTGCCATTCTGTTACCTCAATTTATAGTGCTCAAAAAAGCTGGGTGTGGTGTCACACCTATAATGCTAGCACTTAGGAGGCTGAAGCAAGATGTATGTCATAAGTTTGAGGTCAGCCTGCCTGGTTTACAGAATCCATTCCATGCCAGCCAAGGCCACAAGATGAGTCTTCTCAATACAAACCAACAACAATGAAATGCTTTAAAATATTAAAAATCTTAAGATTATGACTGAGAAAGGTTTGTTATATTACTTTATTAAGTATAATTTTCTGTAGATGTTAAAGAAAAATGATTTTGTTTTATTTTCCTCACAATTAATTCTTTCCAGGGCTTTTCTTAAGAAGATGTTGCTTATGTGATATGGCATTCTTCCTTGTAAGCTGACTGTGTGGATGTGTGGAACTCAGAAAGAAAGCTAAGCAAACTAACGCGTGACTCAGAAGGCTGTCCTGTCCTTTTGATGGCTTCTGTGGACTTGTGTTTCAGGAAGGGTTCCCCCCTAAGGGTTCCCGTCACAGTAGCAGTTGTGCCTCAGCTACTTCCATGGCCAAAATGGTTTCTACTGAGCATCTCCTTTTCTTCTGAGTCTGAATGTACAGATCCATACCTGGCAGTGGGTACATATAGGAACAAGAAAAGATCCTTTCACTAAAATGGAAAAAAATTCCTCATGCAGAGTCACTAATGGAGTCCCCTGAGAGGAGATTTCACATGTGTTATCACAGCTCCCTGACAGAGAACTCAGGGATTACAGAAGTGCAATATCACACGCAGCTTTTCAGGTAATATTCAAAGAGTACATCAAGTCATGACCCCAACTAAGACAAAATGAACCAAAAAATTATAAGCTAGTCAAGCTTAGAAATAATCAGTTAAAAAAAAAAGAAAGAAATTCAGAATGAAAATTAAACCATAAGATGCCCAAAGAAAACCAGATCCAAGGAGACATTAATCAATGTCTATGAATTAATCAAAGAAAAGGTATAAAAACATCCAAAAATGAAAATAAAAGAATTTAAAAAGATAACAAAACATAGTTACTATAAAATGAAGTTCCAACACTAGGCTGATTGCAACAAGAGCCTGATATAACTGTCTCCTGTGAGACTCTGCCAGTGCCTGGCAAATACAGAAGTAGATGCTCACAGTCATCCATTGGATGGAGCACAAGGTCCCCAATGAAGGAGCCAGAGAAATACCCAGGGAGCTGAAGGGGACTGAAGCCCCATAGGAGGAACATCAATATGAACTAACCAGTACCCCCAGAGCTCTTTGGAACTATACCGCCAATCAAAGAAAACACATGGTAGAACTTGTGGCTCTATATATGTAGCAGAGGATGGCCTAGTCGGTCATCAATGGGAGGAGAGGCCCTTGGACCTGTGAAGGCTCTATGACCCAGTATAGGGGAATGCCAGGGACAGGAACGGGAGTGGGTGGGTTGGGGAGCAGAGGAAGGGGGGGGATAGGGGATAGGCAGCTGCAGATCAGCGTTAAAGCCTAAATGTCTCCTATCTGAATAAACCATCACTTGACAAACTACAGAAACGATCCCTCAATGTGCTCTTAAATTATCACTTGGTTTTTTTTCTTAAGTTTTAGAGTTCTAAAAATTCAGTACTTAGAAATCTAACTTTCCTTTCCTTTCTTTTCCCTCTCCCTCTCCCTCTCCCTTTCCCTTTTCCTTTCCTTTCCTTTTGCCTTTCCCTCCTTTCTCACCTTTCCCTCCTTTCTCCTTTCTCCCATCTTTCTCCCTTTCTCCCTTTTCCTTTCCTTTCCTTTCCTTTCCTTTATTAAGATATTTATTAAGAATTTATTAAGATATGCAGCTCACCAAAAGTTATGGGGAAAGTTTAGCTAAAAGACTCTTAGCAACCATGTCATCAATACTAAAACATCAGTAGGGATATGGATAGAAAATTATTTTGTGTTGCATTTTCTTTAAGAGTAGAACTGCTGTTCATCTAAACAATGGGGACAGAATGGAGAAAAGAGAAAGCCAACTAAGTTTTAAGACTGTCACTTAGCTATAGCATGCAGGAGGCAAAGGGGTCAGATGGAGCTGACATCTGAAAAGCAAACGTTAAAGAGCAGTCCAGCAGCTAAGTGATGCTGCTGCTGCACGCCTTTAAGGAGGATCTCCGTGAGTTCAAGGACAGCCTGGTCTATAGAACTCAAGGCAACCAGGCTACACAGAGCAACCCTGTCTCAAAAAAGAAAACAAAAAAACAACCAATAAAACTAAACAAACAAACAAACAGCCAACAATCCAGGACAGCAAACATCATTCCCTGACCTCTGTGATGAGCACAACAAAACTGCTACAGATACTTGTCAACTCACATAGTAAGTGCTCCCTTAAGATGAACAAACCTGTCATGATTTTTATGGATCATGGTTCTCATTCCAGAAGAAACCAAACTGATAAAACAAAAAACAAACAAACAAAAAAAAAAAGGAATCATCTCATCTCTAAGCAATCAATCAATAGAATAGATCTTATAGATACCTGTCAAACTTTTACTCTGAAGTTAATAGAATAAACTATCTTTTGAATATATATTGGACACACATGGGAAATATCAGATCTCTACTAATTAAATTCTAAACATTAGAACTGTAAATGATACTGTCTGATTTCCAGGCAATAAAACTAAAAATTAAACACAATGAAAAGCCAAAAAAAAAAAAACTTTTGCCACTAAAACTTACCTAAATCTACTCAACCACTTTGGGGCTAACAAGGAAGTTCTAAGCTGATAAATTGACAATATTACCAATTGCCATAATGTTTCTACTGTATAAAGAATACAACTTTGTGTGACATTTATGTCAAAGCAGTGTAAACTATATCGAATTATAGTGTAACTCAGATGAATTAAAACTGAGGGATAATTTACAAAACAATGTGCTTCTACTCCTTAAACTATCTACTATGACTGTCACTTGTGTACCCACTACTGAGCCCACCAGGCTCCAATGAACAAGTCCAAACTCATGGGTCATAGACAGCCCCAATTAAACTCAGGGGTTACAACACAAAATGGACACAGGAGATTTGTGGGTATGAGGGAGATTGGACAGGAAAGGTAGGGAAAGAAGGGAGGATTACTAGGCATCGTGTACATGTGCCAAATTATCTAAGAATAAATTGTGTGTGTGTGTGTGTGTGTGTGTGTGTGTGTGTGTGTGTGTTTGTGTGAAGCCAAAGTCCCAAAGGGGTATTTGTAACCATGGCATCTACAAGTCCACTGTTAAGTGAATGAATGAACAAATCATGGTATATAAATGCAGTCTAAAAAGAAAGGAGATTCTGACATGTGCTGTACCATGGGTGAACCTTAGAGATGTCATACTAATTAAATAATCTAGCCACAAATACTCTATTTACCTTATTACAGGGTCTACAGTAGACAAATTCATAGAAATGGGACATGGAATGGCACTTGTCAGAGGTTGAAGGGAGGGGACTAGGAAGTTGGTCTTAAGGAATACCAAAAAAAATTTTTTTAAGAAAAGATCTGAAGACTAATTGAACTAAGATGAAAACATACTTAACACCACTAACAGGGTTACATTTGAAGATAGTTAAAAGCTCCCATGGTTGCACATCCCTGCAGTACTGACATACAGGAGATAATAGAGAGAAGAAATTTATGAGTTCAAGACCAGCCTTAACTACATAGTGGGTTTGCCAGGTTATGGGAGATTCTGTTAACTAAATAACTAAATAAAATGGATAGTAAATATTATATATTTCACCATTATTTAAAATAAAAATAAGTTAAAATACTAAGTAAGTGATAGTATCCTCTGTGAAATTCATTCAATCTTTTTGTACAACAGAAGAGAAAATTGAAAATCACTTCCCTTTGATGAATAAAACTCCTAAGGAAAATATTTAGAAACAAACAAAAAAAATCACAACCAAGAGTGGGTCATGTCAACAATATAAAATTATTTCATATTCCTAAAAAGTCACCTAGCCTGAATTACCAGAATTGTCTTATCCAATGTGTAATCTATTTCAACTTTTCTATTTCTTCTTTGACCTATGAGTTTCTCAGAAGTGTTTTATTTAGAAATTTAATCTTTTTCCAGATATACATTATTGATTTCCAATTTTATTCTTTGTAAACCAGAGCATTTTTGATTATTTGAATCTTTCTGAAATTTATCAGAATTTATTTTTTGTATTAAGTACTGTATTTATTTTTGTTTTTCTTTTCTTTATTTTTTTGATAAATGTTCTAATGTATCCCCTTTAAAGGTAATGCATATTCTATTTTGAGTGAAGCACTGTGCAATACCAGCTGTACCACGTGAGTTGATAATGTCCTCAGGTCACTCAGAAACCTCTCCAGTTCTCTGCTCTACCTGTTCTGCTAAGAGTGGAAGTCTTTGAAGATAAGCATGCATCTATTTCTTGTAGGTTTTGCTTCATATATTTCACAGTTCTATTTCTACATAAACAAAAATTATAATGTAACTTTTTTGGTCAATTGTTCATCATATGATTAAAAATAAGATCTTTACACACACTTATTTCAAAAAATCAGATGAATTATAGATTTAAACTAGAAAGAAATAATCATCTCAGAGATTTGGAGAAAACTATAAAAGCATTACCTTCACAATCCTGTGACAGGAAAGTGTGTCATAAAAATTATTAAATACTAATCATAAAAGCAAAACTGCCAAATTATAATACACTAAAATTAACAATATGCATCAAAAACAGGTGAAAGAGCATGCCATGGCGTATTAGAAACTGCAAGCCATCCATCTGACAGAGACCTTATATCACCTTATATCACCTTATATCACCTTATATCTGCTTTGAGACGGGCCTCATGTCACCCAGACTACATGCAAGCATGCTACACTGAGACTGACTCTGGACTTGGATGACATTGCCTTCACCTCCCGAGGCCAGGGATTACATGAGTACATCATTACACATTTTAAATGTCTATAAGCCAATAAACAAAAGCAAGGTAACCTAATTTTAAATTGAGCAAAATATGTGGCAATGCACAAAAAAACAGAATTTTAACTAAATTTAGAATCAACACTTTTAAAGTAAACATTATTCATTATAAGAAAAATTAAACAAAAGGTAATACAGGATCCTAAGAATGGTTAAGATGAAAACATGGTTTTTTATGGTTAAGTGGTGACTGAACATGTGGGCAAAGATGGGGCCCAAACCGGAACTCTCCTGCTAGTGTCAGAGTCTGACCTGCCTCTAAACCTATGCAAACCATCACTGTAACTTCTGTTTGTTTGTCTGTTTTGAGACAGAGTCTCACTATGTAGCCTAAACTGGCATAGAACTTATTTAGGCAGGCCCTAAAACACATGATCTTCTCCCTACACTGCACAAGGATGCTGTGACACTCATTAAGTACCTGGTTATACGGCATAGAACAAGTTACCTTTCCTATGACTCTAAGGTTCCTGCTAAGTATATAATCCAAAAAATAGTGTGTATCCATCAAAGAATGTATAAGCATACTCCAAGTGGTCCTGTTAATAAAAGCCGTAACTCGTGTCTGAAGACATTTATAGTGTACTCATATACATAAAATAAATAAATCTTTTTAAAAAATATACCATAAAGCCATAACTCAGACACCTGAATGCTTATCATAGAAAAAAGAAACAAAAGAGATTCACAATGTAGTTTAATTAATATTAAAAATAAATTTAAAGGAATTTTTACATTTTATTTTGAAGAAAATAGACCAGAACTTTATAAAAGGCTGTACTGTCTGTTTCTATTTATATAAAGTTTCATAGCAGGCAAAACTTAGTTGTGGGAATATATATATATATATATATATATATATATATATATATATATATATATTCTTTATTTTAGGAAAGGTTATGAAAGAATTTTTTTATAGAAAGAGGTAGGGGAATGAGGTGTGGCCATGCATTCCTTTATCCCAGCACTCAGAAGGCAGAGGCAGAAGGATCTCTGTGAGTCTGAAGCCAGCCTGCTCTACACAGTAAGTTCCAGGACAGCCAGGCACACACATTGAGAGCCTACCTCAAACAAACAACAGAAGAAAAAAGAAAGAAAAAAAGGAACTACTTTGAGTTATGTCTAAGTAAGTGCATTTATCTATAAAACTTCATCAAGTAGAGCCCGAACGTTACTATTGTTATTTTTAGGGGTGGTTTGCCATGGCGTGCACGGGGAGGTCAGAGGGCAGCTTTGAGAAGTCACTTCTCTCCTCCTACCTTAGTAGGATCGGCCCTAAGGCTGCAGGTCTCCGTTGCAAGGGCCCTACCTTGCTGATCCATCTGGCCTGGCTCCAAACATTACTTTAAGACTTTGTGTATGTTATATGGGGAGGCACTAACAGAGTGAAGAGAAAGGAATAGTGCAGTTGTGTGGGATGGGGGAGAGAGCAGAAATGAAGAGAGACAGACAGAGAGACAGACTTACATCCAGAAACAAAAACAGCTGTCAAGAATACGGAAGACTGAATTCTCACCCAATGCCCTCACTCGGGGATGACGTTAGAAAACTGCCAGTGTCTACTAAAGTCAAATGGGTAAATATCCTCTAGGCATGGTGGGCACATACCTAGAATCCAAACATTCAGGAGACTAAGGCAGAAGGATTGCTGGGAGTTCATGGCAGGTCTGGGCTATATACTAAGTTCTGGACCAGCTTAGGCTGTGATGTGCCTCTCTCAGTGTCTGTAGATCTTGAAATCACATTTTAAAATAATTATTAAAAGATTAAGCTATCTTTTGGTACCCTTTCCAAATTATACCTATGACATTTTAAGGATGAATTATGCTAAGTATATATAAAATAACCCTTTCAGGTGTGTTCTGAGACTAAAAATCTTAATATTCATTTGTCATATCTTAATAAATAAGTTGAGGCCAGAAACATGAACTGAGTAATATTTTATCGTTTTCCACAGTTACCAGCAGCCCTCAGTGCTGGAGCCCTGCCAGTGTAAGGGAGAGAAAAGCTTGGCCAAGAGCCAACAGCTTCACCTTTTTGCTGAGGTTCATGTTCTCCATCTTAGCCTTCAGCAGCTTCATCTTATTCATAGTTATAGAGTTCTCGATGATCTGTTGCCCGGAAGGAGAAGGCTCGGCTTCTTCATCCTCATCTGTATACAGATTATACACAGAGCCACCGCTGCAAGGGAAACGGTGAGTGCTTAGAACATGCGTGCTAGCTACCTGCCGAGGAGCCTATACACAAAGTCCTATGTACAGCAACAACTATAGGTCCTACCAGGTGTGAGATGCTAACTCTATTTTGTCATTGTAAATGAACAAAATTAATTTGAAAGCATGTCTTTGCCCAAACTGGTCTCAAAAGTGATACCTAGCTGAAGATAGCCTTGCTCTCTCTTCTGATCCTCCTGCCTCCACTTTCTGAGTGCTGGCCATGCCACCCACACCAAGTTTTATGTAGTTCTAAGGGTTGAATCTAGGGCTCTGTGTGTACGAGGCAAGTGTGCTATGTATTGAGTTCCATATCCAGCACATTCAAAACACATTTTGGAGGTTAGGGACACCATTCAATGGGTAAACTGTTTGCCTTGCAAACACAAGTACTCAAGTTCAGTTCCCAAAACCAAAGGTAGCAAACTGGCTTGTTTGCAATCTTAGCACGGGGAAGGCAGGGACAGGCGCATACCTGAGGCTCACTGGTCTGCACATCCACCCTGCCCATAGTTTCAAGGCAAGACTCTATCTCAAAACAGAGGGTGGACAGCTCCTGACAAACAAACCTGATGTCTACTTGTGGTCTCTGCACGCAAGGGCACACATAAACTTACACTAACACACAAGTACACACACACGCGCGCGCGCGCACACACACACACACTTCTTAGGAGAAAACAACTGGGAGAGCGTTGCATCACTACTTGACACTGCTGAACTGCTCCAAGGTCTCTGCAGGCAGCTCCCTGACAGCACTGCTGGCTCTGCTCTGGGTGCTTGCTCTATCAGGAACTCCTCACAGACTGTTTCTTTACAAAAACATACAAGGCAGATATTATATCCCCTTTTATTAATGCAAAACTGCAAGAAAGAAATGATGGGCCAACAACATGGTTCGGGGAGGAAAGGAGCTTGCTGCTAATCCTGATCACCTGAGGTCAATCCAAGCACTCATCCAGTGGGAAGAGAAAGGTGTCTTTTGTCTGGAGAAGTATGCAGTGGTATGCACATCCTCACTCCCAGCACTAATGAACGAAATGTAAACAATTAAAGCCCAAAGTGGCGACGCAACTTTTAATCCCAGCACTCAGAAGGTGGAAGCAGGTGGATCTCTGAAAGTTTGAGGCCAGGCTAGTCAATATAGTAAGCTCGAAGCCAGCCAAGGCTTTATAGTGAGATGCTGTCTTAAAAAAAATAATAATAATAATTAATGTTTTAAAAATAATATTTCTAGCCGGGCGTGGTGGCGCACACCTTTAATCCCAGCACTCGGGAGGCAGAGGCAGGAGGATTTCTGAGTTCGAGGCCAGCCTGGTCTACAGAGTGAGTTCCAGGACAGCCAGGGCTATACAGAGAAACCC
>NC_034591.1:131980296-131983011 GCF_900095145.1 Mus pahari | reverse complement strand
AAAAAAAAAAAATTTTCTATTTATTCTTTATATTTCAATGTAATTTGATTCATTACTGTTTTCCCAGCTCCTCCCAGATCATCAGTAGCTTCCCTATACATCCAACTTCATTCTCCTGCTCTCAAAAGACAAACAAAAGCCATAGAGTCCAGTTTGTTAGCCTACTCCGGAGTGTTATATGTTTGTGTTAGCCTACCTGGAGTGTGGTTAATATATGCCACTCCATTGAAGGAAAGGGATTTTCCCTCTTCCAGAAGCTATTTGTGAATAACTCCTTGGCTAGGGGTGGATCTTCTAAATGAAATGTACATATCTAAAGCTTAAAAGCCAACCAGGGTTGGAGACCACCCAGGGTTTGTCCTTCTGGGTCCAGGTTACCTGAGTCAGAATGTTTCCAGTTTCATCCACTCATCTGAAAATTTCATGACTCCATTTTTGTTAACAGATGAATATTCCATTCTATAAGTGTATCACATTGCCACTGTCCATTTATCTACTGGTGGACATCTAGACTGTTTGCAATTGCAAGCTATTACACTAAATCAGTGAGGATAGATGAACAAGTTTCCCTGTCGTAAGATGTATATGCTCAAGAGCTGTGAAGCTGGATTTTGTGGTAAGGCGATTTTCAGCTTTTGATTAACCTCCACACTGACTTATTTCATAGTGGCTGTACTAATTTGCATGCCCATAAGATGTGAAGATGTGTTTTCCCTTTTCCCTTCTGCTGTTGTTTTGTTAATCCTGACCATTCCAACTGGGAGGAGATGAAATCTCATTGTAGGTTGGTTGTTCCCCTGATGACTAAGGATAGTGAACACTTCAAAGTGTTTTTCAACCATCTCTACTTCATCTTTTGAGAACTCTCTTTGGATCCATATCCCATTTAAATGTAGTTTCCTAAACATTTAGGGTTGTTGTTTTTCTATCCTACAACTTTTAGATGTGTAATTGGTAAACAATTTTGCCCTCCTGAGGGCTGCCCCTTCAAACACGGTGCCCTCTGCAGTACAGAAGTTTTTATTATTATTATTATTATTATTATTATTATTATTATTATTATTATTATTATTATTATTTTCTTTATTTACATTTCAAATGCTATCCCGAAAGTTCCCTATACCTTCCCCCGCCCCTGCTCCCCTACCCACCCACTCCCACTACTTGGCCCAGGCCTTCCCTTATGCTGGGTCATATAAAGTTTGCAAGACCAAGGGGACTCTCTTCCCAGTGATGGCCGATTAGGCCATCTTCTGCAACATATGCAGCTAGAGACTCAAGCTCAGGAGGGGTACTGGTTAGTTCATATTGTTGTTCCACCTACAGGGTTGCAGCCCCCTTCAGCTCCTTGGGTATTTTCTCTAGCTCCTCCATTGGGGACCCTGTGTTCCATCCAGTAGCTGGCTGTGAGCATCCACTTCGGTGTTTGCCAGGCACTGGCATAGCCTCACAGGAGGCCGCTATATCAGGGTCCCTTCAGCAGAATCTTGCTGGCATGTGCATTAGTATCTAGGTTTGGTGGCTGATGATGGGATGGATTCCCGGATGTACAGAAGTTTTTATTTATAAGGTTCCATTTATTCACATTTCTTCTTAACGCTTGTGCTATCAGGGTCTGGTACACAAAGCCCTTTCCTGTGTCTTTATGTTCAACCTTGTTCCCTTTGTTTTCTATCAGGTTCAGGATATCAGGTCTTATATTTAGGTCCTTGGTCCATTTGAAACCCAGTTTTGTACAGGCTGAGAGACACAGATGTAGTTTCATTCTCTGACATACAACTATACAGAAAGACTAGCACTATTTGTTGAAGATGCTCTTTTCACCAATGTATATTTTTGGCTTCAATGGAAAATATCAACTGTCCTTGGATGTCTGGAGGTCTTAAATTCTATTCCATTGATCAATGTCTCTTATTTAATTAAAAATACTTTGTATGGATAGGGGTGTTCTAGCTGAATGACCATCTATGCACCACATGTATGCAGTGCCCTTGGAGGCCTAAAGAAAATGCTGGATAGCCTGATGGTTGTAAGCTACTACATAGTGCTGGGAATCAAATCCAGATCCCTTGGAAGAGCAAGCAGTCCTCTTAACCACTGAGACATCTCTCCAGTCCCAATTTGCCCCTCCCTCCCTTCCTCCCCCTCTTCCCCTTCCTACCTGCCCCTGCCAATACCATTCTGGTTTTATTACTGTAGCTCTGTAGTACAACTTAGTTAAAATCAAGAATGGTGAGACTTCCATCAGTTCTTTTATTATTCGGATTGTCTTAGCTATCATGGGGATTTTGCCTTTTTTTTTTTTTGAGATATGTATTAAATTTATTTTCTTTTTTTTTTAAACTGGATATTTTCTTTATTTATATTTCAAATGTTATCCCTTTTCCCGGTTTCCCTTCCTCCCAGAAACACCCTATCACTTCCTCCCTCCCCCTGTTTCTATGAGGATGTTCCACCCACCCACCCACTCCCACCTCCCCGCCCTCGATTCCCCTACACTGGGGCATCTATAGAGCCTTCATAGTACGAAGAACCTCTCCTTCTGATGCATGACAAGGCCATCCTCTGCTACATATGCAGCTGGAGCCATGTGTACTCCTTTGTGGATGGCTTAGTCCCTGGGAGCTCTGGAGGTCTGGTTGGTGGATATTGTTGTTCTCTGAATGGCCTTCCCTTCAGTCTCTGCTCCACACTTTATCTCCATATTTGCTCCTG
>NC_034591.1:131973962-131979786 GCF_900095145.1 Mus pahari | reverse complement strand
ATGAATTCATCATTTTTAATAGCTTAGTAGTGGTTTTTGCCTATTTAACATTATGTGAAATTTGTTTTTTCAATTTTTGAGAAGAACTGTGTTGAGATTTTGAAGGGCAGTGCAATGAATCTCGAGATTACTTTCAGTAGGATGGCCATTTTCACACTATTAATATTACCAATCAATAAGCATGTGAGGTCTTTCTGTCTTTCCAGTGTTTTCAATTTCTTTCTTCAATGTCTTAAAGTTTTTATTAAACACATCTTTCATTTCCTTAGTTATTACATGATGTGTTGCATGCATGATGTGAAAGCTGGTTTCATTCTAAGTGTCTTTGTCACTTGTACATAGAACAGCTATTGATCTTTGTGTGTTCTGTGTCCTGCTATATTGCTGAGAGTATTATCATCTGTAGACATTTTCTGGTGAGTCTTTAGGGTCTTTTACTTATGAAATTATATCTTCTGTAAACAAAGGTACTCTGACTTCTTTTCCTCCCTGTATCATCTCCTTCAGTTGTCTTATTCTAGTTAAGGTCAAATAATAGTGAACAGTGATTTTAGTGGACATGCTTTTAGAATGATGTTGGCCATGGGACTGTTGTAAACAGTTTATTGATTTGCATATGTTGAACCAACCCTGCATATCTAGGATGAAGCCAACTTAATCATGGTGAAAATCATTTTTTGATATGTTCTTGAATTAGGTTTATATTTATATAAAAGATACTGGTCTGCAACTTTTTTTTTTAAGATTTATTTATTTATTATATGTAAGTACACTGTAGCTGTCTTCAGACACTCCAGAAGAGGGTGTCAGATCTCATTAAGGATGGTTGCAAGCCACCATGTGGTTGCTGGGATTTGAACTCTGCACCTTTTGAAGAGCAGTTGAGTGCTCTTACCCGCTGAGCCATCTCACCAGCCCGGTCTGCAACTTTTTATGTTAAGTATTTGGCCTTTGTATCAGGGTACTAGTAACTTCATAAAAAGAATTTGGAAGTATTCTTTCAGTTTCTTTTTTGCAGAATAATTTGAGAAGTATTGGTGTTAATTCTTCTTTGAAAAGAGCTTACAGAAAACTACTGAATCAACCTGTCCCTGCATAGTTTCTGGTGGGAGATTTTAAACTTAAGCTCTATTTCACATTATGGTTGTTTACATTATTTACTTCATCTTGACTTAATACTGGCAGGTTGTATATATATCTAACAATTCATCCATTTCTTTTAGATTATCCAGTTTGGTAGAATAAAGATGTTTAAACTATGGCCTTATAGTTCTCTGAATTTCCTAAATTCATCTCCCTTTTCATCTATGATTTTATGAATTTAGGTTTCTTCTTTTGTTAATCTGGCTAAAGGATATTGGTATTCTTTATTTTTATTTGTTTGTTTGTTTGTTTGTTTGTTTTCAAGACAGGACTTCTTTAACAGTCCTGCCTGTCTGCCTGCTTCTGCCTCTTGAGTGCTAGGATCAAAGATGTGTGCCACCATGCCCGACCCTCTATTTTTTTTTTTCAAAGAACCAACTCATTTATTTTTTTTTTATTTTAAAAATGTTATTGATCTCAGCCCAAGTTTGAGAATTTCTTACAATCTAATTTTTGAGAGTGTTGATTCTTCCTGTTTTCTAAAAATTTCAAGTGTATAAGTTGTCAATGAGATCACTTCAATTTAAAGGAAATAATTTATGAGTGTTTTGTCTGCACATATGCATGCACACCTCATGCATGCCTGCTGCTGGGTGTTAGATCCCCTGAAAATGAAGTCATTAGAGAACTGAACCCAGCTCCTCTGCAAGAGTTAAGTATTCTTAACCTCAGAGCTATCTCCCTCGCTATCTCCCAGCAACAAAACCAGGCACTTAGTACACGGAGTTTTACTGTTAGGGTTGCTTTCACGGTGTATTGTCCGGCTTCTCTGAGTTTGTGTGCATTCTCCTGTTTCTTGTTGATGGCCATAGTGGTCAGGCAGATGCAAGATGTTACTCCAGTTTTCCCAGTTTCCTTACATTGTGTCCTAATATGTGGTCAATTTTGGAGAACGTTACATTGCTGCTAAGAAGAAAACTCATTCTTTAGTGTCTGAGTGTAATGTTTTCTAGATCCATTTGGTTTATGATATTTAACTGCAGTTTATCTGGATGGCCTGTCTACTGGTGATGCTTGAGAATATGAAACTGTCCTGTTCCAACTTCCCTGCGTGATAGTGTGATCTGAGAGTTGTAGGCTAAAATCAACCCTTTCCTCCCCAAGTTTCTTTCAGTCATGGTGTTTGATCATAGCAATAGAAACCCTAACTAAGTGTTTTCAGTCTTGGGGCTCCTCTGGGATTCCAGATGAGATTCCACATGCTCCAATAGGAGCAGTGGGAAGGGAGAGGACTGAGTTGGGTTCTCTCTAACTGTACCTCTGGGCTGGGATCCAGAACAGTAGGTTGGAGGCTAGGAATTGAGGCTCTAGGAGTTCCTTCCTTGAATTTCCAGTTCAGATTCCACATTTGGATTTCAAACTGTCTCAGATCTGTGCAGTGGGTAGGGTGGCTGACACTGTGAGGGTTGGGGCAGATGAGCTGGCTCTGAAGGCCCTACTTGAAGTTTTGATTCAAACTCCAGCTCAGACTCCAGGCAGCTCAGATCTGCAGGGTGTATTAGAGTGGTTGGTTAGGTGAATGGGGTGGGGAGCGGAGCAGGGAATGGAGGAGCAGGGAAAGGCTGACACGTGCAGACACTGGCACTGACTCCGAATGTGTCAAAGGCGGACTTGGGTCGGCTTCACCTGGACCCAGTGGTGGGCAGGCTGGCTCACAGGAGGGGTAGGTGAACTGACTGTGAGTGCCTAGCCAAAGTTCTGATTCCAACTTGGGTTCAGTCCCCAAGGATTCCCAGATTGGCAGCAGTGAGTTAAGAAGCTGAGGCAGAAGAATTTCTATGAGTGCAAGGCCAGCCTGGTCTACAAAAGAGTACTAAAACAGCCAGGTTTACAAAGTGACCCTTCTCGGGCTGGTGAGATGGCTCAGTGGGTAAGAGCACCCGACTGCTCTTCCGAAGGTCCGGAGTTTAAATCCCAGCAACCACATGGTGGCTCATAACCATCTGTAACAAGATCTGACGCCCTCTTCTGGAGTGTCTGAAGACAGCTACAATGTATTTACATATAATAAATAAATAAATCTTTAAAAAACAAAAAAACCAAAGTGACCCTTCTCTAGTTAAAAAACAAAAATTAACCTAGTTTTAAAAAATAAGAGGTTAAGTCGTTTGGCTCAAGACCAAAAAGACAGTAGGTATTGGGCCTTAGATATAGTCAACTGTCTAGTCCCAAAGCTAAGTTCTCCTGTTACTCCCTGTCACAGAATCATGCATGACAATGGATGACAAAATTAATATCTGTGACAACTTTTGCCTCTATGTCAACAAACCTGAAAATGAAAGAACATGGAAATTTCTGTCAGTTTACCTTGTGAAGTCAGAAGGAATGATTTTGTATGTTCTAGTCTTGATTACCATGAAATATTTTAACTCTAAATATTTCTCTCTGCACTTTTTTTTTAACTTTATCCCTTAAGAAATAGTCTAAGCTGTTTCTAGTATAATTTTATGGTCACAAAAAAATCATACTCTCCTGTGGAATGTTATAAGAAGAGAAATATTTTATCGAATACATTTTAGAGCATAAAACTATTTTTAAATTCACCTCATTTTTCAAATTATTTTTTTTGTATTTTTTTTTTTGGAGGGAAAAGGATTGGACCACAGTCTCCCTCCTATGTTGCCTTGACTTGTCTGTAGTTAATTATGTAGACCATTTTGGCCTTGAGCCTTTAGCAATCCTTCTGCCTCTGTCTCCCCAATGCTGGGATTACAGATGGGAAGCAGGAGAAAGGGGATTTCTCCATGTTCGAGGTCAGTGTGGACTATACAGGGAATTCTAGGCCAAGGCCAGGGCTACATAGTAATTAATGCTGGAATTACCATGTCTATTAAAGAATCATGTTGTTATTCTCTCAACAATCATAGATTCATGGGATCATCTAGAGGCCAATCATTTATGCTCAATGGGGAAAATACAACTAGACTAAGATAAGATATAATTTACAATAATTTATAAGTCCCTAAAATCTATATATTTAATATTCGTTGTTTAAAGATTTAGCTTTCCTTTTATTCACGTGTATGTGTATTTGGGAGAAGGTATGTAACATGTTGGAGGGTACTTGTGGAGGCTAGGGGAGGGCACTGGATCACCTGGACCAGAGTCACAGGGGGTTGTGAGCCACCTGATATGAATGCTGGGAATTAAATCATGGTCTTTTCTCTTAGAAGAGTAGCAAGTACTCTTAACCATGGCCATATCTCTCTGATTCCTATACTTGAATTTGAATACATAATTTAATACATAAGCCTTTAATACATAAGCATTCTCTAGACCCTTAATAATAGGATTAAATAACAAGAGATGGACAAATGTGACATTTATTTCAGCATGAATATTGTTCATCCCAAAACCAAGTACTAATTTGAGTTTTGCTTTGTAAAGGCAAGATCTGACTATATTTCAGGCTGACCTGGAACTCACTCTGTAGGCCAGCCTGTTCTCAGCCTCCCAGTGCTGGATTACAGACCTGAGCCACTACACTTAGCTTCCGCACTGGGGTTTTTTAAAGTCAAGTTATCATTTAAGTCTTACACAGTCTGCTTTGATTTCTCTCTTTTAAAACAAGGAAGCATTATTATTTATTTATTTATTTATTTATCCATTCATTTATTTATTTATTTTTAAACAATATGTTTCTACTGAAATAGTCCACTGTGTGTGGAAGACTGGACACCCATTACTACTCCAGTCAGCTCTTAGTGTGTCTTCATTAGTTCTGAGAGAGCAAAGGCCAAGGCCAGGCACTGCAGGGCCCTTCTGAGATATTTTCTTCATTTACATTTCAAATGCTATCCCAAATGTCCCCTATACCCTGTGACAAATGATGGGAGTGATTTAAAAGGAGGATTTATTTGCTCCTGATTTTAGAGGTTTTACCCCTTGGCCACTTGGCTCTGCTGCCTCTGGAGCACAGTAAGACAAAACATGACGGTGGGAAGCACATGGCAGGGCATACTCACCTCATGGTGGCCAGGAAGCAGAGAGAGAAAGAAGAAAGCGTTCAGAGGGAAAGGCTCTTTCCACCAACCCTGACAACCTCAGCTCAGTCACCAGGACCCACAAGACCTCAGAGAGAATGTACTCCTAAAAATCATCTGACTTCCACATTCTATACACACATACAAACACACACACACACACACACACACACACACACACACACACTAAATATTTTTAAGAGAAAGAAGACACAGCCAGTGTTATATCTTTCCAAGGCATATCACTCACACCTCACTTCCTCAAGTAGGCCCCACCTCCCAATATGCTATCATGTTATAGTTCATCAAGGTAAAATCTATTAATTAGGTCTGAGAGCTTGAGAGTTAATCGTTTCCCAAAACCAATCATCTGACAACCAAACCCCTAAGCAGGAGGCTTTGAGAACTCCTCAAATTCAAATCATAATAATCAGGGGTTTTCTCATTATTTTTCATGACCTGTACAGAAAATACACTGTTAACTTCATGACAATATTTGGGCTAAGCAGTAATCACAAACTGAAATTACAGGGCAGCAAGATGGCTCAGTGAATAAAGGTACTTTCTATGCAGAACTAACAACCCAAGTTCCATCCCTGTGACCTATGTAATAGAAAGTTAGAACCATCTACAAGATTCCCTCTGACCTACACACACACACACACACACACACACACACACACACACACACACACACA
>NC_034591.1:131969452-131972522 GCF_900095145.1 Mus pahari | reverse complement strand
GGTTTGGTGGCTGAAGATGGGATGGATCCCCAGGTGGGGTAGTCTCTGGATAGTCCATCCTTTCGTCTTAGCTCCAAACTTTGTCTCTGTAACTCCTTTTATGGGTATTTTGTTCCCTATTCTAAGGAGGAATGAAGTGAGATCATAACCTTCTGCAACAATCACCAATAGTATAGCACCAGGACCACAGCTAGTACATAAGTGCCTCCAGATAAGCTAGTCACTGGCTTTAATGACTTAAAGGTGAAGAGAGCTGGACAGATGGTTTGACCAGTCAAGGCACTTGCTGCCAAAGCCTTATTACACGAGTTCAACCCTCAGGACCTACATGATGAAGAAAGACAGCTGACTCCCAAGATGTCCTCTGACTTCCACATGCAACAAGGTACAATCATGCTGATACATGTATACACACAAATAAGGTATTCAAAATAAAAATAAAAGCTCACAGTATGTTGAAATGCACAGAAACTTAAGAGATTCTCTTGCCCAACTCCTTCATTTCCTGCTGCCTACCTAAGCAACCAGTAGTGTTTTCCTTCTGGTTTTATAAGTAATATACAATTTATTTCCTCTTAGCAGTAACAAAAAAGGAAGAAAAGAGATTTACTCATTTTTAAGTAGCAGAGTTTAAAATGATACCAACCTTAGGATTAATCCTTTCTGCTATGTCACGGTTATATAATAATATACTATTCTCACAAAACTATAATCTAATATTGTCACAAATAAATGGAAACAAACTATTTTTATAAAAAATCTACTGTGTAAGAAAATTCAAATTTATAAATTATTTTTAAGTATCAGTCATGTGAAGGATAAATTCATAATTACTTATCAGGGAAGAGGGTGGGGGTACATGAAACTTACTTGGTCTTATTAACACACTACAGCTACTTCAACAACCCAAGGAGCACGCAAAGGCTTCTGAAGTGTGTTATATAGTCTCCTTTTCTAGGTGAAGCATGCAAATGAAGACTATTACCTTAAAGATTCAGAGAGTGGGGTTAAAGTGCCGTCTCCTCTATCTACTACACGAAAGAAATTCAGCTGATCTCCTTCCCGGTATACCAAAAATGTAACTTGTTTGTTGCAGGAGGCCTTTTCCCAGACCTCATCCCGACTGGAATCCATGTACTCGGCAAGCTCCCTGAGTGGGTCTTCCACAGGAACTACAAATGGAAAGATTCATCAACAAGCTTCCAACTCAGCACATTTCTGCATCTTGCTACAGCAACAGGATATAGATAGTGAATGTATACAGCCACACTGTGCATGTGATAATACAATACACTCCAAACAGGCTCCTGACATTTTTACATTTTATATAGCATCCCTTATTAGTTTTAAAAGAACTTAATGAGTACTGCATTTTCATTTTTCCCCTCCTTCCCCCTTCCCTCCAATCCTTACTGTGTCTCTCCTAAATCAGCTCAAATTCATGGCTTGCTTCGTATTAATATGAAACAAAAACACATTATTATGTTGCATGCCTAAAGACATGCTTAAATAAAAACATGAGGTCACTTATTTTCCTATACAAAGACAGTTGATAGATTTATCTATTGTTATTTTAGCTAAATCCCTTCAGCCTTCTGTGCTTTTAAATACTGGTTCAAATAATCAATCACTTAAATGTATTATAAATCCCACTTACTTTAGATAATAAAATAATCATGAGAAAGACAGTGCACACACCACACACCACACACACACACACACACACACACACACACACACACACAATTGGGAGATACATGCAAGCAATTAGAGGCAAGAGAGAGTTAGAGACAGGATTCATTAGGAGAGTGGGTATCTAGCATGCCCAAGGTCCTGGGTTCAGTCTGTACCAGCAAAAGAAAACAACAAAATAAAGCAACAACAACAAAGGAAATCTCTCTTCGCTTTAAGAATAGATTCTTTCTACAGCTGTTCCTTGAGGCAGTTAAAAGGGCACGAGAAAGCATAAGGAAGGCCACTGGTGTGCTAAACTGCACTGCATCAAGGATCTGCAGGGGTTTCCTGAAAGGCTCCTCTCATGACTCAGTGTCTTAGTCAGGGTGTGTGTGTCCAACCAGAGCATAGGAGACTCACACAGATCTACTGGAGTCATGACACTCTTCACAACTGGTAGCCCAGTGATAGCCAGTTGTCAAGTTTCCAAGCTGCCTGACTTTCATTACTCATTAACAAAGCTGGAACACTGTGCAGTGCCCTAAGTGGTGGCCCCAACAGTGGATGCCAATGAGCTGCAGAGTACTCCCCTGGTGTGCACAGGCTCAAGGTTCACCTACCAGCACCAGAAAGGAAAGTGAAATAAAGAGAAACACTAACAGAAAAAAAAATTCTGAAAGCAGTAAGATCCAAGTATTAAAGATGCCATAGTGTGAAATTAACATCACTATTTTTGAAACATAACATTTTGATTTGTTCTTTCACAGTCAGAAAAATGTGTAAACCTTAAGATGGCATTATCCATAGAGTTTTCTGCCTTCTCTGAGACACCTATGTGGCCCGAACTTATTTGTAACTTTTAATCATCCTACCTCAGACATGGCCGAGATGACAGGCAAACGGGACAGTATCCAGAACCATTTTTAAAATGTAAGGTCCCAGTTTCCATATTACATCACTAACAAGTAATTATTACTACAGCCCCTGAAGCCATTCCTAACCCGGCACAGGGTGCCGTATGCCAGGATGTGGGTGCCGAGGTTGTCTGTGTGTGCACAACTTTGTATAACTGAACACTCACTGGGAGTTTGCCATCTAAAAGCAATATAGTTTAGAATATAATTTTAGAAAGGGAAGGTTTTTTTGTGCTGTTTTACTTGTTATTTTGAGGCAAAGCCTTAACATTTTAGTAATCCAATCTTAACCAAAATTATGAAGTACGGGGATATCATCTGACATACATGTGGGAATAAGCCAGCAATGGAATCTGTACTCAACTTCCAGTTTTCTAGTTTGTGGAGGATCAAAACAGTCTGAAAACCTTCTAAAAACAAGGGTCACACCGGACGGTGGTGGCAAACGCCTTTAATCCCAGCACTCGGGAGGCAGAGGCAGG
>NC_034591.1:131898359-131969402 GCF_900095145.1 Mus pahari | reverse complement strand
AAAAAAAAAAAAAAAAAAAAAAAAAAAAAAAAAAAAAAAAAAAAAAAAAAAAAAAAAAAAAAAAAAACAAGGGTCACAAAGTAGGACTGTTGTGAGCATGGCTCTATGTGGTGGAGTGCAGATGACAAAGCTGACTTGGGTCCAGTGAGCATGCCAGTGAGTTGGATTGAATCATTGTGGTGGCTTCCATAGGAACGGCCCCTATGAGCTCTTATGTTTAAATGCTTAGTCATTAATCCCTGAAGAATAGTACTAAGTTACTTAAGAGTGATCATTGGATTGCTTTAATGTATGCCTACCTTTTTTAGTACTTATCGGTCCACCACGCATAGCCAATACCAGCTTCAAGGTACAACCTTCTGAAATGCTGTGAATAATTAGCACAAAAATAAACTACAATCATCAAATAACAGTCAGTGTCAAGTGAACCACTAATTATGTACTAGTTTATTAGTGCTATTATATATTCCCTAAAATATGAAAAAAGATACAGCAATATGAGTAAATGGAAGATACTAATATATTTACCCAAATGAATTACAGAAAATTTATAAATTCTCATAAGCTTTGTAAAGAGGGGGGCCCAGCCAGGAGATGGTGGCACATGCCTTTGATCCCAGGCTCCAGAGGCAGAGGCAGGTAGGTCTCTGAGTTCGAGGCCAGCCTGGTCTACAGAGCAAGTTCCAGGGCAGTCAGAGCTACACAAAGAAACTCTGTCTCAAAAATACAAAAAGGAGGACCAAGAAAAAAAAAGCTTAGTCAAAACCCAAAGAACCAGGCAACAGAAAGTGCATTCAGCAAAATAAAAATAACACAGAAAATCCAGCAACCCTCTCAGGTCCTACTGATTTCCCAGTTCAATGACGCCTCTCACCTCCTAATCCCTTTGTCTTGAGAGGAATAAATTACATGTCAGGAAAGAGAAAGGTCAAAAGTCAGAAAGCACATTTGGAACCTCTATTATACACAGTGCCACTTTATAAAGAGAGAAATGGGTCCTAATGAATAGAGTCTCAGTGGTCAGCAACTTTCCCATGCCCAAAACTTGTGAAATGGAAAGAAAAGAAACTGGGCCAGGTGAGAGTAGGTCAATATTCAAAGAAAAAAGCAAAGAGGACAAGAAGTTAATACAATCCAGCGAGAAGGCAGGGACCAACAGTGTGGCATGAACCTAAAAGGTGAACTATGAATATCAGAGAACATAGATCAGGAACAAAGTTGGTACTGAGGCAATACAGCTAGAAGTGAGAATTCATAATGAAACCTGGGATCGGAGAGCTGTTCTGCAGAGGCATGAAGAAATCAGCCATGTGGAGTCGTGACACTGAGTACCTATGAAGAAAACAGTCCTGTGCAGTCCTGATACGGAGTACCTACAAAGCTGCTAGTGTGTGGTTACACTCACTTGTAATCATTCAAGCAATAATCATCTTCAAGCTCCATGTTATTCCAAATTAAGTGCTGCTGACAGATGGGAATACCTTAAGGAAAGGTGATAATAAAGAGTGTTTAAAATTTCAACACCACCTCTAAAAAGATATACTACTGTTTCATTAAAGAGCTAAGAATACTTATGAATTAAACACACGTCTGGTTCAAGGATTCTGGCCCAAAAGCTGTCTTCTTTGATGTATGGCTGGCACCACTATTATTTATCCTGTGGCCAAGAATAACAACTTCAAAATGCCTTTTGTAATCTTCATCACCTTTACCTTTAAAATCTTCCCTTTGCCCAGCCAGATTTCTTTAAATATCATGGTTTGGCATGGTGTACTCACTTCCGTTGCAGGGAGTCTATTCCCAAGAACATTCGGAGGATCTCTGATTACTACTTACTTTGCCATGATGTAGCATATCTGAGTATTCACTTATATAATATATGAGACAGAAACTAAAAGAAGTCTGCTCAGGATGCTGGTTTTTAAAAAAAGCATGATAGTGTGGGTGCCTTAAACAGCAGAAATGTGTATCTGGTGGCTTTCAAGACAGAGCCCATGGAGTCAAGGTTCCAAGTAAGTTCATGCTAAAGCCACTTTCCTTGGCATGTAAGCACTTACAGTCCACTGTACCCTCATATGGCCTTGTCTGTGAGAACACTGAGGAAGAACTCTTATATCTCTTCTTACAAAGATACTATCGTGAGAACTGCACGCATACCCTAATTTGTCCATTAAAGGCCTCAATCTATAAATGCTATCAATTGAGGGTTAGATTAGGGCCCCAACCAAAGAATTATGAGAAACTCTGGGCATGGAAATACACATAATCCCAGTCATTAGAAGACTAAGGGAGCAAGAGAGTAACTTTGAAGGCTGCCCTGGGCTGTATAAGATGTTCCAGGCCAGCGTGGGCTAACTCTATAGTGAACAAGAATCCAAAAGAGATCAGTTGTAGGGACATGACCACTCAGTCATATTGGTGTGTATTTACATATTACAGCTTAAACATGATTCTTTTTTGAGGGGGGGTCTTAGCAAAACTGAGGCTAAGACAAGTTTATTGTAAGCAATCAGATTTCTTATACCTTTATCAGGAACAAAATATAATTGTGGTTGCCAGGATCAAAACAATTGTAGTTTCTAGTATACAATGACATTTGCAAACTATACAGAGAACACAAGATTAATGTCTGAGACCAATTGTCCTGTCAAGCCTCTGTATGCTTCACTGACCTGAGGGAACACAGACACAGAAGTGGCCTGAACGCTTCACTGCCTGGGGGAGGGCCCTGATTTCTTAGGAACTAAAAGGCTCACAGTGCACCAGGAGCCACAGGCTCTAGCCTGAAACACTCACGGTGCATGCCTCTCAAGGCAGCTACACCAGGCCACCTCTCTGATTCCCGGCAAGGGCTTCCAGTGTTTTTATGTGATTAATGAGTGTGGAAACAAGTGGGTCTCTGTATTCATATCTGCTTCATGTGCCTTTTCTTGGGATCTTGTTTTCTTCTGTTTAAATATGATTCTTACAGAGCTTTCTTAAATAATTTTAGGTAGATGTATGTTAAAAATATATTTACATTTGCATTGAGAATTACGTAAGTAAAATCATTATAATCTCTTGCTAGTTGAGGACAGAAATCACAGATCATCTCAATAGACACAGAAAAGGCCTTTGACAAAAGTCCACAACTCTTCCCAAAACAAGCCCTGAAGAAATTAGGAGCAGAAGAAACATGCCTCAACACAATAAAGGCTACATACAACACATGTGCAACATGATGCAACATACATGCCAACATACGTGCCAACATGATGCAACATACGTGCCAACATGATGTAACATACGTACCAACATGATGCTAAATGGGCCAAAACTCTAAAGTATTACTTCTAAAATCAGGAACAAGACAGGGTGTCCATTCAATAAGTTGTTCAAAGTTTTAGCTATGTTAGTAAGACAAGAAGTAAAAGGGATGGGCTGGCGAGATGGCTCAGCAGGTAAGAGCACTGACTGCTCTTCTGAAGGTCCTAAGTTCAAATTCCAGCAACCATACAGGTGGCTCACAACCACCTGTAATGAGATCTGATGCCCTGCCCTCTGCTGGTGCAATTATAATAAGTTACAGTATACTTATGTATAATAATAGATGAGTTGTTGGGCTGGAGCAGAGTTGATGGAGCAATAAAAATAAGAAAGGGGCTGGGCGTGGTGATACACGCCTTTAATCCCAGCACTCGGGAGGCAGAGGCAGGCGGATTTCTGAGTTCAAGGCCAGCCTGGTCTACAAAGTGAGTTCCAGGACAGCCAGGGCTATACAGAGAAACCCTGTCTCGAAAAACAAACAAAAAAAAAAAAAAAAAAAGAAAGGGAAAAGTCAAAGTATTTATCCCTATTTGTAAATGACATGATCCTGTACTTAAAAGACCCCCAATGACTCATATAGGATAAATACTCTTAGCAAAATAGCAGAGTACAAAATCAAGATACAGAGCTCGGCAAATTTTCTATATATTGATAACAAACTTGCTAAGAAAGAGATTAGGAAGAGAAATTCTATTTATAAAAGCTCCCCCAAAATAAAAATAAGATGCCTAAAAATATACCTAACCAAGGGTGTGAATGATCTCTGCAATGAAAAACTAAGGTAATAAAGCAAACTGAAGACACAAGGAGACAGAAAAGCTCCCTCCCCCATACTCATAGGCTGGCAGAATCAATATTGTAAACCTGGCTGTTATCAAAAGCAACCTACAGATTCAATACAATCCCCATACTTCTGATATTCTTCACAGAAATATAAAAACAATCCTAAATTCACATGGAATCATCAAAGACCACAAATAGCCAAAACTCTCTTTAGCAAATGTTGAGGTTTCATAATACTTGATTTCAAATTACAGTACAAAGCTGTAATAATATTATTATAAAAAAATAGGATGGCCTTGACATCAAAAAAAAAAAAAAACCAGATATTTAGGAGCCAGAAAAATGGCTCAGCAAGTAAGCATTCATCACCAAGACTCTTGACCTGAGTTCAAGTCTCAAAACCCACATGGTGGAGAGACCCAATTTAAAGAGGAAATGACTTTAAGTGAGGGAGGAATTGGATGGATGGATGGATGGATGGATGGATGGATGGATGGATGGATGGATGGATAATGGAATCCACATAGCATGAAAGCTGAAGGGAACTATTTGAGAAGAGGCAGAAGACCAGCAAGAAGGAGGAAAGGCTAGGAAAGGTGATGGCGTAGGTCATTAGGGGAGGGGAGTAAACAGGAGCAGAGTGAAATTATCCGTATGTCGCCAGCAAGATTTTGCTGAAAGGACCCTGATATAGCTGTCTCCTGTGAGGCTTTGCCAGTGCCTGGCAAATACAGAAGTGGATGCCCACAGTCATCTATAGGATGAACACAGGGCCCCTAATGGAGGAGCTAGAGAAAGTACCCAAGGAGCTGAAGGGGTCTGCAACCCTATAGGTGGAACAACAATATGAACTAACCATTACCCCCAGAGCTCGTGTCTCTAGCTGCATATGTAGCTGAAGATGGCCTAGTTGGCCATCATTGGGAAGAGAGGTCCCTTGGTCTAGCAAACTTTATATGCCCCATAGAGGGGAATGCCAGGGCCAAGAAGTGGGAGTGAGTGGGTAGGGGAGCAGGGCAGGGAGAGGGTAGAGGGGACTTTCAGGTACATTTCGGGGATTTGAAATATAAATGAAGAAAATATCTAATAAAAATTAAAAAAAGAAATTGTATGTAAGAAAATGTCATATGGAACCCATCATCTTGTATGCTAATTTAAGAAAGCAAAAAATAAAATAAAATAAATATTAAAAAGTCTAATTGCCATTTTAATAGGAAGTCAGTATAATTACACTGTACTTTGAAACTATGAAAATAATTTAGCCAGTGAATGCTATTTTTAAAAAAAGAAAGAAAACTCGTATGTTAAATAGGGAAGCTAGTACTGATCCTTACATTAATATAAAACTTTTTTATTATATATTTATCTATTGTGCGTCTACACATACACCAGTCCACATGTGGAGGTCACAGGATCACATTCTGGAGTTGGTTCTCCCCTTCTACCATAGAGATGGCAGGGATCAAACTCAGGCCAAGGCTTGGCAGGAGGTGTCCCTAACGGATGAGTCATGTCACTGGCTATGAGCTTGTTAGGAGACTAGCGCTCTGCATGAATGTTTATAAGGAGGACCCAGGCAGTTCCATCACACTTGATCAGAGGTGTGATCAGAAGGAAGGACTTGGCTGCTGAAATAGCAAACTCACACACGCACCAAAACCACTCGTCACTTCCCAGGCACCAAGAAGCATCAGCCCGAGTTTCACTCATTACTGCTGAATATGTTGATACAGTGTCACATGATACAAGCCTGGTGTCATCTTAGAAGGTGACAGAAACAGACACTCTACTTCTGCCTCCATAGTTTCCATAATAAAGAAAGATTAAAAAAAGAAAAGAAAAGAAAAAGAACACCACTAAGCAAACAATAACAATAAATTCTAAGTAGGATGAAGAATCTGATTTCCAGGATTATCACATAATAATGTTCAAACATCCAGTGTCATTAAATAACTGTGAATCATGCAAAGAAATAAATAGAAGAGCACAGGTATAGAAGGAATCAATAACTATCCTTGAAGAAGCACAAACATTAGATTTACTAGACAAAGGTTGTAAATTATCTATTAAATACACTGAACAATGACTCAGTGCCAGCCAGGTCCCCCAAGGATCAGGAATACATCCTGTACCCAACCTAGACACCAACTTATTCAGGGCCATATGACATACTAGGCTCAAGCACTGAAGGACGTTCTGTTTCTAGGGACGAATGGGAACAGAGCCTGGGGGTTACTCTCAATGGCCACACATCTCAGGATACTGCATTGCCAGTACTAAGCAACAGTTAAGCCAAGGCTACCTCAACAACTCAACTGAACTTTTTTTTTATAGTAATTCCAATAGTCACAGGGGAAAAGAGGTGAAAACTTAAAGAATGTTTTTTTTCCCTATCTTCAAATACTCTAATAGTTTTAACTCTCACTGCATTATGGTCTTATGGCTATCCTTTGCTTTGTGTTCATTTTTCTAAATGAAATTTCCATGTTTGATATGTATAAAATTGTATTTTTGTTATTGTGATTGTTTGGTGATATATTAGTATAGAAATTTCTAGATATTAAATACACATCTTACTAACAAAATAAATTTCAATCTCAAAATATAAAGACCAAAGTAAGTGCATGCAAGTGCAGGTATCTGGTACCAGTTGAGGCTAAAAGAGGGTTTTTAAATCCCCTGGAAATGGAATTACAGTAGTGAGCTGCCTAACATGGGTGCTGGCAACTGAACTCAGGTCCCCTGCAAGAGTGGTATGTTCTCTTTACCTCTGAGCCATGTCTCCAGCCCACCTACCCGCCACCTTTTTAAAGGATCATCTGCGATAAAAGAGCATACTACATCCTTGCATGGACTGCTAGAGTGCCTGAGAAATAAAGGGAGATAGTTGGAGGGAGACAGCAGAAGGCAACCTTCCGACAGCAGCAATGCATGACAGCTTTACAGGAAACAAGGACGAGGAGGCAATCCTGGGAAAGTAGCAAGAGAGAAACTCCAAATCGTGACCTGAAGGACTGGGTCCTTACTGGGGCTTGCTGTCTTCCTAGAAATGAGATGTGACTGCCATGGGCTACAACTCTGCTCCAGATGACAGCCTCTAAAAATTTGTATTTTATTTTCAATAACAAACAGCAGGGAAAGGAGGAGAGGGAAAGGGAAGGAGTGAGAGAGAGAAGTAGAGTAAGGGAGGAGACGGACTTTAAGGGCTGCACCTACACAGGAGAAATGGTTCTAGGGAAAGCCTTTCTCCTGGACACCTGACTGCAGCTGTGGACCCGAGTCAGCAGCTAGTCAGCTCTAGAAAGGTCCATCCTGCTCAGCTTACCCTGGGACCCCAGGACGTGTGACTTGGTACTTCAGTCTGAGGCTCAGCTGCTTCTTGGGGCCCAAACCTGCCCCAGGAGGAACTACAGAGAGATGGATCAGCAACTTCTCCATTCCTGAACTTCCCCACACCCTAAAGACATCACAGAGCCAGGACCAACATCCACGGCACAGCCCCATAAGGTAGGACCTACATACAACTCCACTCCGGCAAGAGACCACACAAGAGATGACCTTCCCCAGCCCCTCATTCTGTCAAGGAAAGGAAAAACATAAAGACTGCACTCCTCACAAAATTCTCTTTCCTTCACCTCAAAAGAAAACCATGTAGTTATGTAGTGAGTTTCACATGTATATATAATGTCATTTGATCATATTCATTCCCCTTATTCTCTCTCAACCTCCCAGCTACTCCTTCTCCCGGCAGGTCCCCTCCTACTTCATCATTTTCTAACTGACCCCCTGAATTGAACTAGGGCTGCCTATATGGACATGGATGTGGTGTTATTTACCAGCGTATAAAAACTTGGCGATGGCTGCAACACTGAAAAATCACTCACTTGGCTCACCTACCATTGACTGGCAACAGCTTCTAGGAGTATTGTCTCATAAATGCCCTCTCCCAGCCCAGGCTGGGATGTTCCATATTATACAGGTAACCTCAGCCTTGAATTCATGAATATAATAGTCATATCATGTTCATAAGGCAATTTCAAGATATTCTTCTCTATCCCCAGGGTCTTAATTCATTCTGCACTTCTTCAGTATTCCCTGAACCTTGAGGCAGGTATGAGGTAGAAGTCTCACTTGGGGCTCAGTGCTCAACAGTTGCTCTGAGCACTCTGATCAGTTATGAGTCTACATTAACCACTGTCCACTGCAAAAACAAGTTGCTCTAACTACAGATGACAGCAGCACAAATCTATAATTATAAACAGAATATTTCTAAGGCATTTTGACATAGGTCTGTTTAGCAAAACTGAAATAATAATTTCAAACTCTAAGGCCTACAAGGTCCATAGCTATATATTTTACAGTATCAGGCATGACCTCCCTCCTGTGGGGTGGCCTCAGATCCAATCAGAGAATGACTAACCTGTCACGGTCAGGCCACTATTGCAGTTCAATATTTTAGAATGAAGGCCCACATCTGGGCAAAACCACCGATCAACTTTCTCCCCCAATGGCTTGTATAGCAACTTCAAGCACAATGAAGAAGTTTTGAGCTTACTTACAGCTTGATTTCTCTATGTCCTGCTAACAAACTGGACTGTGTCCTCAGCAATAGAGTTCTACCATCTGGTCCTGGTGGGCCACCAAGAGTAACAGCAGTAGTCTGTATTGCTTTGGGTACCTCTGGGGACTTCCTGACCAATAACTTGTAAGGAAGAATGATACAATATACATCTGGCCCTGGGATTTTCGTTTAATAACCTAAGGCTTCTGGGAGTAGCATTAACTACCCAGGCATGACACCTTTAGGTTCAAATTCCCTTTTATCTACAATCACAGTTTACTTTATTATTATTATTTTTTTGCTTTTAACTACCTGCCTCTTTTAGTACTAATGTAGATAAATGGAAAGATGAACTATTTGCAAAAATTCCACGACTGTGTTAAAGTTATATAACTCTATACAACTCTTCCAAAATGGCAAATGATCACTCCCAATTTAACACCTGTAAATAACTATAGCTGTGTAGTTCTTGTGAGCAATATTAAAGCCTGAGTCCTCTTCATTTCAAGCAAATTCATCTTGATTTAAAGGCTTCTGTTAACAGGATTTTAATTCTCTTTTGATTTGCTTAAGCCTTCACATGTTTTATTAAGCAGCATTTATTTACTTCCAACAAGTGCCCGTTTTTTGCCCCAGCTGTACCGAGACACACTTGGCCTAGGCAACCAAGCCAACCTGCAGGGTTTCCTATGTGAAGCACTTGCCTTATGCTTTCGTAAGAATGTATTATCAGTAATACAAATATCTTCATTTGTCCTCATCCACTGTCCTTGCACTTCCATTACTATGAATAAGAAGTCTACTGTTAAAAGTCCAAATCTTGGCTTATAATGCATCCTCTAATTAAAAGCAGAAAACATTGCTCCTTGGAAAATTAGTTGTACTGGTCAGTTTTTGTCAACTTGACACAAACTATAGTCATCTGTCAGGAGAAAACCTCACTTGAGAACCCTGTTCTATCAGAACAGCAGTGAGCGACTGGGAGAGGCCACTGCAACGGTGCAGCCTCAGCAACAGTGCAAGTCCCAGGACTGATGGAGTCATGGAGAGAAGGAAGCTGAGGCTTAGCACCCCAAGAAGCCGAGAATGGTCATTAGTGAAGATGCAGCTTCAGCAGCTGTGGCCTCTCAGAGCACTACCAAGCACAGGGGCAGGTAGGAAGTGGAGCCAGCCTGAGCCTAAGAGAGAGTTGTGTGCAGTGTGGGAAACAGCTGATAGGAGGGACTGCCCAAGTGCAAGTGCCAGGCTGTGGATGACACTGAACTATTTACACTGTGGGTGTGGTATGGTTGTGCTCTAACTATAATTGTGCACTGGTTCTTCACTCTTAACATAAGAAAGTATCTACCTTGTTTTTTTATTTTACAGGAACCCACAGCTAAGAGACTTCGGGTTTTTAAAGAGATTTTCATTTTTTTTTTCCTGAATAGGGTTTCTCTGTATAACTGTAGCCCTGGATGATCTGTAACTCCCTGAGATCAGGCTGGCCTCAAATTCACAGAGACCTATCTGCCTCTGCCTCCCAGGTGCTGGGATTAAGTCATTAAAGACATGTGCAACCATATCCTGCCAAGAATGTGGATTTTTAAATCAATGGAAATTTTGAAGACCATAGGACTTTCAAAGTTGTACTGCATATTGAAGTTATACTATATATTATATTGTGATAGTAACATGAGATCTTGGGGACAAAGGGGGAAAAAGATTATGAATTAATGATAATGTGTCAGACTGACAAGGGGTGGACTTGCTGGTTAGTTTTTGCCAACTTAGCACAAACCTAGACATATCTGGGATAAGGGAATCTTAATTGAGGAACTGCCTCCATCAGATTAGGCTGTGAGGCACGTATTTGTTAATTGATGTAGGAAGGCCCAGCCCAATTTGGATCCTGCCATTGCTGTTCAAGTGAGTCTTGCCACACAAGAATGGAACCTAAATGGAAGATTCAAGGCCCAGCTAGGATACACACGACTTTCTCTCAAAAAGAGAAAGAAGTCAAGGGGGAAGGGAGGGGGAGGGGGAGGGGGAGGGGAAGGGGCATCTATTTAGGGAGCAGCAATACCAAAGCTAAGGGCACAAGGGCTCCTGCTGCTCTGCATAGCCCCCTTATGCTTCTTGGCACACACACACTTCTTTTTCAACTCTAGGGCAGTGTTTTGCAAACCTCCTGGAAGGGATGTCTGCATCTTTGTAAACCACTGCTTTGGTTAGTAAACTCCAGGAAGTGAGTTAGAAAGCCAAGGTACCGCCTTCCTCAGGTGTACAGCATGTAGCAGATCAGGTCCTCAGAAACGCACGACACTATCTCCAGATAAGCATTTTCCCTTGATAAGGAAAATGGGTATTTTATACTTGGTGATTGATGTAATCCTGAGATTATTTGCAACAACCGTAACTGTTATTATTCCTATTTTTGAGATTAAGAAATATTAATTTGGTTAGCATGCAATGATGGATCAGTGGCTAACGGTGCTTGCAGCTTGCTGCTAAAGCCTGACAGAGTTTGATCCCCAAGACCTACAGAGTAGAAAGAAAGAGTCAAGTCCCACAATTGTTCTCTGACCTCCACAGGTGTGCTGTGACAAGCACACATGTATGTGGATGCATACATACAAAATAAGTTAAACTGTGACTTTAGAAATTAATGTTAATTTGTTAGTGGATCTGCTGCTTCTGACCCTTCCAGACCCATTTACAGTCCCTGTCAGCTACTGCTTCCTTCTCTGCTTCAGTGCGGTCTCTCCCAGGTTGCCACGTTCTCCTCAGCCTATCCTCCACAGAGCCCTTCTATCTCCCCTCCCACCGGCACTAGTTCCGAACTCATCAAATGTTACCCAAAGGAAAAGCCTTCTGCAGGACTAACTCAAGCACTGGACCCTCTGTCCTCTCCAGCCAAATCTTGCTAAATGGAGTCTTGAGGGTCTTCCCATGTTAGCGCCAACTGACGTCCAGTGAGGAGGAACAAAGGCCATCCAGAAAAGGATTAAAACTGATTTTTCATGAAGGCTGTTCTTTTGAAGTCTCCTGCAGAACACAATGACTGTCACTGCCTTTGTTGCTTAAAAAAAAAAAAACAGGAGTGCATGTGCCATTATTTGATGTGGTTCTAGACTCAGCTACCCCCTAAAACTACCTTGAGGGAGAGGGGAAAAAGGAAAAGCAAATATTCAAAAACTCAAATACCCAGAATCTTTGATCTCACACAGACCAAACAATTCCACCCACTCTTGTCCTTCTGTAATTCTGTATTTAAGTTGGCTGGAAAGAAGTTCTAATTAGAATCTTCATATTACAAACAAGTTCCAGTTGACTCTCCCAGAAAAGATCTACTAAGCATTATATGGAATAATTTAATTTTCTACACCAAACTGGACAACTATAAATAATATTCTTAAATCTAGAAGACCAATTTTAACATAAAGTTACCTATGACACCACAAACATATATACCACAAAAAAGATATTACATGTCATCCAAAACCCTTGCTATGCTAGAGGAAATTTGAATATATGTAAATGTAGCCCAAAACTTTCAGAAAAACTCCAAATGGTACAAAAGGATTTACAAAGTGGTGTAAAAAAAAAAAGAAAAGAAAAACAAGTTCCCTAAAAGGAAATAAATTATATTTCCCATTAAAAGCAACTGCAAAATAGTTACAGTACAATATGTGTATCATCCTACCTTGCAAAAAATATTTTGAAATATTTATTTTACGCCATTAACATGATGCTGGAGATCTGAACTGAGAGAATCTTGTGGAGGGGGTGGTAAGGCAGGAAAACAGGACAACAAAAGAGGTGGTTTCTAAGCTGGAAGCTGAGGAAGACATGGGATTCTATTATCCTGTCATCCTAATGTCATATGCTTAAACTTTTACACTTAAATTTTGTCCACTAAAAAAACTTGTTTAATCTTCATATTATAGAAACAAAGACTTAAAAACTTTTAAGATGCTTAACCCTCATATTGTACAAAGACTAGTACCTTCCAATCTTTGAATTTTTCCTTTCACAGAGATAACAGCTTCAAAGGGTGAAACTCTTAGTTCAAAACATGTTCCAGTCAACGTTTCGATGAAGAGTTCCATGGTGTCATAGAAAGGAAGTTTGAAATAAAATGGTCCCACGTTATCTTCATTGAAGAATGGAGGCTCTTTTCTGTTATCCATTACTTTGACTTTTCTGATTCTTCTGGAATATGTTGTATGCAACTGTATTCCAATTCTACCCAAATCAGCTTTGAACATTGGTAATATGTATCGTTGTTCATGTTTGAGTTCTGTATCTGAAAAAAACAAAAATTAGCTTTTTAATCAAATCCGAAGGTCTCTTCTTCACTCAGATTTCCTGAAAAACTCTGGATCACACTCATCTTCCAAATCATCTAAGAACTTATTTTACTGCCTTTACAAACTGTGCCTAGCAGTGACCTTTCCGTGCCTCCCTCTGAAATCACTCCTGAAGTAGACTAACCATGAAGAATAGATATGCTTTTGATTCTTTACAGTACCTTACTAGAGCTCTGCATTGTTGTTAATACACAGCATATGGTCAACAAACATTTTTGCTATTATTCAAATTCAATGTATCAATATGGTTCTATAAGATTTTCCAAGTGCATATACATCCTTCTCTAAAACATGTTTCTCTTTTTTTTTTTTTCTTCAAGACAGGGTGTCTCTGTATAACCCTGGCTGTCCTGGAATTCAATTTGTAGACCAGGCTGGCCTCAAACTCAGAAATCTGCCTGCCTCTGCCTCCTGAGTGCTGGGATTAAAGGTGTGCACTACCACGCCCGGCTCACGTGTTTCTCTTTTAAGCCATATAAAACTTTAGAGCCTTTATACATAATTACACTGAACAAGAAAAATGGCATATCAATAAGTTCTTTTAAAATTTGATCCACTAAATAACCATCAAGTATTTGAGTTTCCAAAGATGATCAGCCATTCTAGCATTAAAAAGAAGTAATTATACAGACACTAAGTGATCTCTACTCACAACCATACTAATGAGCATGAGAAATGCATCAGAAAGAAGCACATGGTAAATTAAGAGTGTAGGAACAGGGGCCTATCATGGCTGCCCTCCAAAAGGCCCAACAAGCAGCTCAAAGAGTCAGATGCAGATTTCTTTCACCTAACCAATGGACAGAAGTTGCTTACCTCTGTGGTTGAATTAGGGAAAAGCTGAAAGGAGCTGAGGAGGAGGGCAATCCTGTAGGAGGACCAGCAGTCTCAACTAACCTGGTCCCACGAGACTGCTCAGACATTGAGCCACCAACCAGGCAGAATATACTGTCTGATATCAGGCCCCCAACACATACACAGCAGAGGACTGCTGGGTCTGGGTTCAGTCAGAGAAGGAGCACCTAGCCCTTGAGAGACTTGAGGCCCCAGGGAGTGGGGAGGTCTGATGAGGTATGGGTGGTGGGGACATCCTCTTGGAGATAGGGGTGGGGGGAGGAGGTGTGGGATGTGGAACAGTCGGAAGAGTGACTGGGAGGGAGATAAAGTCTGGAATGTAAAATAAGATTAAAGAATAAAAAATTAACATCAACAAAAAAACTAGCAGCATGGGTGATCACACTGAAAAACTGCTGTTATTTGGTGAAAACTTTGTCAGCTTAAACTAAGCTCAAACTACAAAAATATGCATCTTTCTGAAGAGATGAGGCAATCTTTTTTCAAAGTAGTTTTGTTGCGATATAATTCATCTAACACAAATTGACTCAAAACCATTACTTTCACTTGACATCTAAAATTTACTCATTTTTAACACTAAAAATGTCCAGCCACCACAACCATTGAGGGGACTGAGCAAGGGCTCTGAGTGTGCCAACCAAGTGTTCTAGCAGTGAGAGAGACCAGGAGCTTCTTGTACATCATTGTTCATCCATGCATCAATACTGCATCCATCTGGTGGATGAGTAATAGTCCCCTGTGTGGACCTGGTGCATGTTATCTACCCAGTCACTGGTTTATGGAGTTTGGGTGGGTTTTAATTTGGAGCTAATATAAATACTGCTAGTGAACAATCAGCTATCATGTGGACAAGTTTTCCTTTCTTGCTGATACACATCCAGAGGGAAAAGGGTGTGCTGGGTCACATGGCAACTACATTAAGCAAGTTGTGGAATTAACTGTTAAAGTGTTTTCCAAGTAGTTCAAACCATTTCATAATAACAAGTGAGGATACAGATCTCTTCACATCTTTATCAATGCTTTTTATTGTCTTTTTTATTAAAGCTATCCTACTGAGTACAAGGTAGTACATCATAGTGATGATCTGCACTCTAAAGGATTCTGAGCATCTTTTATGTGATGATAGGCCCTCTGCACCTCACCTCTGGGGAATATTCGAAGCCTTTGCCTAGTCTTTATCATTGATTTGAAGGTGTTATGAGGGTGATCTAATAAAATCACCAAATAATGGGGGAAGACGAGTCCCAACTGGCCATTTCTTGTCACCAAATGAAGCTCCAGTACCAGGACTGAGTTACATTTAATTGTGTTGTTGGCCAGAGGGCCCACAGGAACCCCCAAACAGTCCAGAACAATTACCAAGACTATAATAGGTTTCTCTCCACAGTGACAGCAAGGTCCCACTGCTGAAAACTACGCCCACACAAGTCACTCAACATGGAGATGGCGAGCCAGTGCCTACAGAGAGCCTCAGCTCCATGTTCTAGTGTTTGATACATGAATGTTACCTCCATGTTCTAATGTCTTTGATACAGGAATGTCACCTCCACGTTCTAGTGTCGTTGATACAGGAATGTACTCTTTATACTATTAAGAGAAACATAATCACCAAACTTACAACAAATCCTTCATCTACGATGTTACCTGCAAGACAGCCTAGAGCAATGGTGGTGCAGAGCTTGTGAGAATAACCAACAAACAACTGATTTAAGGCCACCCCACCAGATGGAACCCACACCTGACACTGCTTGGGTAACCAAAAACCTAGCCCAGGGACCTAGAGCAGAGCCAAATAACACAAGTTTTAAAAAGAAGAAAAAAAACCCAACATAGTCATAAAATAATTCCTAATGACATTCTGCTATACTCATAGATGCCTTGTTCATCCATCATCAGAGAAGCTATCTTCTGCAGCAGATAGAAACAAACACAGACCCACAGACAGACAGAATGCAGAGAGAGACCTTGGGACACTCAGTACTAACTGGGATGTGCCCATTAAATCCTTCCTCTCAGACCTCAGGGAACCTTGTGAAAAGCGGGGGGGGGGGGTGTAAGAGCAGGGGCAGGGGATTGAGGACACTTAGAAGACAAGACCCTCTTAATTCAACAGGAGCAAAGCTCATGTGAACTCAGACTGAAGCAGCACGCTCAGAGCCTGCACGGGGACAGAGGTCGGGGTGGCACTAGGTCTTCTGCACTTATGGCTTCCAGTCTAGTGTTTTTGTGGGATTTCTGAGTGCAAATGAATGGGTCTCTGATTCTTGTGCTTTCTCTTGGGCTCTTTTCCCTCTGTTGGTGTGCCTTGCCCAAGTTCAATGTGATTTTTTTTGTTTTATCTTATATTTTATGTTGATATATATATATATATATATATCATTAATATATATATATATTAATGAATGAATGGAAACCTAGCTACTAGGGTAGAAGTTAACCACTGAACTGTCAATGGAGAAGCACTGGGTACATCAACCACTCCAGAGCAGATCTCATGTTCAGGAGTAGTTAACTAAACATATAACATACTCTATAATTTTTTTTTGAATGCCCTTATTTGGTTACAGTGCGAGGTGGGGGTGGCAGGGGAAGGTTGTTTCTTGTTTTGAGATGGTATTTTATTTTGTTTCCTTAGTTTTTTTGTGTAAGGTTTTTGTTTTTTGAGAAAACTTAAAGTGGGTTGGTAGGGAGGGGAGAGGAGAAGGACTTGGGGGAATAGGATATGATCAAATTATATACATTTAAAAATTGTTTTAAAAATAGATAATATTCTAGATATAAGTCACATGTAGAATATAGGATTGGCAAATACGTTCTCCCATTCTGTAAGCTGGCCTTTGATTTCTTGGTAATGTCTTTTCAAAATCAATTCTCAACTGAAGAAGCTCAGTCTGGCCTCTTGTCGCAGTTAGATATGTTAACCTAACCCAAGGCACTAAATTTACACACATTTTTCCCCAAGAATTACACAGTTTTAACTTATTTTTAGGTTTAGTGTTCATTCTGAATAGGGATTCAACTTTATTCTTTTGCACAGAGAAAAGCAATATTTGCAGTATCATTTGTTGGAAAGACTATGCTAGCTAGCCCCATTGAATTTATAGAATTCTTACAGAAAACTGACTATACACGTGAGGGGCCTATCTCCTGACTCACTTCACTACACTGCCCTGTCAGTACATCTCTCACAGTTCTGATTACTCTAACTTGACTACATTTGGGGATTAGGAAATAACCCTCTTCTAATCTGTGTTTTTTCACACACTTTAGAATACAAATGGCTTCAATATATTGATCTTGTATACAGCCACTGCATCTACTGTGCTCAAACCACTTTTAATGGATTCCTTGAGATTGTCTATATTTAACCCTACACACAGAATAGCTACAGACTTCTGCTCCTCTCCAGTGTGTATACTCTGTACTTTTCCTATCTAATTGCCCTTAGAACCTAGAGTAAAGGTTGATTAGAAGTGAGTGAACTGGAAATCTCTGTCTTTTTCTTGATTATAGGAGGAAGGAATTGAGCCTTTTACCATTAGATATGTCAGCTGTCAGGTTTAATACATAATTTTATCCAGGTTGAAAAATTCCTGATTATTCCCACATTGCTTAGGAATTTGTTTTACTTTTAACCACAAAAAAGTACAGATTTTCTAAGATATTTTTCAGTGTCTAATTAAGTGATCACATGGTTTTCATTTGTTTATAACTAATATGGTATATTAGATTAATTTTTTGTGTTAACTCACTCCTGGAACAAAATCCCATTTGTGTACGTAGTGCTCTTTGGACAGACAGACAGACAGACAGAGCTGGACTTGATCAGGAAATATCTCTTGAGGATCCTGTTCTATCTCCTCCTTCCTCCTCCTCCTCCTCCCCTCCTCTCATCCTTCCAACCAGTCCTTGCAGTTTTATGTCATTGTTTGGTTCTTTATGTCTAGACATGTGTTAGCCTCATAGAATAAGTTGGGAAGTGTTCCTTAAAGATAGGTAAAGGTTTTTTTTTTTTTTTTCAGCATCAAACCATGGACTCACACGGGCTAAGCAAACACTCAACCACTGAGCTACTTCTCCAGCCCACAGAAAAATTTTGTAGTTTATTTCAGTATGGGAAAAGTCTGAGAGTATGGTAAGGATATCAGCAAGCAACCCTATTGTGAAAGTAAATATGGGTTATACAATAATTTCAAATGTTTCCTACCAAAAGAATATGTGGTATCACTGAGGTCACTCTAATTTTCATAAACATTTATTTTTTATTTATTTTCGAATCAGGGTCTCATTATATAGTCCAGCCTGGCCTCATCCTTATGATCCTCCCATCTCACGTTTCCCCAGTGCTGGGATTATAGGTATATGCTACAATGACTGGCCTAGATATGTATTTAAAGGTGTACTTGTTCTACAAAGATTGTGTTTGGCTAATAAATCACTGTAAAAGCATGGCACGGCATCTGTAATCCAGACATGCCAAATACATGTACAGTTCAATGTATACAAAAAAATAGCCCCTCTCCCCAAAGGCTTCCTTCCTTGTCTTGTAGTCCTCACCTGCTTAAAGCATACCATGACACATCTATTCATTCAAGCCAGAATTTAGGATCTCTCACAAACACCATGACAGCTTCAAGTGACCAATCCTGACAATGCACCTTACATCTCCTATCCTCTCAACCTCTCCATTCACCGATTAGGCCTTAATTTGGAGTTTCTTTAGCTTTCATCTGAGCAACTCTCAAAGACTGACTAGCTACGATCTCTGACTCCTACACGTCACTAGACTAGCCGGCCACTGGATTCTCTGTTCTTTAACTTTCAGAAAAAAAGTTTCTAAAAATTGGCTAAGGTTATTAACATATTATTTAGTAGTTACTTTCCATTGCCTGTGTTTAAGCAGGAGGGAAGTTACACTTGAAATTTATTATAAGACCTCACTAGAAGATAAATCTAAACTGGAGGCATGAATTTCCCTTATAAATAAGGAGACTTTACTTTAGGGCAATTTTAAATCTACAACAAAACGGAGCAGAAATTATGAGTCTCCACATACACCTGTCCCTTTCCTGCCTCCAGCTAACCTATATTCTGCACTCACACAGTACATTATTAAAAAGTGAGGAATAGATACATCGCTGTCACTCAAGCCCAAAGTTTCCATTAGGGTTTATTCTTTTTTTTTTTTTTTTTTGTTTTTCGAGACAGGGTTTCTCTGTATAGCCCTGGCTGTCCTGGAACTCACTTTGTAGACCAGGCTGGCCTCGAACTCAGAAATCCACCTGCCTCTGCCTCCCAAGTGCTGGGATTAAAGGCGAGCACCACCACGCCCGGCTTAGGGTTTATTCTTGGTGGTGCACATCTGACAGATGTGGGCAGATGTATAAAAGCATCATGTATTTACCACATTATCAGAGTAGTTTCAGTAGTCTAAATATTCTGGGTTGGAGCTATTGATCCCACCCCACCCCTCAAATTCTAGGCAACGTTTGATCTTTTAAGTGTTACCATAGCTTCACCCTTTCCAGAATGTCATGCAATTGGAGTCACACAATGTGCAACCTTTTCAGAGTGGTCTCTCTAAGCAACACACATTTAAGGCTCTTTTGTGCCATTTCATGGCTTCATGGATTTCCTTTAAGTGCTAAATTATATTCTACTGTGTGTATGCATTAGTTTCATTTATCCATTCTCCTGAAAATATCTTAAATTCCCCATTTTCTGACAATTATGAAACAAAACTGTACACAGGTTATTTGATTTTTTAAAAACTTATTCAGGCTAGATTTTAACATGAGTATTTTCAGCCTTTTGTGCACATGTGTATACACTGTGTGTATGTATATATTTGCATGTGGAGACCAGCAGTCAACATCAGTTGGCCTCCTCTATCACTTTCCACTTTATATTCTTTTTTAAGATTTATTTTATGTATATGAGTACACTGTAGCTGTTTTCAGGCACACCATAAGAGGGCATCAGATCCCATTACAGATGGTTGTGAGCCACCATGTGGTTGCTAGGAATTGAACTCAGGACCTCTAGAAGAGCAGTCAATGCTCTTAACCGCTGAGCCATCTTTCCAGCCCCATTTTATATTCTTAAGGTGTCACTGATCCGCTCGCTCATCCACTCAGCTTGAAGGGGTGACTGGCAAGGGGAGGGCTCCTCCTGTCAGCCCTCAGAGCACAGGTGCACACTGCTGTGCCCAGCTTTTCCCATAAGTGCTGGAGACCCAAGCTAGGATCTTCCTGCTTGTAGAGTTAACACTTTACCTTCACAGCTGAGCCAAACCCACAGCCCTACTGTGTTTGTTTCTCTTTTAAAGAAATTGCCACACAATATGCCAAGACAGCGAAATCACTGAGGAGTTCCTGTCACCCCAGGCCATCACAGGGTTTTGCACTGTCAGTCTTTCGGGTTTTGGCTTCAATGGGCAGTTTCCTAACGACCTGGGATGTAAGTAAGCACAGCTACCCTTTGAAAATGTAAGCTGATCCTATTATTTCTAGCCCAAGGCCCTATCCTGGCTTCCACCATCTGTGCAACAATGTTCAAACTCCTTGGAAAGACTTTCCAGCATGCATATTTCATCTCCCAGCCATGCTCACTTACCTACTCTCCCCTGAGCAGTGCCTGTGTTCCTTCTACCTCTAGTCATAGCCGCTCCTGCTATGTCCTACTCAGATCAAATCTTCACCAGGCTTACTGAGAAGCAACCCAAGAATGCCTGCTTACAATGCAAAGCCTGCGTAATAACCAAGCACCTCTCCCCAAAGCCTCAGCTCCAATACCAATGATCCCACAAAATCTTTTATTCTTTGGCACCCATGTCATATATGATATCCATCAAAACTGGAATGTTTCTGTGTCACCCATACTGGTAAACTACAAGCGTTGTAAGGGAGGGACCGTGTCTCTATCACTCACTACAGCCATCTGCACACATTAGCATGCATTAAAGTTGTTCAATGAAATCATATTCAAAACAACTCCCTTTCTCCACTAATCCTTAGATTAGACAAAATTAATAGTCAGATACATAGTCATAGAAATGAAACAGTGATTAGACTGTGGAGGGATACTGGTTTCCTCTGGAATCACATTCTGATTCACTACACCAGAATTCTTATAAATCATGATAAGCACATATACCCAGATACTTCTGCTATAGGGGGAGTTTTCATAGTTCTAATATAAAACATTCTTAGGAAGCTTGAATTGGCATCCTTTAAAAATGGCATCACAGGAAGAAACGTTGATGCTGAAAGCGCAGTTGTTCTGCGTGGAGTTGCACAACATATGAAATAATGAGAAGCAAACAGCAGCAGCAACACAAGGACTGTGCTACCAGTACTGTGGGGCAGAGCTGCGAGAGTACACGACAGTAACAGTGGTACTGTTTGGATTTCACTACTCGCTCTTACATCACGCAGAGTGAATGTGAAGCTGGGTGATAGAGTACTTTTCTAGCACATATTAGGCAGGCCCTGGGCTCAATCTGCAGTTTCACACACACACACACACACACACACACACACACACACACACACACACACACACAGCATTATAAAAAGAAAAAGAAAAACAGCATTATAGTGAAATACCCATAGGCAACATGTGTATTTTTTTCCATGCACAGATCTGAAATGAGACTAACGTGCCTATAAGCAGAAGAAAATCAGCACCGCAGTAGGTGCATCATTAGTGGTGCCGGTATTTCCAAATTAAGTTTGGTCCCAGTTAGTGGCATAATTTCCAGTATACAGAAAGGACCGAGGGTGGCGACCACAACTGAAAACAATTGTGTGTCATACTTCTCAGCAAAGGAAATCAATGTAACAAAACAAAAGAAGGCTGTGCCAGCCGGCTAAACCACAGCAGAATACTACAAGGCCAAGAGGAAGCTCAAGTGGGCCAATGACACTGGGTCCACTGAGGACTGCAAGCATCCTCGGAGTGGCCCGTGGTCTGCACGAATGAGCACCGGAGAACCAATTGACAATGAAAGCGTAGAGTGATGTGAAATAATATAAGTAAATAAAACGATGCTTAAATTGATACGTTATCTTAAAAACCGGGAGAGAAAAATCAAAGTGAATTTCCCACATTTTTTTCATCTTTTGAAATGTCTAAAACCAACCAAACACAAAAGCGGCAATAATTTTACTCAAGGAGTAATTTCAGTACCTTGGACTTTGCTTCCTTCTCGTCCACAGGAACTTAGTCACACGACCGACGAGTTAGTTTTTAATTTTTTCCCCCAACACTAATATACCCACAATATGTTGCAGCCTTTAAAAAGGTGACTCTTGTCCTTTTACAGATGTGTGAAAATTGAGCTACAGATTGGAATCACACTCTAGCCTAGGAGCGATGCACAAGTGCGGGGGTGCTGGCCTGGGGCCACAACCAGCAGGGACCACACTCAGACCCAAAGTCGGGTCAGCAGCACCCCGAGCCGCGGGCGCGACCAGTTTGTCCCTGAATCCCTAGACAGAGAAGCGCGGAGGGTGTGACCAGGCTGCAGCCGAGGCGGGCGCACCTCTCCCACCAGCCTGCCTGGGAAGCGAAGGCGCAGCAGGCCCTACAGCCGCCCGCCCGCCCGCCCTCCCTCCCGGCCGCGCCCCGCCCCGCCCCGCCCAGGGGCGCCCCTCACCCGCTCGCCCTCCGGTGGTCGCGTCCGCCCGCTCGCTCGCTTGCCTGCCCGCAGGCGGATAAGAGTGCGCGCGCCCGAGACGCCGGCCAACGCTAGCACGCGAGGCTCCGGTCCCGCCCTTTGTGACACCGCTCACCAATCGCCGGTCAGCGCTGCCGACGCCCTCCAATCAGCCCGCGGGGGCGTGGCCTAGCCTTCCGAGACTGGCGGTTGCTCGGACGCCAGGGTCGTTCAGGGAGGGTTGTCGGTTAGAAGAGGCCCGGATGTTGACTCTTTATTACTGATAGCGGGGACCCGTCTAGGGCAGGACAGGAGACTGGAGACGGGGCACAGTGTCTGGGAAGAGTCGGCGCCAGAGTGGTGGGCCTTGGCTGGAGCACTTCTAAGGTTCTTTGGGGATAGGAGGGTCTTTGGCATTTGTCATCTACTTATGGCCTTTCCAGAGCCTAGGGCACTTAAAAAGGACGTTTCATGCTAGTCACCCTTTTTTTTTTTTTGCTCCACGTTCTCCTAATATTTCTGAATCAATTGTGTCATCTGTAAAATGGGAACATTCTTATGACTTATTTTTAAGGGTTTGTGACTTTCTATATATATATGCCTTTTGCATTTGAGCAACTACTGAAGATTATGGGTCAAACAAGTCTCAACCTGGGATCAAATCCCAGCATCCCTTTGCTGTGCCCCGAGCTGAAGTGGGATATAAACTTCCTGGCTTTCTGACTACACATGCCCCTACTAGGCTGGGCCCCTGCTGCTTCAGGCCCTTCACAGGAGGTTCAACTCAAGTGTTTTACTAGGTGGACTGCAGCAGACCATGAAAGTGCTCCCTCATAGTCAACTTGTGAAAGAACCCTGGCCCTGATCAGTCTCTCCCACCCTCTCATCCCTGAGCCACTAGTCACCACAGTTTCGACTCCTCAGTACTGAGACAGACGGTATGGTGAGGCCCTGGGCTTTTGTCAGCCTCTTGCTCTTAAACTCAGTCCATGACTGGGTTTATAACTTCCAACTCTATTGAGGCCAGAGCCATGATGGTAACATGAACAGAGCCTAGGAGGACAGTGCCTGGTCCGAACTCGTAATCACTCACAGCATGGGCTCTAGTGGCTCAGATTTAATTTTTTTTTTTTTTTAGCTTCTTAACATTTCATTACCTCATCAAATCATATACATCAGTCATAACCTACCATTTTAAAGAGCAGACAAAATGGTCTATTCTCAACAATCTTGCAATTTTAGTACTGAAACCATTTACAAAGGAGGAAACAAAAGCTAAGAATGGCAAAATTTTGGGTTAAACCATCCCATTTCCTGTAACTATTCAACTCTGACTGGGGTAGCCAGATAAAGTGGCCATGATGGACTGGTTGTGTTCCAATAAAACTTTCTGCACACAGAAAGAGTAGCACAGTTCCCCTTAGAAGATTGCAGACCCATTTTTTGGAATTCAGTAGAAAGCTCTTCTCATGGGCTTAGAACCATAAATGCGTAACTTTTCACATGTTAGCCCATCACAGCACCCAGACCCACCAACAGAGCAAACCCTTCACGTCTGGTGCCTGACAGCTGCTCGCTCTGCACTCCCTGCCCACGCATGAAGCCACAAAGCGCTTTCTCCTGTTAACACGAGCCTCCATGTACTCTTATTAAGTAAAAACAAACCTCCGTAAAGCATTTATTTTTTATTTGTAATTTTAAGCATAATTAAAATCAATGCAGAAAAATATTAGCTACATTGGGTAAAGGAAGTGACTGTTTGATTGTAATCCTGTGAGGACAGAGTTAGGAGAGCACGTCACTAAGTAAAAGACAGAATGGGAGGGTGAACTGTGAAGGCCCCCACATGCTCTACTGACTTCCAAAGGCATTCAGGGGGTCATCAAAAACGCTGGCCACCTTGTGCTCAGATCTTAGTTCAGATGCTGCCTCCGCAGACTGGCTTTTGGGTTTGGATGCTTTAGCCTGGAGGCCAGAGGAGAAAATATCATCTTTAAAAAGAAAAAAAGAAAGGTGTTAAGACAGGCAAGAAAGAAAATAGGAATTTGAGACACATGCACACAAACTTCAAAGCCCAATTCAAGTAACACACTACAGAACACCAACATGGAAGTCAAATCTCTTAAATTCTGGGCCTGGCTCAGTTGGTGGCACCCAACTTTTATAACGACATCTGAACGAACATGAGGTTCTTTCTGAACATAAGTTTCTAGCTACAGAAGTGTGTCTGCACTTGAAATCAGAAACAGGAGGGCGGAGCGGTTGGCTCTCCACCTCAGCGAGGCCTCACCACCTGGAACTGCTTTCTACCTTCTTTTCACTCTGGATTTAAGAAGAGTGAGAATGTACAAAGAGAAAGCCAATATAAGACAGGCTCAGAGTGCACATCTCAGTGGTAAGAATGGAGTCTGATTCCACTCATGTTAGTGCTTCAGACTCTATAGCTATGCTATGCAGCTTACCACGTAATTATATCAGCAGGATTCTACTGCATCAAACTCATCCTGTATACGTAAAGACTTGTATATAATGATAAAGACCATGGCATTGTCTATATCAAACTAGAGATCTAGATTGTCAATGTGCTAACGGCTAACACAAAGCAGTGTTACTCAAAACACTGAAAGCAAAGGAGATTTCCATGTACGGACATGGAAACATATTTAAACTGTGACTAGAAGTAGGAAAGGTATGCTTGTTTACTACTATTACTATGTAAATCAGTCTTAAAGTATGTACAGCAAACTTAATACTGGCTAGCTTTAAAGCTTTAATCCCTCCACTTAACAAAATGTTCTAAGTTGTATGACTGCTACTTAAGCATGTATTACAATTTAATAATGAAAGTCATGCCTGTAACCCCAGCTAAGATCAGGAGTGCACAGGCAGCCAGGGCCACAGCAAGATCATGTGTCATAAAAATGAACAGAGGAAATAAGCAGCCCAAGCCTCTTGTACACTCTGTGCTGTAAGACAGACACATAAGGACAGAGCACACGATCTGGCAGGGAGACAGACTCAGCGTGGCCTGGAGGGACAGAGAGAGGACATGTGTATTTTTGGCTTCAGTCTGGGTTGACCAACACAGGATGTATCGGGAGGCAAACTTTATAGCTATCCGCATCAGGCTTGCTTGTTAGCTAAGGAGTGGTTGCAGCGTGTTCAGAAACCCAAAAGAACGCAGGGGGCTGCCGAGGGTCACTTGTGGCTTCACAGCACAGCCCTGCTCTCTGTCACTGACCCTCCAGTCTCTTGGCCGCTGTCCCTCACTGTCCAGCTAGAACCTGACTCAACCAGCTTCATGGCCTGCTCATAGCACGTGGAAGAAGTTTCTCCTTTCAAAGTCATCGGTGTGGTTAGATGACAGCAGGCGAGCACTAAGAAGTTAATTTCTTCTTTAGGTCAAGTGCTGAGCACCGTCTTAAATGCTGATACTCAGCATAGCCTATGGTTGCCGCATGAAAATGACTAGTCCACCTACATATCACGTGCTTAGCCTAACAGCAAGGAGAACCTCCTGGGGAACAAAGTGCAGGAAAGGGCCAACATGCCTGACAGCAAACAGCCCACGAGCAGGGCGTGATCTAGATAAACACTCACCTGTACCATCGTCAAACATGGACTTGGCTGCAACTTTCTTTTTGGACTTTTCTTTGGGTTTTACAGTTAGGTCAGCGAAGATATCAATATTATCATCAAATAAGTTGGGCTCCAAAGTTCTCCCCTTCTCTCTCTTTTTTGGAAAAGGTTTAATTGCTTCCGTAGCAAATATATCATCCTAGTTAAGTCCAAAAACATTTTATTTTTTGTTGTAAATAAAAGCATTTTTAAAACTAAAGTAGTTCAATAATTTATAGAAATGCACTGTCAAGCACAGACTCCCGTGAGGACTGGAAGACGCTCCCCCGGGTCTCTGCAAAACCCCCCCTCATCATCTGCAAATGGCAGCCTTGCAGTGAGGTCCTGAGGGCAACCTGGAGAGCACTGTCCCACTGCACCCAGCCACTCTGTCCCACATAATGTTCGTCATGGCATTTCATGCCATCTGAGATCACCTTCACCACCTGCTACTCAGTTTGGATCTCGATCCTTGAGATCTCAGGACAGAACACATGCCCTGACTATCCTGCTAGCACCACGACCACTGTGGTCAATAGACACCTACTGAACAACTACTACAACAGCTTTACTGTCAAAACTCAGCTGAACAGAGTCCAAACCAGCACCAGCGCTTAAACACACAGCTGTGCTGAGAGAGTTCATTCATACATGTCACAGAATGACATGCCAACAAGGCTGACCACAGCACCATTCTATAAACTCTTTTTAAAAACAGTAAACAAAAAAGAATGGAAATCATGTACACAGGCTGTGCTGTGCTGTGCTGTGCTGTGCTGTGCTGTGCTATGCTGTGCTATGCTATGCTATGCTATGCTACACTGTACTAAGTAAAAAGGCCCAGGGCTTATGCTGTGGTTCCATACAGCATCTGCCTAACATGTACTGGGTTTTGAGGCTATCCCCAGTGTGACAATAACATTTTTAAAAATAATTCAACACTTATAACAGATTAAAGGCAGCAAGAACTACCCCTGGATGAAACAAACCACTTCAAGTAAATTTTAGGGTTATTAACAAAGAGATCTAATTGTGGTTAATACGTAGACAGCAGACATGCACAAAAAACACACAACATAATCTATAGTTCAAAAAGCCAATCATCTATTTTCCTTAAAGGCCCAAACATGAAATAATTTGTGTTACCTCAAAGATGTCATGAGTTTTTGACACACTGTCTTGATGGCTGTTAGATTTCCTCTCATTCTTTTTGCCTCTCGGATCTGCAAAGAGATCCTCCTCATCTTCAAGAAGAGGGAAAGGGTTTCTGGTCTTCGCTGGCCTCGGCTTGACAGACTGGAAAAGATCCTCGGCGCCGCTGTCCTCACTGAGATCAGGAAATGCCAGGCTCTTCTCCTTACGCCCCCCTGACAAGTGGGACGGGGGCTCCCCGGCCTTGACGCCTGCTCCCTCCACAGACTGTGATCCTATGCTCTTGGGAAAGATGTCCCCAGAATCAAACAGGTCAGCCTCGTTTCCAGTCTGAGGCAGAGACTTCACAAAGAAGCTTCTGTCCACTGCAGATAAGACAGGACCACCTTCCCAAGGTGGGGCCGTGGCTGTCTCAGAGCTGGTCTCTCCACTGGCCATCCTGGGCTGCAGAAGAGGTTGATGGCCGTTTGGTAGGACAGGACTACTGCTCAACTGTGCAACAGGTCCCCTGTTGACAGTCACGTCCTCAGCTTCACTGGACTCCTGGGCAGCCAGGCGTCGAGCAGCACGGGTCTGAGGTCTCCGCTTTCCTCTTACTTTAACACGACTCTGCAATGGCAAACGCACATTCCATGATCTGATGGAAATGTGTTCAAGGCTAACAACAAAGACTCTAATTCAAAATACTACGCTATTTGGTTTTACCTCAATTAGGATATCACCTATAACAGTGGTTTTCAACCTTCCTAATGCTACAATCCTCTAATACAGTTCCTTATGTCATGTGACCCCAAAGTATAAAATTATTTCTTTGCTACTTCATAACTATAGTTTTGCTACTTTTATCTCAATGTAAATATCTAATAATCAGGATCTCTGATATGTGACCCTGAAGGGGGTGGAAACCCACAGGCTGAAAACTACTGACCTAAAGGAAAGAGAAAGTCAGTTACTGTTCCTAAAGGAGCTAGCAATTCCTATCACTCCAGGACTTAGCCCTTCTTAACACTTCAGTATTCTCTGTTTCCTAAGCTTTCATTTTAAAGACATTCAGTCCATGTGCATTGGTGTTCTGCTGTACTGTGTGCATGCAAAGCCTGAGGAGGCCATAAAAAGGCATCATCCTGGGACAGAAGCTAAGTTGTGAGCAGCCCTGTGGGGCTGGAAATTGAAGCCCAGTCCTCTGAAGCAGATAGTGCTCTCTCTCTCAGCCCATTCGCACCACCTCCCACTCCTGTTTTATATTCTTAACAGTTTCCTGTAGGGCTGGCTCACTGTTGCTGGAGCCTGAGCAAGCAGCTGTGCTGCTGTTCTGTGACTCAAAACACAGGTCACAAACCTGGCACCTCATCAGCCCTTAGTTCAAAGTCAGGTACCTTACAAAAAAAGAATTGAGAGGGATTCTAGCAGCAACTTTATCAGGATCTAGGAGCCAGGAGAGGTGAGGTAAGAGAGAGGCAACTGATGGTGCTCTTCTCTTCTAAGTCAACAAACACCAGTTCCACTATTAGACATTGCATGTAAACTGTGGGTGGCGTGTGTGAACACTCCTCAGAAGAGGAATCTCTTAATAATTAGAATTTAATATTTCTGATAAATTCCAAAATATAAAATCACGTTTTGGACTACATAATTATGTTTGCTTGCTTCAAAGAAATATGATTTTAGGAGGTTTTGAGTGGTAAGGGTGGGAACCTGAGCTGGGGATAGACATAACCAAGATACATTACATGCAATACATGAACTTGACAAAGAATAAATAAAAGATAACCTTTTTTTAAAAAAAAAACAAAAACACAAGTTTAGGAAGTAGCTAATTTAAGCTTGAAAGCTAACAAAAATAATAGTTTTTTTTTTTTTTAATATAGAGAAAATGGATCTGAAAACTAAAAATTTATCATCCAGGAACAGGTCACCCTGGGTTCTGCTGCCTACTAGAACACCTGTTAAGACTTCAGAGAGGCCGGGCGTGGTGGCGCACGCCTTTAATCCCAGCACTCGGGAGGCAGAGGCAGGTGAATTTCTGAGTTCGAGGCCAGCCTGGTCTACAGAGTGAGTTCCAGGACAGCCAGGGCTACACAGAGAAACCCTGTCTCGAAAAACCAAAAAAAAAAAAAAAAAAATGGGCTGGAGAGATGGCTCAGAGGTTAAGAGCACCTACTGCTCTTCTGAAGGTCCTGAGTTCAAGTCCCAGCAACCACATGGTGGCTCACAACCACCCATAATGAAATCTGACGCCCTCTTCTGGAGTGTCTGAAGAGAACCACAGTGTTCTTACATATAATAAACAAATAAATTAAAAAAAAAAGACTTCAGAGAGAAGGGAGATTGGAAGAAAAAAAATCTCACTGACATAGAAAGAAAACTTCCGAGAGTTCATTCGGAGTCCACAGAGGATGCCCTCTGCAGCAGCTTTCCTCTTCCTAAGCCGGCAGGATCCCAGAGAAGGGGCCTGAGCTACAGTAAGCAGGGAAAACCAGGGAAGTGAGGTCTGTGTGGTGCTCTAGAGCATTCTGGGAGAAACACCGGGGCCAGTGGTCAGCAATGGGATATAACATGGTGACTGCACTTCAGGCTGCAAGTATCTAATGATCAGCAGGAAAATTAGAACAGAAGTAGGCAAGGGAAAATCAGGAGCAATTAAGAAACTGAAGAGAGGTCGAAGGGAGGAAGATGAGAGCATCCTTCGGGGGAAGTAAGGCTGAACTACATCAGCTGTGCGGACTAGTCTAGAAGGAAGCAGCTGGGTGGGTCTAGCTAAAAGGATAACAAACAAAAGACAGTTGATCACCTTGTTTGCACTGTGTAAGGTGTCTGCCTGGGCTGGAAGATCGAAACTCACACCAGCCTCCACACTCCCAGGAAGAGTGGGCACACTTTCCAGGATGTGGGTCCTTCCAGGTTCGGATGAAGGGAAAGCTAATTCGGATGAAACAGGCTTTGTTCCTGGGATCTGCAGAGCCACTGTAGGCAGCAAAGCTGCTGGGTTAATTGCTAAATTTGCCTAAAGAAGAAAAGTGGAACTCAGTATTTGTTCTTAGACAGAAGCAGATTACCATTTCTGTGACACAGGATATCTGTGTTGTACACAGTGGAATACAAGAGAATATGAATGCAGAAAAATCACCTGATCCAGGCTTAGTGGGGCACATACTTGTGCCCATCACTGGGATCAAAAGACATTAAAGAGCAGCACATTAAAAGCAACAACTAGGCAAGGGTGAGGGTATGGTGTTGGCAGGGGAAGAGATGAGAGAATGCTTGGTAGCAGCTGAAAAAACTGAAAATCCATAAATTTTATAGGTGCCACAGGCAGGCAATGAAGACTCCAGATCCAATATAATTACTTGTATTTTCCCGATGCGACTGGATGGCTCTCTGCTTTTAAATGGAGTCAGACCTGAAGAATCCTGTGTGAAATTAAATTCAATTAAAAATCCATTGAGGAAACAGGCAACAGAATGTCTCTTTGGTTACACTCACAGCTGTAAGTGACTCTGACAGGCCAAAGCTGTCCCTATCTGCAGCTCCTTAGCTCTGCCCTGGAACCTCACAGTGTCTGCCAGCTATCAATTCTTCACTGACGCCTCCTCCAGCATGGAGGACAGAAAGCTGCCATTTGACAGAACCATGGAGTAAAGGGAGACACTGGTGACGAGTGAGAGTAGAGCAGTTGCTTTGTCAGAACATAACTTGATGAGTTATCCAACACGGCAAATACCAAAAAGCATGTGTGCTCATCCACGACCACCATGATGCCCAAGTTCTAAACACAAAAGCACCTGTCGCCCAGAGGAGTTAGGGGATTTAACTAAGTGCCTCATCTTCAACCACAGGCATGGAAGCCCCAGTGAAACCAGAGACACCTGGAACTGTCTGGCTTCCTTTGTGGAAAAGCTCCACATCACACAGAGAAGACTACTAGAAGAGAGGCCATATACCAACTATCTTAGGGCACTTAGAAAGAACCAAGAAATCAGACGTCATTTGTATTAATTAGAACATAATTCTACTCCAAGGAAATCTGGAGGGAGAAATGGGAATGCTAGTGAAAGCGATTCCTTATCCCATCTTTCATCAAACTGGAAAGTGAATTTGGAATTTGGTCTAAATACAGTGATGATTAAATACAGACCAGGTTTCCCCAGTGGAGAAAAGTGGGGATAAAAGACTACTGTGAAAGGGGTATTGGTGGCCATTTCCTCCTTAACCAAGGATTCTCAGTAACTCTGGGCCTATGCAATGGACTTATCTATACAGCATGCAAATAAGCGCTGGGCTCCTCGCGGAGATCACCCTAACCTGGGCTGCTTCTGTCTTCCATGTGCTTTTCTCTTTGCTACCTGGAGTAGACTCAAGAGGGTCTTGGTTCTTTAAAGAAACAGGGTGGTCTTTATTCAGTGTTCCTTTTTTTTCTGGTACCTTCAAAAGAAAAAAATACCAAAGTCGATCATGCATCTTCAAATTTTAAATAATAATGAACAAAGGAGCCTGGCCTCTGGGCTCCATTCTAAAATGATGGCTAACCAACTCATAGGCAGCATTTCAGAAATAACATCCTAAGCATGGCGGTGTTTCCAGGGATGAGATGCAGCTCAGTGGCAGAAGGATGGCCCGGCAAGTACAAGGTTTAGAGGGGAAAATGAACGTAACTTACACAGGAGTCCTTTCTGCAATTAAAAGGATAAAATTATACCTAGTACAGCAGGGAAAAAAATACACTCAGACTTACAGGTTTGCATCTGAAAGGCATAGAACATAGGTCCTTCAATAAACTCTTCAAAAATCAAAGAAGACTGCACCACAATTGGAGAGTCTGGTTTAGTTAGTGTTAGGAACTGGGAGCCACATTTTATATACTGCTGTATATATGATCTGTTACTGGTTTACTGGTCAGCCTTACAGTTCTCTGGCAATTTTCTCTCTTAAAACTGGAATCCCTATACTCCCTGAGCCTGAGAATAAAAAGCTGGTACCACAGGCTGAGTCTTGGCAGAACTGAAGAGATCATCATCTTCATCATCACCGAAGAGGCTCCCACCACTTGGCACTGACGACTGAAAGACATTACACTCAGATTACACATCCAAAAGTCAATCAATTCACACAGAGCTGGGCGAGCCACACAACCTCTAACACAGAGGGACTCAGTGGGAACTAACCCTGGGACTCAGTGGGAACCCTGGGACTCAGTGGGAACCCTGGGACTCAGTGGGAACTAACTCTGGGACTCGGTGGGAACTAACCCTGAAACTCAGGGGGAACTAACCCTGGGACTCAGTGGGAACTAACTCTGGGACTCGGTGGGAACTAACCCTGAAACTCAGTGGGAACTAACCCTGATTTTTTTGGTGCCGGCAAAAAGATCAACATCTGGGTCATTGTCCTTTTGAAGCTTGTGGCTGAAAAGCAGCTCTTCATCCTGGAAGACTCCTGTGCTCTTAGGGCGGCTATTAGTTTTGAGACCCTGGACAAAAGACAAGATCAAAAATGGATACAACAAAGATGTCCCCTGATAGAAGTTTGACCATAGCCTATGTACTAAATAGCAGGAAAAAGACATTCACACAACATATTTTATGGCTTCCCAAAATAGTGATGGTAAATGAATTATCAAAAGTAATGGTGAATAAATCTGTAAACTCAGATAACATATGCATAATCTTTCAACCTGCAAGCAGTATCTGAGTTTTCTATTACCTTCACCCCACCCACTCCTACCAAAAATGAAACCCACGCCTTAGCCATTACTTCATAAGGACTGAAAAAGAAGGACCTGGGGGAGGGGAATAAGGCCAAATTACACTGAGTTCTCCACTCCATCCAGAAAGAACAGTGTAAAAATCACCAGGGACAATTTCTTCGGCTTGATATAAAAAGGAGGAGGGCTAGGGAGATGTTCAGTGGGCAATGCTTACTGCACAAGTGTAAGGACCTAAGTGCCACCATCCCATCACCCACCTAACACACTGGGCGTGGCAGGACACAACTACAGCCCAGGACTTGGCAATCTACAGGACTCACAACCTAGGGTTTGTTGTTTTTAATTAATTACAATAAAAGTCACTGACTTTTTTTTCAACATAGAGTTATGAAATCATGACAATCTAAAATCTACCCTTGTACCTCACTCACCCCTCAAAAAAAGCCAAACAATGAATGGACATGTACTCTGTCTACCCTCTCCTCTCAGCCCCAAGCAACTATTGATCAACTTTCTCTCTTCACTTGAGTAGTGTGCACACAGGCGAGTGTGCAGGGAGGGGGGGAACCATGGCCAAAATCAGTTGTCTTTAGTCACTCTCCACCTTCAAGACAGGGTCTCTCACTGAACCTAGAGCCACAATTTGGCAAGAAGGACAGGCTGGACAGCCTATGAAGGGAACACTCAGTTTTCTCCTTCCACTTCCACGGGTTCTGAGGCTAGAACTCAGGTCCTCAGACTCGTGTTGCATACACCAGTTCTCAGCATGTCCTCTCACTGGCCCATGCATGGTCCATACTTTTGCATGTGTAAGTCTGGCAAACCTCCTGGGGCCATATTAGGACACAGATATTAGCTGCTGTGAAGACACACGAGGAGATGAGCTGAACTAATCTGAATCCCTCACTGGGATCCCTTACCACACATACCCCAAGGATGGTTAGGAACACCCTTCAACACACTGGGAAACATCTCAATGCACACACACCTTGGTGGGAAACTGCTGGGACATGACCCAGTTCCCACTGGCTGCCTCCACTACATGACTCCTCAAGGCCCCTCCTTTCAGACTTGAAACTGAAGCAAAGGCTACTCCACTGTTCTCTTTTTTCACCGTTCTCTGAAGAGCCTGCTCTCAGCTCTTAAAAGTGAGCCCTGTGGTTGGGGCCAAGCCTTGCTGCACAGTGAGTGGCTCCTCATGTTGGTGTCCTGGTTTCTAGAGGCTTCTATGGCACCACAGGCAGAGCCGTGGGACTTGAAACCTCACATCCTTGCAATGCTTTCAGTAACTATTCCTAAGTATTTAAATTTTTATTGATGCTGTAAATGGGATTTCTTGCTTTTATTTTCATTTAAGACTATATAAACATGCCCCAGTGTGGGAGAATACCAGGGCCAGAAAGTGGGAGTGGGTGGGTAGGTTACCAGGGGAGGGGGGAGGGAAAGGGGAGGGTGTTTTTGGATGGGAAACCAGGAAAGGGGATAACATTCAAAATGTAAATAAAGAAAATATCTAATAAAAAAATAAATAAATGTGAGGTAACTTTAAAAAAAACGACTATATAAAGCTTTGATATATTAATATATTGATTTTCTATCCTGCAGTATTGCTTAGATATTCTGTTGTTTTAAGGTTCCCTCTTCCCTGACAGAACCAACTTCTAACATGGACACCCCACCTAGAGTCTCCCGTACAAGGCTAGTGAGGCTGGCAAGAGTGAGTGGTCTTGTCTCACACGTGATCTCAAGGGAAAGCTTTTTGTGTCCAGCCTTAAGCATGTCACCTGTGGGCCTCCCAGAGCCTCTGACCTAACTGAGGCTACTTCCTTCTACATTTCATATGATGCCTGATTTCCATTGTTTTTTAATTATGAAGTGACTTGAACTTTTTCTTTTTTTTATATTTTCTTTATTTACATTTCAAATGCTAGCCCCTTTCCTAGTTTCCCCTCCTAAAATCCCCTATCCCCTCCCCCTGCTCCCCAACCCACCCACTCCTGCTTTCTGGCCCTGGCATTCCCCTATACTGGGGCACAGAACCTTCACAGAACCAAGGGCCTCTCCTCCCATTGGTGGCCAACTAGGCCATCCTCTGCTACATATGCAGCTGGAGCCATGAGTCCCTCTGTGTGTTTTCTTTGATTGGTGGTTTAGTCCCAGGGAGCTCTGGGGTTACTGGTTAGTTCATATTGCTGTTCCTCCTAGAGTTGGACTTTTTCAAATATCCTTTCTGTATCTATCAAGATGACAATGTGCTTCCCATCCTGCATTTTATTAGCATATTACATGGACTGATTTTCAAGGTCAGTTACCTTGTATTCTCAGGAGAAAGCCCACTTCTGCTGTATTATACTCTACTTCCCTAAATTAGGTTTACTGGGACTGGTTAAGCATTTTATCATCTACTTTCAGAAAATAGTCTGTAGTTTTAATAGATATCTGGTCTTCAGGCTAGAGTGGTTAAGAGCATTGGCGGCTCTTCCAGAGGACAACAGATTTGATTCCCAGCCCCCACATAGTGACTTACAACCATCTGTACCTCCAGTCCCAGACAATCTAATGCCCTCTTCTGGTTTCTGTGGGCACTGGGCACCCATGTGATGCACAGACATATATGTATACACAAAATACTCATACACATAAAATAAACATTTTAGAAAGATGTATCTGGGCTGGCCAGATGGCTCAGCAGATAAGAGCACTGACTGCTCTTTCGAAGGACCTGAGTTCAAATCCCAGCAACCACATGGTGGCTCACAATCACCCATAATGATATCTGATGCCTTCTTCTGGTGCGTCTGAAGACAGCTAAAGTGTACTTATTTATAATAAATCTTTAGACCCTGGCGAGTGGGGCCAACTGGAGTAAACAAAGGTCCTAAATTCAATTCCCAAAAACCACATCAAGGCTTACAATCATCTGTACAGCTACAGTGTACTCATATACATAAATCTTTTTTTTATTTTTTTATATTTTTGGTTTTTTGAGACAGGGTTTCTCTGTATAGCCCTGGCTGTCCTGGAACTCACTTTGTAGACCAGGCTGGCCTCGAACTCAGAAATCCGCCTGCCTCTGCCTCCCAAGTGCTGGGATTAAAGGCGTGTGCCACCTACCCAGCTAATAAATAAATCTTTTAAAAAGTATGTATCCATCTAGTTTGGGTTCAGAACGGTGTCAGGCTCTGAGCAAGGCTCTGTGACATCCACTGGAGTATGCAGTGTTTGCCATTCTAGATCTAGGTTACCTCACTTAGGACGCTACTGTCCAGTTCCATCCATTCACTCAGACTTTCTGATGTTAGTTTTTGTTATAACCGAGTGTTATTCTGTTGTATATACAGACCACATTCTCATGATTCAGTAATGCGCTGAAGGACGTTTAGGGTGTTTCCATTGTTTGGCTATTGTGAATGGGGCAGCAGTGACTACGGCTGAGCAGTGTCAGTGGATAAGAGGTCAAGTCCTTGCACGTACACCCACAGGGAATGCTGTAGCTAGGTCCTTCGGTAGATCTACCTTTAGTGTTTTGAAAATTCTGCACCTTCACTTCCAGAGTAGCTGCCCGCTGTGCAGTCCCACAACAGCGGTGAAGGCTCCCCTTCCCCAAGCTGCTCTAGCATCTGCTGTCAGCGGTTCACTTGATCTCAGTCACTCTGACTGAGTCAGGCAAAATCGCTAAAGTCGTGAGGAAAATACAGCGGGAGGGTGAGGATGAGGACAGAGAGCGAACAACATTAAAGATATTTGAAAAGCCACAGGCAAGTACAGAATTTTATAAAGCTACTAAAAAATACATATTTATACAAGTATATATGAATATGTAATTTAAATAGACTTATATGCATGGTGTGAAAAATATTCCCGCAAAAGCCAAAAATTAACTAACAAAAGCCTAGGTTCCAAGCATAAGAAATATCCCTTCACACTGTTGGCCAGAAAGGGGGGATTCCAAGAGACACCCAAACAATGTACGTTACTGTCATTGTCCTTGATTGTCTCCAAGAACGTGAAGGTAAAAAGGACCCTGGTATTGGAGTCACCATATACCGCACCACATACTACTTAGAGCAACTGAGCTAGAACTGCTCTGGAAGTCTCCTTCCCTAACGACTGCCTCTCATACCCCTGAAAGGTGCTACGCAAGCTGCCAAGGAAGAAAATCACTAGTGCTGCCTAGTCGGGAAGCCTACAAACACATGATGGCCCGGCAAGGCCTCCCAATCGGTGTACTAGTGGCACTTTTACTCTGGCTGCAAACAAAAGCTGCCTAATTGGACTGAAGGCTCTCTCAGTGCGAGGAAATGCATGTCTACTACTGTAACCCCAGCCCAATACAGTTTTCATCCAGCCCTTCCTTCAGAGAAAGGCTGATACCTGGAACAGCCCCTTCTACCACTGGGACTTCTAACCTGGAGGCTAGCCTGACACAAGTATACACGTTTGCCAACTCCCCTTCCAACTGTGCACTTTCATATGCAGCCAAGTTTCCCAGGAACAAGGTCTGGACATTTCAGAAGCGAGTGAGGCTGAGAGGCCAGCTGCTGACTCACTCCCAAGCATCTGACTGGGGAGAATTATTTACACTTACACTAAAAGCTCAGACTTCCTCAGGCCTCAGGCCAGCACCGGCGCCCTGCTTGGAAGGGAACCCCTTGTGTCATCCGCACTGCTCTTGCACACGCACTGCTCTTTGCTTACCTTCTCCAGTCCGTCCTGTGGTGCACAGGTGCTGCTTCCATCCTCTACTTTGTCCTCATCCTCATCAAACAAACTAAGCACGGTCTTGGTTCTGCCCTTGGCTCCTTTGTCCAATGGAGATGAAGAAGAGAATATATCAGAAGGCCCACCTGCTTCCTGATCAGATACTGGTAAAAATCCTTCCTATAAACAAACAAAAACAAGGAAAAAATTAGTAACTAGAAATTAAAATCCACCATGGGTCTTCACAAACTTGACAATAAATTAGTAGCTGCCTTGTTCACATGACACAATACAACACAGTTTATCACAATGCAGATGACCACGTGACAAAACAGTACAGCCATCAAGAAGCTTGTACAGACAATCCACAGTTAAAGATAATTTTTCCAGTCATGTTAAGCCAGTGGCCCCTCTTCCTTCTACAAAGTGATAGGGCAGTTATAACCCTGATATACACAGGTTACTTATTTACTAGAAAGAAATCCTAAACTATTAACATTAATAAATGTCAGTCATTAGAAATAGATCACCCAATTCTTACTGTTAATATGTAAGTCCCAGAGGAAAATCTAACCAGCAAACTCACACTCTGTAGTCTTTCATTATTCATACACATACAATTTCTAACATAACACTAAAAATGCAAGATTAATCCACTCAATAGGATCACAATTCTGGCAAGATACTACTGATCAAAACAATTACTATTCTATGCATCACTAAGAAAGAAAAGTGATTTCCAATTAATCATACCATAAACTGCAGAGTGCACCCCAAGCTTCCCAATGGAAAGGCCTGTCTCGTTAGACGCATGACAATACGAGAAGTCCTGCTTACTTACTGTGTGAAAGGCAATGTGCCGGTGCTTATGACTAAGAGAAGCAAACAAACCTAATCCTCAGGAGCTCACACCTGACTGAGATACAGAGCAGTCAGAGTCACGCAGGTCCACTTGCAGCCACTAGGAGGAATAGTCACAGTGACTCAGGGAGAGTCTCACTGCAGCTATAAGGACCACTGTGAGAAATGTGAATGGCATGCTCTTCACACGGGCCCTGGGAGAAACTGAACCTGAGCAGCTGGACCTACAGAGCATGGGGAGCAAGGAAAACCAGTGGCACTGCATAGACAGAAAGCAACTGTTGACATGAGTCCCCTGTCACATGGCAGTATTAGCTGAAAGCCTACTAGGAGACAACAAACCCTCAAAGCAGAAACTTAATGTTCAGAAGAAACCCCACTTCACTTTGCTCTGATGTAGTCAGCATCAACCAGAAGAAAAAGCCTGGCAACCTAACTTCCTGAATGTGACCTCTCACTCAGAAGTGAGGAGTACAGAGCAAGGCAAACGAGAGCTGCAGAGAAGCAAATGTCAAAAACACAGAGCAAGTCACCTTGGGAACGAGAGGAGGAAAAGCACTCTGCAGACAGACAAACTGCCTGACAGCACTGCGACCCAGCATGCACTGCAACCCGGCATGCACTGCAACCCAGATGGCACTGCGACCCAGCATGCACTGCAACCCAGATGGCACTGAGATCCAGAATGCCAGTAAAGTAAACAGAGCTTTTCGTCTCACAGTGTACAAGAATTCTGCTATGAACCTAAAGGAGGGTTCCTGGAACAGCATGAACACGGGCTATTTTCTTACCATACTCAGTATTTTCTAGCCTTTCTACAAAAACATTTATGTAAAGCATTCTCAGTGTCAGGAAATGCAGGAAAGTATTACACAGATGTGTCCCAATGGGTTGGAAAACCACAGATGCAGCTTACCTTCTGTGTCATGCTGGCCACATCAGCACTCCCCACTTCTGGGGACGCTCTGGCATTATCAACCTTCAGATCCACAGGTTTCACACCAGATGGTACCTCACTGTCCTCCTCATCACTAAACAACAATGGCACCTTGGGGACACTCTCTTTTTTCTACCAAAAGAAGATGGCATTGACAATGATTAAAAATATTATACCTGAACAGAATGGTAACATATAAAGCCAGCCAAAGCCAGTCCTTTCAGGAATGAGCTAAGTATAGCGGAAGGACGGATGAGATGGTAGCAGTGACCTGGGCATGGAAGGTGAAGCAGACAGGACTCCTCCAGACTTGACCACAGCTTCACTCACAGCTTGTGGCTGCCACAACTGTAACTGTGGTTCTAACTAGTTTGTCTCCTCTTATACTCACCAGTAAGACAAGACTCAGTAGTTGTTTCTCCAAATCTCTACTCTTTGCACTAAGACAGAATGAGTCGACCCACTGTGCGTGCCCTTCTCGTCTGCAGCACCTCCTTGCTTGCCATTCCCTAATGGTATGCCAGCTCTCACATTCCCACACCCTGGGTTCCTCTGTTTGAAGGCTATCTTCGTGTTTACAGCAAGGCCCAGATGCAAATGTCACCCAAGGTTTTTCTGCTCTGTTCAGTATCATTGCTTCTCTGAATAAACAGTATTTCCTCTTTACCTGGTCCTTATTTTACTTTATTCTTCATCTGCTTGTTAATTTATCTAAAAACACCAAATACTATATAGCCAGGCAGAGAATATTACACAAAGTATTCTTGCTCCAGTTTGTAAGAACTTCCGCTCAGCTCGTCAATTCCTACTTTGGAAGGCAGGCAGTTTGGAGAGTGGGAAGCAGGTCATGTAGCCAACTAGGAGTTAGCCACTATCTATAAGCTGTAAGGCAGCAATGCCTAAGCAAGCCAGGGTGGCTGATGTGGGAAACCATCAAAGGATAACAATAACTGTGGTTGAAAATGATACAAATGAAAACTGGGGTAAGAGGACATTTAGTTATTATCAGGAAGAGATCCTTAAGATGCAAAAATTATTAACTTGAAATCAAAGAAAATGGAAGCTCACTAAGAATTCAGATGACAACAGGCAACACGTAAGGGATTAAAGAAAAACAAATGTAGTATGTACTACACTTGGAATTTAAAGATGAAGCGTCCCTAGGCTCAGCGACAGAGAGCATGGTACCAGCTAGCGGGGCTATTTGAGGTCCTGGCAACTTTAGGACACAGGGTGTTGCTGGAGGAATATCACTGAGGATGAGTCCCTGGGAGCTACGTCCGGCCCTCCCATACCCTGTCCCTCTAGCTGCCTCCTGTCCACCAAGAATTGAGTAGCCTCCATTTCTATGACGTTCTGTCTTAACACAGGTCCAGAACCAACAGAACCAAAGACTAAGTACTGACTGTCTAAAATCATGAGCCAAATGAGCCTTCCTCATTTATGTTAAATGTGTTATCATAGCAGCTCCCAGCATGGGTTCTCAGATTTGACAAAGCAGCATCTCTATGCATGTAGCACAATCTCACAGGTATTTTCTGAGTCTAGAAAAATGATACCGTTGTTGCAGAAGGAACAGATGTAGGAGGAAGGCCAAACAGAGAGCTTCCACTCTCAGCATCATCTTCAAAGAGAAGGGAAGTTCTCTGAGTCTTCTTCTTGCTATGAAAAAAAAGAAGATCAAATTCAGGAAAAAATACAATTTAAAAACTAAAAGCTTTTTTGGTCACATTCAGTGACTACTCCCACCATTTGTTGACTTTGTATAGTGTAAAGTTGGTGATTTAAAAAACCTTTGGATAGACAGAATCTGATCATACAGGCAGGAACCTCCGCCTATCACTCTAATGCAGAGGAGCCCAGAGACCTGCTCCTGAAGCCCTGTCAATCACTTTGCACCCGCTGCAGCTGCACTAGCTCGTAGATCTGAAGGCATACTGCACTCCTGGCAGTCACAAACAGAATTCTCCACCATCGTCTTCTCCAACAGAGAAGAAACTAGAGCAGCTGTGCCTACTTTCAGCATGCCAAGGAAGGCAGCTGAGAGATCAGAGCCAGAGTCAGCTTTTGCACTGTAACCTTCTTTTCCACCCCTACTTCTTTGATTCAGAGTAGATTTATTAGGTGTAATTTACATAATAAAATTGCCACCTTTAAAATTCACATTTCAAGAATCTTTAGCATTTTGAGAACTGAACACTATCAGGAGAGTCTAACAAGGAACCCAAGCCTGTCAGCGGTTACCTCCCCATTCCCTTCTCTTCTGAACCACCCACCTACTTCTGCTCTCTGGATTCATCACTTCTGGGCATTTCCTATAAATAGAATCATTCAATCTATGGTCATATGTGACCAACTCCTTCAGTTAATGTATTTTGCAGGATACTTCATGCCCTACCATGTATCAGCACTTTATCCCATATTGTTGCTGAGTAACAGCCCACTATGTGGTCCCACAACCTTTTGCTTATCTAGTCATCATCTGATGGCACTTAGGTTGCTTTCTGGGTACGATGGATTAAGATGACAGCACACATTCTTGCAGTTTTACCTGAGCATGCTTGAGCATGTTTTCATTTGTCTTAGTTGTATACCAAAGAGTTAAATTACTGGATCACACGGTAACGCAGGCTTAACATTCTAAAGAAATACCAAAACCATTTTCCATTTTATATTCATCCACATCTTTGCACTGACCTTTTGAGATCTGTTCAAATCTGTGACTTACTTTCTGTACACAACATTTCATAGTAATGCAGAAAGCCAGGAACTGTGTGGCTGGCACCAAGCCCTACAAAGGGGATGTTTCAAGTCATCAGGTTCTTGGCAATGTGTGTGGTAGGGCACACATGTACAGAGGATGCTCAACTACAGTGGAGCTACAGGGGGTGGGGGAAGGCAAAGATATGCCTGTGCTCTAAGCCCCAAGTTCTTCCTTTTCATGTCTGGATTATAGTAGGCTCTCAAAAGAGAGGACTTACACTGACTCTTGACAGAAGCTGGTCAGAAAAGGCAAGAACAATAAAAATAAGAGTGTCATATTTCCCTGAACTATGATGAATGCTGCCCATGACCAGCTACTACACAAAGCATTTCACATAATAAGTGCATAATTATCTCACCAAGCCTATAGGAGATGAAAAATCCGAAGCCTAGAGAAGTTGGGGAACGTGCCCAAAGTTATTCATATAGAGAAGAATTTAAAACAGTACTAGGATTTCAGACATTTTCTATTCTGGACCAAAGACCACAGATACACCAGGTGTCAAGTCTTGGGAGCCTAAGAGCAGCAACATTAAAGTCTGAGATGTAGCTCTTTAGAGAAATCTAAGGTACTTTGAATCTGAATCCACTTGTGAAGACTACCAGCTACTGCACAGAACTCCACAGTCAGTGGACTGCCTGCTAACTCTACCACTCAGCTGAGCTTCCATGTAAACACTGAACAACTGACAACTCTCCAGAGGAAAAGGTTGAATGTGGGAGTTCCTCTGAACACACAGCTATCCAGTGGCACATACAACATGCCCTATGTCACTCTCCACAAGCAACAAGCTTCAGCTCAGTCACATAGACCAGAAGACATGGTTAGTACCTGCTAGGAGTTTACTCCTAATATCATGTTTTGTTTTTTTTTAACATTTTCAGGATTTCTATCAAAGTAAAAAACTTTTAAGTAACCTTTTTTAGGGTATACCTAACAGGGAGGGGAAGACATAAAAGATAACAATATCATTCTTAAACCCCTTAGAGAAAAAAACTGTTTCAAGGTTAAGAAAATGTCAGAAATAAAAATCAAGGCAAACTTTCCCAAAGCCTTCACACGGATAAGCAAGAGCAGCCCTATCTATATGTGTGTGTGTGTGTAACAATAAGGCATCAACCACATCAACAGATATCCGTCTCACACATGAAACCTTTCCTGCGATTGTAAACATCTCACCTGTCCTTTGCAATAGCAAACAGATCAACTTCATCGTCATCTTCATCCTCAAATAGACTGGTCTTTTTCACAGCCTTCGCCTCTTGGCCTTGGGTGGTCCCCGAGTCCCACAGTTCTCCTTTGGACTTACTGTCAGACGCTAACTTGGTATGTGAATCAGCAATATCCCACTGGTCCTTAAGACACAAATCATGCATTAAAAATCTACAAGGCAGTGGTGAAAAAATGGCTAGGTGGAAAAAAAGAACTTGCTACATAAACCTGAGGACTTGAGTTCAAATCTCCAGATCTCAGGTTTAAAAGGTCCAGATACAGCCGCACACATCAGTATCCCAGCACTGGGGTCAGATCTAGGTGGAGCCCAGGAGCACCCATCAGCTGAGCCAGGCCACACACAAACATGAGCAAGGGCCCCTCCACTCAACACACACACACATCTTCCTCTTCTCCTCCTCCTCCAATAGGTTGGTCTTTCACAGCTTTGCTTCTTGGCCTTGGGTAGTCCCCAAGTCCAGGGGTCTACCAGCCACCAGCCAGCTCTGGTGTGTTGAAGGAACTGGAGCACAATTAGTGCAGAGACATACATTATCTAATGGCTAATTTAAATATAGAATATGGCAAGTAAAATTAGTTTTCTATCTTTTAAGTTACAAACAAACTAAAAATCAAGCAGACTCAAAGCAAAGTTATGCCTTAGGTTTCTTTCTTTCATTTAAGAAGGGGTCCCAAGTAGCCCAGGCTGGCCTTAAATCACTATGTGACTGGGAATAATCTTATACTTCAGATCCTCCTGCTTCCTCCTCTCAAGTACCAGAAACACAGACCGCACCTGGGATGAAACCCAGGCTTTCTAAAACACTAGAGTTGTTGGCTTGCTTTGCAAGAGTCATTTTTGAAAAAGGAACCTCAATTGAGAAAATATCCCCACAAGGGTGGCCTGAGGGAATGCCTGTGGGGGACTTTCCTGATTAACAATTGGCATGGGCGGGCCCAGCCCACTGTAGTTCGTACCCTCTGAGCTGGTGAGCCTGGGTGCTACAGGAAAGCAGGCTGAGTGAGTCACAAGGAGCGAGCACGCTGCACCCTCCCTAGCATCTGCCTCAGCTCCTGCCTCCAGGCTCCGACTCTGAGTTCCTGCCCTGACTTCCCTCAGTGACAGACTGTAGCATACAGCTGTGAGCTGAAATATACTCTTTCCTTTCCAAGTTGCTTTTGGTCATGGTGTTTGATCAGACCAATAGAAGCACAAAGTTAAGATACTAGACCAGCACTTTACCAACTGGGCTGCAACCCACTCTGTTAAAAGGTTCTGATTTGTCTTATTATTGTAGTATTTCCTATGTTGGACATAGAACCAGGGTCTTACTCTTGCTGGTTACGTACTGCAACTGCACTAGTTACATTCCTAGACTTTTAAAATTCAGGGCACTAAATTTTATTATGTTGATTGTTTGTCAGCCTTCTAAGATAAAATATAACTCTAAATCTTATTTGGACTTATGGTCTTCTGCTCAGCTAAATCTGAATAATAATTAAGCTTCTACTGATTTTGCTGATCTCTATCCAAATCACATATGCACTGCCTTACAGAAAAGGAGCTGAATTTGTGTACGCCACTGCTAGTGTGTCTACTGCACTGCAGCTTAATGACACAGCAGTCCTGGAGGTAACACACAGTGGATGGGGCCCTGGACATATGGCCCTCAAAGTATAGCCCCTTGGCAACAAAGACAAGCCCTCTGACCGTCTTGCCTTTTCCCTAAACAAAACAAAAGAGGATGCCATGGTCCACTACTGTGAAACAAGACCAATAGTGTCCTCCCTGTACTTACAGGAAAGATGGCCCCACTGCTGAAGACACAGAGCAAAATCTGTACAAGCAGAGTTTGCTAAACCCCTTCAGCTTCTCACTGCAGACCACTCTCCAGTCCTAACATGCTTCTCCCAAACTTTGCTCTTTGTCACACTTAGCAACACATACCCACAGGTTCCTTATCACCCCAAATGTACCTTAGATGTGAATGCTTTTTTCCTTGCTATCTTTTGATACAGAACTTCAGCCATGAACCTGTAGTGCAAGCCATATTAACTCCATTTTGAATGTATTAATGTTTAACACATTGCTTAAACACTTTTCTTTGAAAGATACAGTGTGGCAAATGCCATCTTTCCATGACTAAGCCGCAGTGAGTACAGAACAGTAAGTGAACACGTTTAGAACAGCTCTAACTCAGTCTTCATTTGCATTGGGACCTCGTGTGTGGGCAAGCCATAGCCTACCTCCTCATCACTGCTGAACAACAAGGCAGAGGTCTTCTTTGAGGGCTGCTCAGAAGGCTTTGCTTTTTCTTGACTCTGAGGTTGTAGAGATGAAGTCTGCTTCTTACCTGCTGCACTCCCAAAAAGATTGTCCTAAAAGGACAAATGGTAGGACAGTCTAGAACGTATCAACAACTCATATACTTGAAACCCAAGCAAGACATTCTCCCATATGAATACATTCTCCCACAAGGAGCAGAGTATAAAATGTGTTGGGAACAGTCAAAAAACACCTGCATATATCAGCCTACAACCTCTTCAAGTTACAAGCACTATCCACAAAAGAAAGACAAGATTACCATGGAATTCTTTTAATTTAAAAGAAAGAAAGAAAGAAAGAAAGAAAGAAAGAAAGAAAGAAAGAAAGAAAGAAAGAAAGAAAGAAAGAAAGAAAGAAAGAGTTGGAGAGATGGCTCAGGACAGAGGTCCTGAGTTCAATTCCTAGCAAACACATGGTGGCTCACAACCATCTGTAATGAGATTTGATGCCCTCTTCTGGTGTGCAGGAATACATGTAAGCAGAACACTATATACATAGAAAAAAATAAATCTTTTTTAAATGTTTAATTATTGTTCTGCATGTGCATGTATATCCAGGGTATGTGAGTGGGGAAAGTGCATGTATACAGTGTAGAGGACAACTTTCAGGAGTTACTACAGACCCTGAGCCAGAGCTTGAGAGGGCAAAGGACAGGCAAGCTGGTGGAAGCACCAGGAGGTCACCTTCCCATTCCACCTGCAGGCATGAGAGCCTTGGCAACAGCCAACAATCAAACATCTCTCTTGAAAAATTAGATATTGCATTAATGACTAAAAGGAGTTTTTAGAGATAAGAAAGTTAGAAAAAGAGGTATTATTTATAATTAATTTATAATAAGAATACAAAGGCATGGAACAGTTTACTAAATAAAACCCCTGGCACCCTGAGGAAATTCATGACCTTTATAAATATTCTAAAAGTATCTAATATGTAGTAACTGTGGCTTTATGCACCTTTGATCATAGGATTAATGAAGCCAAGGCAGGAAGATTATAAATTTGAAGCCAGCTTGGGTTATGCTGCATGGTCAGCTGCATGGACTTCCTAAGAGATCCTGCTACCATACCCAACCCCACCCCAAATTCTATTTTCCCACTTTCATTAAGGTAACTGAACAAAACCATCAGAGGGTCCAAGTTTGGTTTATGATGCAAAAACTCTTAACAGTATATACTGTAGCAGTCCTGAGCCAAAGGCAGGACTGGAGGTCTTTAAGTAAAGCCTGGTAAGGCAGAAAGACCACAAGAATAACAAGCTGCAGGCCAGTGAGATGCTAGTGACAACGCTTTCTTTTACCACACACTTAAACCCTTTACCAACCACTGAGCAAAGTTGTGGCATTACTTGTTTCAGTGGCTACAATGAATCTAGTGACCTTCAATGCACAGAAACTATCTGCAGAAATTTGGGATTTGCAATGGTGGAGCTGAGTATGGACCAACAAGCTCATGAATCAACCATTGCACAGTGCTGCATAAAGGTTCAAATCTCTATGCTTTTACCCCTTACTTTTCTTTATCACCACAACCACTCTCTATACCCAGAATGAGAAGAAATGTAAACACAAAACATGGCTGCCTCCTCTTTCCTACTGCCACTTATCCAAGATATTCTCATAGATTATTGTGCATAAGAGATCCTCTCTCTCTCTCTCTCTCTCTCTCTCTCTCTCTCTCTCTCTCTCTCTGTGTGTGTGTGTGTGTGTGACATCCTTCCTGCTATCTAGTATGGGAAGAGCTCCTCTCTCTCTCTCTCTCTCTCTCTCTCTCTCTCTCTCTCTATATATATATATATATATATATATATATATGTGTGTGTGTGTGTGTGTGTGTGTGTGTGTGTATATATACACAAGATTTTAACTGTATTACTGGAAAAACTTGGAAGTCACCAATGTGACCAGACATCAGTAACCTAGAACCTTCTTAGTCACTCATTTCTACTGTACTCCACGCTGGCTATAAAGCCATCTAAAACAAATTTCTAGGGTAATTATCTAGTGTTGCAATAACAACATTTACCTCTTCATCTTCATCACCAAAAAGGGAGACCGATGTTGGGGGACGGCTGGACAGAAGTGATGCACTTTTTGGCTTACTTGAACTTTGAGACGAAAACAAATCCTGTTGAACCGAAATCAAAGCAGCTGGTTAGCCAGGTCTGTCAGCTTTACTTTGTAATAAATACAAAACACGAGAACATGGTGGCTTTGTGCGTCTAGATTTGATACCTCACCACACACCACTGTTGTGTGTGGTACAAGGAGAAAAGGCAGTCTCTTTGTAGGCTGCAAGGCAACCATATTCCCACCCAAAGGATGTGAGGCAGGAAGACATACATTTCCCAGTCAGTCCTATCAGACAAACAAAAGGTTTCCATTGTCTGAATTATCTATGAGAAACATACAAATTCTACCACAAATGGGCTGGATTTGCAGAGGGCAAGGCCAACGATGGCTCTATTGTTAAGATCTTGCTCCCCAGAGAATATATTACATCTTTCAAATAAATACAAATTAAATTCCTATTTTAAAAGGCTTGTACTTGGAAGTGAACTCAGTGGTAGCACATGTGCTGACAGGGTCTACTATTCTACTTGAACTATAACTATGAAACGCTGCAAAAGATCTGCCAAGCTCTGAAGGTGTCCTCAACATCGGATGGACTGTCAGCTCAGAGCCCAAGGGACATGCTGCAGACTGAGCTGCATGAACTAGAAACAGAAAGTAGGACAACCTGTCCCCTGGGCAGAGGGACCTCAATACAACAGCCAGATAATTAAACGAGACAAGAACATTTTCCGTGACCTCTTTGGACGATATCTTTTTATTATACAATCAGTGCCTACCACTCGTCAGATACAAACCTAATGAGTTTACTGACCTACAGAGAGTTCTTAGCACACTGGTTTATACCTGGCTTCATGAGTACCAATGGTTTGTTTACAAAAAGTTTCCAGTGTCCTATGGCCCTCTGCATTTTACACAATGGCAAACAGGTTGGCAAGCTGTATTACAGAGCAATCGTGATAAAAACTGTATGGTATTGATACAGAGACAGATAGGTAGATCAATGGAATAGAATTGAAGACCCAGAAAAGAACCCTCACACCTATGGTCACCTGATCTTTGACAAAGGAGCTAAAACCATCCATTGGAAAACAAACATTTTCAACACATGGTGCTGGTTCAACTGGAGGTCAGCATGTAGAAGAATGCAAATCAATCCATTCTTATTTCCCTGTACAAAGCTCAAGTCCAAGTGGATCAAGGACCTCCACGTAAAACCAGAGACACTGAATCTAATAGAAGAGAAAGTGGGGAAAAGTTTTGAACACATGGGCATAGGAGAAAATTTCCTGAACAGAAAGAACACCAATGGCTTATGCTCTAAGATCAACAATAGACAAATGGGACCTCANAAAACTGCAAAGCTTCTGTGAGGCAAAGGACACTGTCAATAGGACAACACAGCAATCAACAGACTTGGAAAAGATAATTACCAATCCTACATCCAATAGAGGGCTAATACTCAATATACAAAAAGAACTCAAGAAGTTAAGACTCCTGAAAATCAAATAACCTTATTAAACAATGAGGTACAGAGCTAAACAAACAATTCTCTTATATTTTTGGTTGTGAGCTTAGCCTTTAACGGATGAGCCATCTCTCCAGCCCTAAACAAAGAATTCTCAACTAAAGAATATCAAATGGCTGAGAATCACCTAAAGAAATGTTCAACATCCTTAGTCATCAGGGAAATGCAAATCAAAACAACCCTGAGATTCAATCTCATACCAGTCAGAAAGGTTAAGATCAAAAACTCAGGGGACAGCAGATGCTGGTGAGGATGTGGAGAAAGAGGAACACTCCTCCATTGTTGATGGGATTGCAAGCTAGTTAGTACAACCACTCTGGAAATCAGTCTGGTAGTTCCTCAGAAATTTGGATATAGTATTTCCTGAGGATCCAGCTATACCACTCCTGGGCATATACCCAAAAGACTCTCCAACATCTAACAAGGACACATGCTCCACTATGTTCACAGCAGCCTTATTTATAATAGCCAGAAGCTGGAAAGAACCCAGATGTCCTTCAACAGAGGAATGGATACAGAAAATGTGGTACATTTACACAATGGAGTACTACTCAGCTATTAAAAATGATGATTTCATGAAATTCTTAGGCAAATGGATGGAACTAGAAAGTACCATCCTGAGTGAGGTAACCCAGTCCCTAAAGAACACACATGGTATGCACTCACCGATAAGAGGATGTTAGCCCAAAAGCTCGGAATACCCAAGATACAATTCACAGACTACATGAAACTCAAGAAGAAGGAAGACCAAAGTGTGGATGCTTCAGTCCTTCTTAGAAGGGGAAATAAAATACTCACAGGAGGAAATACAGAGACAAAGTGTGGAGCAGAGCCTGAAGGAAAGGCCATTCAGAGACTGCCCCACCTGGGGATCCATCCCATATACAGTTACCAAATCCAGACACTATTGTGGATGCCAACAAGTGCTTTCTGATAGGAGACTGATATAGCTGTCTCCTGAGAGGCACTGCCAGAGCCTGAAAAATACAGAGGCAGAGGCTCAAAGCCCACCATTGGACTGAGCACAGGGTTCCCAATGAAGGAGTTAGAGAAAGGATTGAAGGAGCTGAAGGGGTTTGCAACCCCATAGGAAGAACAACAATATCAACCAACCAGACCCCCGCCCCAGAACTCCAAGGGATTAAACCACCAACCAAAGAGTACACATGAAGGGACTCATGGCTCCAGCCACATATGTAGCAAAGGATGGCCTTGTGGAACATCAATGAGAGGAGAGGCCCTTGGTCTTGTGAAGGGTCCCAGTGTAGGGGAATGCCAGGACAGGGAAGCAGAAGTGGGTGGGTTAGAGAGCAGAGGGAGGGGGGAATAGGGGGATTTTCAGAGGGGAAATGAGGAAAAGGATTAAAATTTAAAAATATCTAATAAAAGAAATAAGTAAATTCAAAAAAAAGAACTGACCTTGAGGGACTGGAAATATAGCTCAGTGGCAGAATGCTTGCCTAGAGTACACAAGGCCGTGGGTTCAACCCCCATTATCCTCCCAATCTCCAGTATCCCCACACCCTCCACACACATGTGCAATGAAATTTGTTTCCTGCCCCTGTCCCATCAACAACTGCAGAAAGAACAGCATGGAGTTCTGTGATGTATAATCTTGGTTGTCATTTGACACATTCTACTGGCTGGTTTTGTCTGTCAACTTGACACAAACTGGAGTTATCACAAAGAAAGGAGCCTCCATTGAGGAAATGCCTCCATGAGATGCAGCTGTAAGGTATTTTCTCAATTACCGATCAAGGGGAGAGGGCCCATTGCAGATGGTGCCGTCCCTGGGCAGATGGGCCTGGGTACTTTAAGAAGGCAAGCTGAGCAAGCTAGGGGCAGCAATCTAATAGGCAGCACCTTTCATGGCCTCTGCATCATCCTGTCTCCAAGTTCCTGCCCTGTGTGAGTTCCTGTCCTGACTTCCTTTGGTGATGAACAGCAATGTGGAAGTGTAAGCTGATTCCCTTTCCTCCCCAGCTTGTTCCTAGGTCATGGTGCAGCAACAGAAATCCTGACGAAGACATACATCAAGGAAGACAGACTCTCAACTGAACAACTGCCTTCATCAGACTGGCCTGTGGACATATAAGTGGGTTATTTTCTTGATTGCTAACTGATGTTGGAGGGCCCAGCCCACTGTGGGCGGTGCCATCCCTGAGCAGGTGGTGCTGAGGTGTATAAGAAAGCAGGCTCAGGGGCTGGTGAGATGGCTCAGTGGGTAAGAGCACCCGACTGCTCTTCCGAAGGTCCAGAGTTCAAATCCCAGCAACCACATGGTGGCTCATAACCATCCGTAACGAGATCTGACGCCCTCTTCTGGAGTGTCTGAAGACAGCTACAGTGTACTTACATATAATAAATAAATAAATCTTAAAAAAAAAAAAAAAAAAAAAAAGAAAGCAGGCTCAGTCCAAGCAGGAGAGTAAGCCAGTGAACAGCATTCCTCCTTGGCCTCTGCTCCAGGTTCCTGCTATATTCCTGCCTTGGCTTTCCTCAATAATGGACATCCTGTAATATGAAATAAACCCTTTCCTCCCCAAGTTGCTTTTGATCAGTGTTTTATCATAGCCACAGAAAAAATACCTAGGACAACTTCCAAGTCTAGCATAAAAAAGGCAACAGAGCCTCTCTCTACACTCTCTGGAGCTGAACAAGCAGAAATAGGTTCTGCTTCCTGAAGCTACCATGCTTAGAGACCCACCCCACAGGGATAGGAGCCCATGCTGCTTCCTACCCACAGCCTGTCATCTATCACCAGCAATGACAGGTAAAAGGTGTGCCGAATATGTATCACAATGGCAACAAACTGTCTAGTAAGTCGCATTACCAGTACAGGAAGCAGCCAGCTGATTTCTTCTCTCACAATTTTGAACCACCCAACAGTCTTAAATTTAAGTATGTTAAAGGAAATGCAATGGATTCAAACTCAAAAGTTAAAGCTACTGTGTGTGTGTGTGTGTGTGTGTGTGTGTGTGTGTGTTGTTTTCTGAAGATCACATACTTTCAAGAAAACGTAGTCTTGTATATGCTAGACAGGCATTTTATACCACTAAATTATATCTCCAGCCCAAGATTATTTTCAAAATAAGAACTGAACTACTGAATAAAAAGTCTTAAACCTCTGCTGAGAGGCTCATCAGAAAGTTACTGATAGTATATCTACAGATGAAGATACAGAACTAAGAAAAGAATTCCATACCTCCGAGTCTTCTTCATCTGAAAACAAGCCTTTCTGAGTCTTTGTTTCTGACACAAGCTTCAGGTTCTTGCTAGAAGGTGGGGTGATCTGGTTGGATCCCACAGGAGAGAAAGGAAAAGCAAGTACACAATCAGCAAGGAAGAGTCATGGAGGCAAGCTCATGTGAGGAATGTCCCCAGCCTCTCCTAGGAGAGGGCACCAGCCAAGCAGCAAGGGACTAAACATGCCCTGGACCTTCGTCTGTATGAAGTTTACACCAGGAGTTTGTACAGAATTACCATGACAAAGAATTTAAACACTGGTGTAAATTAGTGAACAGAGAAGAAACAGTGTCACTGGAAAATAAGTTTCTCAGATTTCCCAGAATAGTGAGATGATACAAACAAGATAAAGCACAGGGCACATCTGTGTGCATGGAGCATGCACTGTCACATGGAATACATCTGTATATATGGAACATGCACTGTCACATGGAATACATTTGTATATATAGAACATGCACTGTCACATTGAATACATCTGTGTACATGGAACATGCACTGTCACATGGGCACATTTGTGTACATGGAGCATGCACTGTCACATGGAATACATTTGTGTATATGGAGCATGCACTGTCACATGGGCACATCGGTGTACATGGAGCATGCACTGTCACATGGAATACATCTGTGTATATGGAGCATGCACTCTCACATGGGCACATCGGTGTACATGGAGCATGCACTGTCACATGGAATACATCTGTATATATGTAGCATGCACTGTCACATGGAATACATCTGTGTACATGGAACATGCACTGTCACATGGGCACATCTGTGTATATGGAGCATGTACTGTCACATGGAGCACATCTGTGTATATGGACCATATACTGTCACAAGGAGCACATTTGTGTAAATGAACATGTACTGTCACATGAGCATATCTGTGTAAATGAAACATACACTGTCACATGGGGCACAGCTTGTGTATATGAAACATATAGTGTCACACAGGCACATAAGGAACAAAGAACAAGCTGGTTGAGGGACAAAGATGATTTTAAATGCTGTCACTTTGGTAGTTGTGAGAGTTAAATGAGGATGTGACACGGTGGCATATGTGATGGCTACTCCTGTCAATTTGACTACATCTGGAATGAACTAAAACCCAACGGGGCACACCTGTGAAGGACCTTTTTCCTAATTAAATCTTATAAAATGCAAAGTCTTATTCTTAATCTGGATCTTTTGGAGAAGGAAGATGCATCTGTAATCTAGATCTTTTGAGATAGGAAAATCCACTTTTAACTTGGTCTACACCTTCTGCTGGCAGCCTAGATAAAGGACATGGAAGGAAGCTTGCTCTCTAGCAAGTCCATTCCTTTACTAGCACTAGAGTCAATTTCTTCGGGATTTCAGTGTATACTGAAGACCATCTGAGATGTACAGCCTGGCAGACTGAATGACAACTGGATTCTTGGACCGTCCACTAGTAGACAGCCATTGTTGGACTAGCTGGCCACAGCCTATAAGCCATTCAAGAAAATTCCCTTTCTAAATAAATCCCCTAATAAATTCCCTCATATGTATATGTAAGTATATACATACATAGAGATATAGATACATATACACATACACATATATACATACACTAAAGAAAGAAAAACCTATATAGGACATCTGTAGGATAAGATATCCCACAGGGGAAAAAAACAGAATACCAACTATGTATAAAATTATTTTAAATCAGTATTATATTGAGTATGATTTTATAAAAGAAATTTTATGGCAAACTGGAGCCTCATGGATGCAGACTGCCATGAGATTCTTCTATAGAGTTACTGCCAACCTCTGGCATGTGGTGATAAAACAGTATACCCTGAGCTGCCGAATAAAACATGTAGGGTGGTAAAACATCATAACAACTACAAATCACTTGCAAATAGCCCTTAAAACAGTATGCTTGCACGAAGGCTAAGACACATAGTTGGCAAGTCCTCACTAATCTCACATATCTGATTAGAAGTTATTTGGAGTTTCATTGTGTCTTTCAATTTTGTGTTCAAAATTCTTCTTTTTTTGTTTTTCAAAATTCTTAATATAAATGGAGTTGCTTCTCTTGATTGTCAACCTGTCACATTTGGGAAGTGGGAACCTCAACTAAAGAACTGCTTCCATCAGATTGGCCAGTGGGCACATCTACCAGGCATTTTCTTGGTTGCTAACTTTGCCACCTCTGGGCAAGTGAGCCTGGGCTGTGTAAGAAAGGCAGCTGAGCAAGCCAGCATAAAAACTGAAGTCAGTTAGCAGTATTCTTCCATTGCCTCCTCCCTGAGGTCTTCTCCTGGCTTCCCTCAGGAGAGGCTGCAATCTGTAAAATAACCCTTTCCCTCCCCTAAGTTGCTTTGGTCAGTGTTTACCACAGCAACAGAAAGCAAACTAGGACAGCAAACATCCCTCTGAGACCCAAATAAACGGCTACTGTAAGCTGCCCAGGCCAATGCCCCTCAATCCACCTCTACTCACCATTTTATCTGCCCGCACTTTGTTTTCATCTGTCTGACTCACAGAAGCTGCTGGCAAAGCTGCTGCTTTTTCTTTAAACAGATCTCCTTCGTCATCATCAAAGATAATGGCAGTGGATTTGACTTTGTCTTAAAAGAGAAACCACAGCATAAAAATTACACCAAGGTCAAAATACATACACACAGACACAGAAACAGACAGACAGACAGACAGACAGACAGACACACACACACACCCCTTCTCTTCCACAGATAAATATGGAAGGTGTCTTATTTCTTGCTCATTTACAGAGAACTACAAAGTAAGTGGAGCCCTGCTACTTCCTTTCACTCTCCCTGCACTTCTGAGGGCTGACCAGACAGGGTGACATGCCAGTCAAGTGCTCTGCCACAGAGCTACTCTTCCCAGATCCACTGCCCTGGTACTCAGCAACAGCAGTTCAAATTAATCAAAAGCCACTAACCATATGAATGAACCTTCTCCAAACAGAAGACTCCTGTGCTAAGTATATCCAAGATGGGGATAAAAAGTAAAGATCACTTTAAGGAGCCAAAAAATCATTAACTGTAGGATGGAGATGTAAAGGGTGATTCCTGTTTTCATTAACGACCAAACTATACAGAAGTAGATGAAACCAAATGCTGGCATTCCCTCATCTCCATCTGCCCACCTAGACAAGACAGATACAAGAGCTTGGTACACACACTTCTAACTCTTACCTTATGTTTATGTCAGATATTCATAAGACTATAAATTTGGAACAATCTGAGTAAGATGACCTACCATTTGTGTTTTCCATTTAATGTACAATGGAAATATCCCAGGGTAGAAAAGTAAATGCCTCATTTATTTTACGAGATTTCTATTTATTTGTTTGTTTATATGTGCATGTGCGTTTGCTCAGGTTTAGGTGTGGGTGTGTGCATCTGTGCATGTATACAGAGGTCAGAAGGTGTCCAGTGTCCTATTATTCTCTACCTAGTCCTTTGAGACAGGATCTTCCCCTGATCTTGGGTTTTGTGTTTTCTCTACTAGACTCAAAGCCAGGAAACCCCAGTGATCCTATCTCTGCCCTTGTATGGTTGGAGGTCCGGGCATCGGTTCCCAGGACTTGTAGAAAGTACTCATAACATCTGAGCCATCCCTCCAGCAGCTCATTCCTTTGAAAATTGAACAAAGACTCACTAAACAGAAAGACCACAGCTTTCCTGACTCAGAAAAACCAAGTATTTCCCTACTTTTGTTCCCCAAGCTTAGCCATGTCAAAGAGTAAAAGCACAGGAAAGACTTCAGTGTGGTCTTCAGAGGGGAGATCTCTGGGGGGGTGGGGAAAATGTGCCAAAAATGCTGGGGGTTTGGGGAGGATGCGCCAAAGCAAAAATAATCTGAGCCCTCTAGCAGAGAAAAAGAGAAGCTGGGAATTAAGCAACAAACATGCAATGTTCTGCTCATGTAATTACCCAGAGTTGCTAAGAGGAAATATGACTAAATTTCTGCCTGTAATTTGAAAGGCAGAAGCAAAAACTTCGAAAGAAAAAAATACAGAAGAAATTCAGCTCCCTATTAAAGAAGATAACCTCAGTAATTAATTCCCAACGCAGAAGATTGTCCTATGAGGGACCCCCAAGGCTATAGCACAATTTAAGCATAGACAAGACAATGGCAGCAATGTTCAGTAAGGCATTCTGAAACTGCAAGAGACACTGAATGTAAAGAACTGTGTCCCCTGAAGTTTAATTTTCTTCTCTAAGTTCCCAGAATTAGCCTGAAAGTGGTACCGGTCTTTGAAGGCTTGCTAGAAGATGGCATAAAAAAGTTGTTATCATCTTCATCATTGTCATTATCATCATCATCAAAGAGGCCAGCAGGAGTTGGCAAATGTGGGCTCTTCCCTGGAGCGGGCTGCTCATGTTTCTGGAACTCCTTCAGTGATGGGGCAGAGGTGGACCCAGACACATCAGTATACCCTGAGGATGGAAAGACAGTCAGAGCTAGGATCAGCAGGAGCCTCCTGACAGCACTCATGAATGAGTTAGGGTAATCCACAAGACACTGAGGAAATGAAATAACCTTTGTGCTAGTGTTGGAGAGCTAAACCGCAGTACAGGGCTGCCTGGCCCTCAGGAAACTGGACTGATGCCCCACTCCATCCCCCTTGCTATCTGTCAGTCTCTCCCCTTCTTTCCTCTTTTCTCCTTTCCTCTCTCCTTTCCCCAACACATGCAGCCCTCTGCAGTGTTGGAGAGGAAACCAGAACCAAGCACATATGAAACAAGTGCTGAACTACTCTGTCACATCCCCATCCCCAAAGCCTCTGAATTCATACAGAATGGAGCTCAGAGCATCAGTGAATACGCTGTACTTATGAACATTCCAATGCCTTCTAGGGCTTCTGGGTACCCACCCACCCCAACCCCTAGCCACTCCTCATAAAATGATGACAAAATGGATTTATACAATTCTTAAGAAAGACCGCTGGGGTGATGGCTCAGCAAGGAAGGGCTTATTCTGAAACACAAGGATCTCAGTTCAAATCCTCCAAACTCAAAAAAAAAAAAAAAAAAAAAATTACAGGGTGTGGTGGTACCTGTGCCTGTAACCCAGTTTCAGCACGGGTTGAGGCGGCTCTCTGGAGCTTACTGGCCACCAGCTTAGCTCCAGGTTCAGTGTAACACCCTGCCTCAAGGGAATATGGAGAGTGCTAGGGTTTTGTCATCTTCCCTCTGTATACACAGGCACATGTGCACACAATACGCACATACAGCTTGCCTCACATTCACATACAATACACACACACACACACACACACACACACACACACACACACAGAATAAAACCTGTTACCTAAAAGTACAGAAACAGCCCCTGCTGGGATTTTCTTTCCAGGTTTAGGGGACGGAGGCGATTCTAGAATAAGAAAGAAAAGTCAATTACTTCAGCAGATTTGCTAAGCATGGCAGGACATACCTGCAATCACAAGACTTAAGCAGCTGAGGCAGGAGGATGGACATGTATCAAGAACAGCTCAGGGCTCCATGCTAACCAACCATGACTACATAGCAAAACCGTCAAAACGAAAAGAAAAAAAGACTGCCCCTCTCTGAGGCAATCTGTTCCTAAGTAAGTCTTTTTAAATTATTATTTTTTATTTTTACTGATAACAGCTTTTTCCTTAGGATTAATCCAGTCTGAACTACGACTCCCATGGAAGACATGCTGAGGTTAAACAGCAGCAATAAGGATGTCTGGGGAAATCAGGAACAGAGCAAGCAAGGTCTTTTAAAGCAGGTCTAATGCCACCCTTCCAGCTCAGTGAGTCAACCCATAAAAGGGAACAGCAAAAACCTGTGAGGTGGTTGTAGAGAAAATAAAGTGAATGCAATGAGGAAAACAAGAACAGGGAGATGACTGGACAGCAGGATGAGGACGGCCCCAACACAGAGCACATCACACAGGAGGACAGCCCCAACACAGAGCACATCACACGGGAGGACGGCCCCAACACAGAGTACATCACACGAGAGGACGGCCCCAACACAGAGCACATCACACGAGAGGACAACCCCAACACAGAGCACATCACACAGGAGGCCATCATTTAAAACAACTTATTTCCAGTTGTTTTACTGGAAATAGTATTACTAAAACTACTTTAAATCTAATGGAATAAAAATTGTAAGTTTTCAAAAAATACTTTGGGCTTTTAAAAAATTCCTACAGATGACTCTGATGAATTACTGATGACCAAGTAATATTCTCAACATGGTGTTCCTGAGAATTAAATGTCATTATAGTAAAGCTAGCCTCAGCATAACAAACAAATCTTTTTCTTTTTTACTTTTTTTTTTATCATCTTTAAAGGGTAATGAATGATATGGGTCTGAAGATGGCACTGTTCCCTTGTTCCCTATTGCTAAGACAAAGTTAGTAACAACAAACTGTCCTCAACTGGCTCAAGCAAAACCACCTTCAGCCTAACGGGAATAAACCTCTGGGCGTTCTGCCTCGTGATGAAAGAGCTCTAGAACATGTCTGCCAGGTAGTATTCTGTAGTGTTCTGTCAACCTGATACAATCTTGAGTTATCTAGAAAGAGCAACCCTCAGTTGAGAACTACCTCCATCAGACTGGCCTACTCTGTGGAACACTTTCTTAATTAATGATGGATGTGACACAGCCCACTTTAAACAGTACCAATGCTTGGCCGGATTATCCTGGGGGAGATAGAAAAACAGCTAATGTGAGGCTGGAAGGCAAGCCAGGATGATGAACTATCAGCTGCGCAGATGACATGAACCCTTCCTCCCCAAGCTGCTTTTGCCATGGTGTTTACCACAGAAACAGAGAGCAAGCCAGGAGTGCAGGCAAGGAGAAAGCATCCGTCCCCACACCTACCTTCACTCACAGGAGCTTGTACTGGCCGAGCCCGGGGAGCTTCCTTGAAGAGGTCACCCTGGTTGTGGTAAGGCATAGGTTAATTTTAAAATACAGAGGTAAACAAGGCTGAACTTGAAGATTTCTGAGACGGATCCTATACTCTGAAGCTACATATTTACTGTCCTGCCAAAGAATCAGTGACAAGGTGCAGACTAGAGCAAAATGATCTTAATTTGGGCCTGTCGGGGACTAAATAAAAACATGGGAGAGGATGACATGGGAGGTAATTCAAGAAAATTACCCACTATTGATACATCACAGCCTCTCCTCACATCAAGGAGCAGCAGGGCATCAGGACAATAGTATTTCTCACTCTGTGACTCTGACTTTAACATGTGCCCAAATATGAAAGGCATAACTAGTGGGAAGCCCCTTCCTCTAACAAAAGCATAGCTTTCTTCCTTGCATGTTCAACTACCCAAAGAGCTTTACTTGATCGCCCAGCTCACCTCATCTTCATCATCAAAAAGACCCTGCCCATTACTGAACAGACCACCTCGAGGGCCAAAGGGTGAGAAGTCTTCATCAGTCAATGTGGGGGGTGGGAACAAGATGTCGTCTTCATCTATCAGAAAGTAACATTGCACAGGGAGCGTTAAACTGGTGTAGCCTGTGGTGGTGGCACACTGCCTGTAACTCCAACATTCAGGAGACTAAGCTCAAGGACAGGCTGGGCATGGTAGAATTAAGGCCAGCTTGGGCTACATACTAATTCCAAACTAGCTTGGGCTATGCAGAAATATTTTCCCTCAAATATATAAGAATGAAAGGGGAAGGGATGGGTTTGGGATCTCTCTATATCTGGGATTGAATCTATAGCATATTGGCATGACTAATAAAGCCATACTTCACAAGGAGCATTGAGAACAAAGCAGGAGATTTTAAACAATCCAGGGAAGTGCCTCAGAGGCTCTCATCCTCAACGGAGCAAGGTCTGGGGACAAAAGTGATGCTTTAGGCCAGTCTCTTGACTGACCTACTTTGAAGCAAAAATATAGTTTAACTGCCACATGCCCAAGTTTAGAGAAAGGAAAAACAAACTGAGCAACAGTCCCATAGATGGAGACATGGCAAGGGAACACATAGATGTCACTGTTTAATATGGAAGGGTCATATACAATCGTCACTGAAAACTTTAGCAACCCATAATTCCTACACATCTTAAAAAAAAAAAAAATCCAGAAAGACAGAAAATGCCTACTTTAGACTAGCAATTCAATACTCAAAGCATTCCTGGCCTTCCTTTCACCCTAGCACCTAAAATGTGTTTTCAGATGCTTTAAAAAACTGAATGGAGACACAATCCACTGGTCAGCAGTTGCCAGTGACATCTTTCCAGTCTATAAAGGCTCCTAGTGAGCAAAGGGCTTACCATCTGGAGGGGTTCTCCTTTCCTTCTTCTCCTTCACTGTCTTCTGAGGCTTTCCGTCTGTGGAGGATAACTTAGAGAATCTCAGAGGTTTCACAATACTTATTAGCATTCTTGTTATAGATACTGATTCGCTGCTCATGACTGCATCCTCATGACACAGACCAAGAGCAGGAGACTCAAGTTGATACCTCAGCTCCCTTAGAGCACTGACTACAGGAGTAGGCTGCCAGCTCATGTGCATACCAGGACTGCACACACGGGAGAAACTACGCTACCTTTCTACTCTGGTAAATTAACTTTAGTCAAAGTTTAAGAGTAAATATTAAGCCCTGGATTCACAGTTTGCTGTCCATTGTTCTCTGGGGTTCCCATACTGCACGCATGTAAGATGTTGCATAGATATACGCATGTACTGGGGCAAGGGAGAAATAGGACACTCATGGTATCTAAATATCAAGAATTCAAGAGCCACTGACAAGGCTTAAAGCAGTCTTTCACAGGGGTCACCTAAGACCTAAAAAGCAGATTACAATTCACTAAAAAATTCATTTAAAAAAAAAAAACCAGAAAAATCAGTTATGAAGTACCAACAAAAATAATTCTATGGTTGGGCATCACCATACATGAGGATGCAGCACTAGGAAGGCTGAGAGCCACTGGCTTAGGGGTCAAAGGGCTTAGCAGCAAGCCCGACAACCACAGTCACAGGCAGGAGGAGGCAGGAGAAAACCAGTTCTGCATGCACATCACGGCATACACACGTCCCTCCACCCTGAGTAAATGAATGCCAGGCAACAACAAAGTAGCCTAAGAAAACACAACAAAAATCAAGAACTAGGGCTGGAGAGATGGCTCAGAGGTTAAGGACACTGATTGCTCTTCCAGAGGTCCTGAGTTCAACTCCCAGCAACCACATGGTGGCTCACAACCTTCTGTAATGGGATCTGATGCCCTCTTCTGGTGTGTCTGAGGACAGTTACAGTATACTCACATAAAATAAATTAATTAATTTTTTAAAAAAAAATCAAAAATTAGTATCTAAGCTCATCATGCCTTCGTACGTAGTGACCCCACGTTTGGGTCCAGTGGCTGTGTTAATCACCGTGACCCTCATGTTTGGGTACAGTGGCCATTTTTTGATCCCCAGCACTCAAAGGAGAAGGAAGATCAGAAATTCAAGGCCACCCTTGCCTATATCGCATATTTGAAGCTAGCATAGAATATATGAGGTCCTGTCTCAAAAAAAAAAAAAAAAAGAAAAGAAAGAAAGACAGAGAGACAGACAGACAGACAGACAGGTAGAGACAGAGACAGAGCATGTGTGGGGAGGAACACAGGCAAACTACAGCGTGCCACAAACCACCCCAGTAACCTGTTTCAAAACTCACCTGCTTGTCCCTCTTTCCGCTGGTTTGAGATATCTCCTTTGATCCGAGCTGCCAGTTCATCGGCAAAAGATGTAGGTCTTTTCTACAGGCAAAAAATAAAATCTAACAACTGAGTCCACTTCTGGACACCTAACAAAATTATATCAACAGTCACAAAGAAATCAAACTACAAATAAAACAGGGCTTTTAAGAAAGACTTACGTGTGTATGAGAATATACTTGCAAAAAACAGGACTTTATTAATGAATTTAAACACATGGAACCTATAAAGCTCAGGTAAGTAACAGAATTCACAAAATATCTCCTTAAAAGGAGATACTGTTACTTATTTTTTAAAATCCTTAAAAAAAAAAAAAAAAAAAAACCTCAGTAAGAAACATGAGTATACAGAGGGAGACAGGAGAGTATTTGATCTCAAAATTCTGGAGCTGACGATATTCCCACGAGCTAACTAAACCACCCTCAGCATTGAAGGAGAGGAGTACTAGTAAAGCAACTGGGGACACAGGACATTTACTGCTGTTTATAAACTATCAATCAAAGGGCAAGAGAGACCAGCCCACATCAGGGGTCTTACAACATCTTATACCTCCAGCTCCAAGAAAACTGATACCCCCACATCTGGTCTCCCCAGGAACCCATGTACATGTGTGCAAATACAGACACACAGATACACCAAAAGTACATTCTCAGACAATCTTTAAAAGGAAAAAAAATCCAGTTACAAATATAGGGGCTGTAGAGATGGCTAAGTACAATGCTTGCTACGTACGTGTGAGAACTGGAGTTCAGAACCCTAGCACTCACGTAAAAAGCTAGAAGTGGCTATGTGTACCTGTAATCTCAGAGCTGTGAAGATAAAGAAAACCCCTGGGCTTATTGCCAACTAGTTGAGCTGAATTGGTAAGCCCTAGGTTTAGTGAAAGAGCCTGACTCAAAAATAAAGGGGGAAAATAATTGAGGAAGTCATCTTCTGTTTACCTCTGGCTACACACACCATTAAAGATATAATGTAAGATGGCAACAAAAGTAAAGTGTTGATACTAAGGAACAATGTGAAATGCGACTTCTAGGACCTCCCTGAGTGGTGATTATACTTACAGACTTAGCACTTTCCTCAATATCCTCAATATCATCCCCCTCCTTCTCAGAGTCAGCAAAAAGGTCACCATCATCATCCTCTTCTTCATCACTTATCTGTGTGGTATGCTGAGAATGTAGAACAGAATTTCTAGATACAAGTCACCAAACTGAAACAGAGACACTGTCAATTTTTGCTCTCTCCCTTTAAAAATGTAACCACACTGGGAAAAATATTCCATATAAGTTATTTATTACTTTTTAGTGAAGAATATAAGAGCAAAAAATATCAAAGCAAGATATTAGAATTTCTAAATGTTCATTTTTAGAAGAATATAAATTAGTGTTTTTTTCTTTCTTTTTTTCTTTTTGGTTTTTCGAGACAGGGTTTCTCGGTGTAGTCCTCCTGGCTGTCCTGGAACTCACTCTGTAGACCAGGCTGGCCTCGAACTCAGAAATCCACCTGCCTCTGCCTCCCAAGTACTGGGAATTAAAGGCGTGTGCCACCACACCCAGCCATAAATTAAGTCTTAAGAAGTAATGGCTATAAGGAGCTATTATTAAAAAAGAGCAAAATTTGGAAAAGGTAATATCCAGAGGAGGTAGCTAACCTAGATCCATGACTTAAAGAGAAATATCCGTGAGCATGAAAATCCTCACGTATCATTAAGACGTCATTTTAGGAGGCTTGGCATACAAATACCACACAAAGCTCGCCAAACATGCCTAGGACCCTAGGCTCAATCCCTAGTACCAAGAGCAGGAGGAAAAGTCACTTTAGTATACACATTATGCTTCACTAAAGCTTTAAAATGAATTCACTGCAATACATGAGCTTTACCTGGTTCTGGTCATTGTCACTATGACTGGCAAAATCTTCATCTGACTCCTGTGGGTGAAAAATTTTTCTGTTAATGCAGAAAAGATCTTATCAGTCTCCGAGGTAACTGACTGTGTCAGGCAGAGGGAAGGCCTGTACTCTCAGTCGCCTTAAACAGCAGACAGGATAAATTCAGGCAATAGTGCTAGAACTGTCTAGCTACCATAATTTTTGTGTTTCATATAGATAGTTCCAATGATTCACTCATACAGTTCTAGCCTTCAGATTTAAAGAAAGAACATCATTTAATCAAATCATAGGAGGTTGGTTTGTGTTGCTTTACATTTTGGACTACAATCTCTGCGCCCCCACGAGTAGGATAACTACTTTATCAAGCTCAAAACCTGAAGGTCGGTTTGCTACCAACAATTACTACACTGACTGATAAACTCAAAGGACTCAGCAGACAGGCATCTGTACCAAGGTAATAGGCAACTTTCCTTCTACTGCTAGGATTTCCATCTGCCGAGCTGGAGGAAGGAAGGAACGCAGGAGAGGGAGAGCAAGTGCGAGAACAGAGAAATGAAAATCAGATGCACAGAATGGTCTCCTTTTAGAATCTCATACTCTTTGTCTGAAGAACACCTCAAGGTGCCCTTCTCTGGATCAAGGTTGTTCTCTGTGGACCTTTAGACACTAGCAAATGAAGATGAAGTAGACACTTTCTTTAGAAGACGTAAAAACTCTTCAAGGGCTGAAGAGGTGGCTGAGTGGTAAAGAGAGCATGCTGCTCTTGCAGGGACTAGAGTTTGGTTCCCAGCACCTCCATCAGGCAGCTCACAGCTGCCTGTGGCTCCAGTTCTGGGGCATCTGACACCCTCTTCTGCTCACTGTAGGCACTGCACACACATAGACCTATTTGCATAACAATAATAGCTTTTTGAAAGTTGTTCATTGCAGCTATTTATTTTTTCCTAAGACTATTCAAGACAGACATAGTCTAAGACTAAGTTAGGCAGAGACAGCGCTACAATATCTAAGCTGTTCTCTCCTCAAAATATAATGGAAGTGAAGGAATTCGGTAGAAAGAAAGAGAGGTGAGTACCGGTGAGAGGGATCAAAGCAGTTTCCTTTACTTCTCTCTCTACAATTAGAAAAGAGAATTTCAATCCTTGAGCTTCTGCCCTGTGAGGTTTATGAAATGAGTTCCCTAACTCTGAAGCATGTTACACGCCTAGCCTGTGACGTACATCCTAAGCCCATCATGACCTGGCCATACCATGTCCTCACCTCCTCTTCTTTCTCATCTTCACTGTCCACAATGCTCCCACGGTCACTGCCCACAGAGCCTTCTGTCAGGAAAAGTTGTAAAAGTCAGTACCAATTTCACCAGAAAATGTCTGTAGCCCCTTCTCCAAGTAGCCAACCACAACAGCATCAAAGAGACTCGAAACAAGCTATTGCCATTTAGTGGAATAAAAGCACCTTTGTAATTAATAGAATCTCAACATATCTTCTATGAATTAAAAAAAAAAATTATAAATTGGCTTTACTCTACAAGGACTTTATGGCAACAACAACAACAACAACAACAACAACAACAACAACAAAACCCACGAAGGAGGAACTGTATCAAATCAGAAGTCACTGGTGGTGATGGTGCAGGAAACTAACTGCTTGCGGTCCTGACGATAGGAGCTCAGTCTCTGAATTCAAGCACTAGAACAGAGAACTGACCCCCATAGGCTGTCACTAACGTCCACTGATGTGCCACACACATCAAATAAATAAACATAAAATAATGAAATGGAATTAAAAAGTGACTAGAGCCTTATGACTTAGCCCAGAGAAGGCGGCAGAGGTAGTAAAGGACTTTGATGGGATAACTAACAAATATGAATATAACCAAAGCTTAAGTAGTAGTAAAATCTCTTGAAACTGACCACTTGTCAGCAGGGTTATTTAAAAAAACGTTCTTATTCGGAGAAAATATACAGAGAACATGAGGACTTAGGGTTATAGAGACTCAGACACATGATGATACAGAGAACAAAGCACAAGGGAAACATCAGCTGGCACACCTGAGTGAGACACCTGAGTGAGGGTCGATGGGCACTCACCACTGCTCTTGCGATATTATCATAAAGCTGAAATGATTTTACCATAAAAGGTTAGGATGTAGGACACATGGCAGAAACACCGGTGAGAAAGCGCACCTTCACTGGACAGTTCTCCAAGCCCTACGTCTTCCTGTTCCATGAAGAGCTTTGACCCGATGAGATAGGGTAAAGGCCGGTCAATGTAGAGATCCTTCAAGGGAGGAAAGGGCACAGCCATTAAACACATGGGTTGAAAATAAAGACAAGTGTTCTACTTGATGGCCTGCTGCATCCACTATCTAAAACAAGTTAAGGTGATAAATCAAAGTAGAAAATAAGAAAATACAGCAAGGCTAAAAGTACATTTTCAAAGCGTCAAATCCGACCAGGCAGTGGTGGGCTATGATGGAACCACACAGGCAGACCTCTGTGAATTCAAGGCCAGCCTTGTGGTCTAAGACGTAACTTCCAGGAAGTCTTCCTCAGCACAAGCCAGAGTATCTGCCACTCAGGAGCTTCCCTAAATCATCTAATCCCAACCCAAATCTCCTTTTTGCCCTAAAGACTAGGAACAAGAGGGAGAAAGGTTGGTCACAGGGCACAGAAGCTTCAGTTAGCCCTAACATGAGCTGAGCAAGGCTAACTCCAAGACCAGTCAACATGCTGAACTGCAGGCAGTGCAGGCCTCACTGCCTAAACTTTACATGCAGAACTACAGGGCACTGAGGAAAGCTTGCAGGAGAAGGGAGTCCTCCCAAGGGAAGGGAGTCCTCCCATGGGAAGGGCACTCCTATTGGTTCCAGCACCAAATGGTTATCCCTGAAAACATACATATAGGTGACATTATATGGATTCAACAGATTATATTTAGGAATATATATGTTATACCAATACACATATGACTGCAATAACAATGAAAAAAGACATGAATTTGAAGGAGTGTGGAGAGAAGTATATGGGAAGGTTAAGGAGGAAAAAGGAAGAAACATTGTAACTAAATTACAACCTCAGAAAAAAGAAACAACTCAAGTTAGAGGAAATACCATCAAAAACAATACAACAGGTTGATTACAGTTAATAAAATGCATTTTTAAGTTTTCTCACCATGAATTAAGTATATGACACATAAGTTAGAATAGATCATTCTACAATTAACGGACATTTCAAAACATGAGATACATATACACTTACATACATATTATAATGTTTTTCTAATAAAAATTAAAACAAATAAAACTTCAGTCTTAAAAATGATCCACAAAACAGTGGGTTGGCAAAGGCCTACAGACTGGAGTTCACTCCCCAGCACCCATGAAAAGGTAGAAGGAGAACCAATCCCATAGCTATCTACTCTCAGCTACAGGCCCATGGGACACACATGCTAAAACACATGCCCCATACTAGTCCGTCATCAATAAATGTTAAGTGTTAAAATCAAATTTAAAAAAAACAAACCAAATCCAGTTATAATTCTTACCCTTAACTTCTTGACTACATGTCAGTTTTCTCTCAGAGTTCTGAGGATGGGCGCTCATGTAAATGCCCCTCTCCCACAGACTACACACTGAAAACCTTAGAGGAGGAAGAGGTATACCCTGCAACTCTTACCTGCCTTGTACCCCTGAAATGCTCAGTGTGTCAAGTAAGACTCTCAGAAGGGGTCAATTTGGGAATGATAATAATACACACAGCCCAAGCCTTACACATCCAGGGCCCAGCAGAGCAGTCAGGACATCATCAGACTGTAACTGAATGCTTTACCTTTGGTTCAAGGATCAGGTCCACCCGCTCATTGGCATCATCTTCTTCAGAGTCCGAATTCCCTGCTTTTATGTCAAGTTGCTCAAACGCACTATCCAGGACCTGTAACCCATAGTTCACAGCCTCCTGGACTTTAGGAATTAGATCTATTTCTTTCTGTTCCCGAGTCTTCTCCTACAAACAAAATATGCTTCAGTGTGTGTCTCTAATATACCAACCAAGTCATGCCCTCTCCAAAAATATTAATTCAAAATGTCAACAGTCATGTTCTACCTTGATACAGACTTTGGAGTCAATGTACAAGCTTTAAACCTTAGTTTTGTTACTTTCTGGGCATCAATCAAATGGCCTAAACTCTAGAACTCCAATTTTTTTCATCTGAAAAATCGGATGAACTAGAAAGCAAAGCTGAGCCCAGTAGCAGTGGCACAGGCCTTTACCCCCAGCACTCGGGAGGCAGAGGCAGAGGGTCTCTGCTCCAGGGTAGCCAGGGCTCTTACACAAAGAAACCCTGTCTCAGAAAAGAAAAGAAAAGAAAAACAACAAACCAAAACGGAGTCTGTAAAAACACGTGTGTGGATAAGTGTGCTCAATGAATCAGCCTACCTTTAGCTTTAAGGGACGGAGCCAGGCTGACAGTTGTCCTATGGCACTCAGAAAACATTTCTCTGTATCCTAACAATTTTAAATACAATGCTGGTTTGATATAACAATAATATTCATTCGCTGAATAGCAAATGCATGAGTGCTATTAATGAAAATTCACTTTCCTAAAAATGCTGGAGCAGAAAGAGCCATGGCTGGTTCCCGGGTTTCTAATATCCTCATCAACAGCTTCACTATTAACCTTCTCAAGTGATTTCCACCAACCTATGGACGACCTGCCATTATTTCCTGAATGTGAGGACAGTACTTGCTAGAGCACATGAAAGTGAATAAGGCCCAGAATATCTTTCTTGGGTGAGATAAGCAAGGATGTGTATGCAGAAGTCACATGGGAAGCCCCCCGGAGCCAGGGAGCGGCTGTCCCCCATCCTTTGGCCTTCTTTCCGAAGCACACAGCACTCAACTTTCTTCCTTTCCCTCTCTTTTCTGACCTCCACTATCTTCCACAGACCTGGTCCAAAGGAATGGGGATGAAGCTCACCCAATGCGCATGAGGCGCTTTGTGCAAGTCCCAGAAAACAGAACAAAACAAGAACCTGAGGCCATGGCTTCCTCCTGTTGGCATGGGCTATTCACTGCCTCTAGCTCAGCCCTTCCTTCCTCATCTGAATAAAATCTCATCCTTGAAGCTTCTCCCAGCTGGTTTATCAGCAAGTGTCTCCTTGTGTGAACTTCCAAAACACTTACCAACCATGCAATGTAGTTTAGGTCAATAACCAATGGCCTCAACAGACAATGAAGCCTCTGAGAATAAGTGTCCCAAATCATCAGTTCCCCGCAGTCCCATGACAGAGTCAACAATTGCTCACTGCACAGTCCACTCTGTCCCAATACATCCTGCACCCCTGGGGTCCTCAAATACACACACACTAAATCTATATTCACCTAGATAATTTTGATGTGACAAAAACAAGAGTAAAAACAACCACAAAAGAGATGAGGAAACTGGGCCTTCAGAGACCTGACCTCTGTAACATTTATTTCTCAAAGCTCAGGATGCGGCCCGTTTTTTAATAAACTGAGGAAGAGAGGCTTCTACATCTCTTTAAAGGCGAGCGAGAAAGGAGAAGGAAAAGGGAGGATGGAAGAGGACGAGACGATGATCCCCTGTGGCCTGGAAACCTGGATAGTTTCTTCTGCTCCACATTTGTGCCAGAATCCAGCTATTTCATCTCTGTATTAACAGGCTAAATTTCAGGAAAAGTGGAAACATTTTCTTGGGCCACTGCCAAGAGTCACATCTCCCATGTTCCCAGTCCTTATCACCATCTTTATCACTTCTCCAGCTTAGTAACTCAAAGAAAGAAGCATTTAATACAAGTACCTGCTCTGTTTTTTCAGCCTCTGCTTTGAGCACCTGCTCCTCCACTTCTTCATCATACACCCGCTAAGTAAAGAAGCAAATCCATAATTAAGCAGTGGAATGGAATCACAGGTAAAAGCTCAATATAAAGAACTTCAAAAAGAGAGAAAAACCGAAATCATACATAAGCGGAACCCAGGTGCCCCACATGTATGTACCAGATATGCAGCTAGGTTTTCCTATTGGTCCTGAACAACTGGAGTGAGGCTATCCTTAAAGCTGTTATCTGTCTGTGGAATATATTCCTAACTGGATGGCCTTATTTGGCCTCAGTGGGAGAGGATGGGGCCCTGCAAAGGCTCGAAGTGCCAGAGGGCGTGGGCGGGGGAGGATACCTAGGAGGGCCTCCACCTCTCAGAGGAGAAGGGGATATAAGGGAAGATTGTGGGAGGGGGGCCTGGGAGGAAGCAGCAATTGGATGTAAAATGAATAAAAAAAATGGAAATGGCTTTTTGGAAAACGATAGGGACCACACAAGTGGGTCATGAACAAATAACAAAATAGTAATTTACCTGAAGTTAAATTGTAGAAAAAGACATGAATGACTAAAAAGCACAAGGAACTATCTGGCGTATCAGAGTTCAGAAAGCACTATGATCCCACTTAACCTGACCCATAATTCTAACAGGGCAACGGTACAGCTACCTTTACCTAAAGCTACTGCTAATATCAATTGGTGTAACTTACCGACTAGATAAATAACAATTAAAGCAAGAAAAATAATGAGGGTAAATGTACTTTCTGTTGCTTAAAATGGCTGGAAGTTTTGTATGCTCATCTCATATAAATCAAAGAAAAAAGGTAAAACGCACCAACAACTTGCCAGGAGACCGTGGACACGGAAGAAGCTCTTTTATAAGGCACAGCTGTCATTCTTTTTTTTTTTTTTTTTTTTTTTTTTTTACTTATTATATGTAAGTCCCACAGCCCTTGGTGGTAGCTGAGTTGTGTCA
>NC_034591.1:131889262-131898303 GCF_900095145.1 Mus pahari | reverse complement strand
TTGTAGACCAGGCTGGCCTCGAACTCAGAAATCCGCCTGCCTCTGCCTCCCGAGTGCTGGGATTAAAGGCGTGCGCCACCACGCCCGGCCACAGCTGTCATTCTTGAAGCTTACTGCAATTTTTTTAAACAACTAGAGTGTAACGTATTTGCTATAAAAAGCCAATATAAATGGTGGCTAATCTTGGTTGTCAACTTGACTAGATGGGACTCTTGTGAAGAATTTTCTTGATCATATCATTTGAAGCAGGAAAACCCAACCAGAATCTGGACCACACGTTCTCGTGGAAGTCCAGATAAAAGGACAGGGAAGAAGGGAAATCTGCTTTTTGCCCTCTGTGCTCACTCTTGCTAGCAAGTTCGTCTATCTTGTTGCTAAGGTGTTCCTTTGCTGACACCGGAACCAGCTTCTTCAGGGTTCTAGTGGAGACTGAAGGTCAGCACCGTTCAGTGGTCCTCTGGGCCTCCAGCACCAGACGGGAACTGCTGGGACAAGCAAGCTCCTGGATGAACAACTACTGCACTCTCAAGCCATGTCTTAAAGCATGGCAGCCATTGTTGGTGTGGTACATAGGGATACCAGGCTGGAAATGTCCTCTCTGCTGGGTAACTTTCACAGAGCTGAAAAATACTACGGAAGTAACTGCTTAGGAATGAGCAATGCCTTCCACAGAGGTAGCTGCTGTACCGAAATACCGACTTGAGTGGGAGGACCACTCTGGTGATAACCAACTGCTCCCTAATTGGATCTGAGGTCTGTGCCATGGAGGAAATGCATGCCATGTTTGGGAAAACAGGTGAGAAGCCCATGCCTGGGAGATCAGATGCCACAAAGTCTGGACCCAGTACTACTTCTGTCTTTGCTAAAGTGACATTGTCAAAGTATCTTTCTTCTAGATGTTTATACCCATATTCTCAACCTTGGCAGATATGTCAAATTCATAGAGAGAAGTTAAAAAAAAAAAAAAAACAAAGATAAAATAATTATTTTTAAATAAAAAGAAGTTTTGAGGAGTTAATCATGACCGCTTGTGCTTATAGGCCAACTTTCAGCAATCTAAAGCAGAACACGGTTAGACAAGATCCGGTCTGAAAAAAAAACAAGTTGTTGGAGCTGGAGAGATGGCTCAGCGATTAAGAGCACTGACTGCTCTTCCAGAGGTCCTGAGTTCAAATCCCAGCAACCACATGGTGGCTCACAACCATGCATAATGAAATCTAATGCCCTCTTCTGGTGTTTCTGATGACAGCTACAGTGTACTTACATATATAATAAATAAATCTTTTTTTTTTAGATTTATTTATTTATTATATGTAAGTACACTGTAGCTGTCTTCAGACACTCCAGAAGAGGGCGTCAGATCTTGTTACNGATGGTTATGAGCCACCATGTGGTTGCTGGGATTTGAACGCCGGACCTTCAGAAGAGCAGTCGGGTGCTCTTACCCACTGAGCCATCTCACCAGCCCCAATAAATAAATCTTAAAAAAAAAAAAACAAAAACAAAAAACAAAAACCAAGTTGTAAAAGAAACTTGTCTTATTAAGTATATTAGATTATAATATTTAATAACATAAGGAACAAAGAAAATTACATGGAAAGCTAAGTTTATGTTCACATAAGCACACACACTCCTCAGTGAGGAAAGAACAGCTGTACAGTCTCTCTTCACGTGTGCGCACACACGCCCATAAACATATACCCCACGGGTATAAACAGTAAAACTGAAGAGATATAAGGATACTTCCCCCAAATACCACAGTTAGGAGGAAATAACGGAGGTGGTTGGTTCCTATGAAGCAAATATGGAAAAATATCAAGATCTGGTAATTAATTCTAGGTGCTACATATTCTTACCATGTGTGGTTATTCTCTATTCTGTCCTAAACAAATAAAGTATTTCATATAAAGCTGATAGCTGAATATTAAAGTATGTTTGGTATAGTCAAGTAGTGGAGTAAGAATAAAATTATGTTCAAGAGCCAGGTGGTCTCTAATCGCAGCACAGGGAAGACAGTGGCAGGAGGATCAGAAATTTAAGTTCATTCTTGGCAACATAAAGAATTTGAGGCCAGTCTGGGTTACATGAGACCTTGTCTCAAAAAAAAAAAAGGTTCATAAAAGTCTCAAAGCTGTGTAAAAAAATATTTTAACACTAAGAAATATGCAGCTTGTAAACACAGAGTCATCCAGACTACAAAGAAATACAAAATGATGTTCCCTGGCTAATTAATTTCAGGTAGTAAATTATCTGTAGGTTTAGTTTTTTAAGCCTAATGTCTTCGTAAAAACACACCTAGACCGTTTGTCCCAGCTTCCCGGGAGTTGATGCTTCAGGTGCTTTCTCTTATTCTTACTTTTCTTTTTTTTTTTCTTTTTTTTTTTTAGGTTTACTTTTACTTTTGCCTTTGCCTGTGCGCATGTACAAGTGCACTATCTGCGTCTTGTGCCTGAGAAGTCCAGAAGAGCGTGCTGGATCCCTGGAACTGGAGGGATGGACTTTTGTCAGCAGCCATATGGATGCTGGAAATCGAACCTGCGTCTTTTAGGTACCCTTAACAGCTGAGCCATCTCTCCAGCACTCATTCTTAATTTTTCTTCCTAACTGCCCTATACCAAACATTCCCAATATGAGAACAACAATAAAAACCTTTATGTGGGATTTTTTTTTTTTTTTTTTTTTTTTTTTTTCGAGACAGGGTTTCTCTGTGTAGCCCTGGCTGTCCTGGATCACTTTGTAGACCAGGCTGGCCTCGAACTCAGAAATCTGCCTGCCTCTGCCTCCCGAGTGCTGGGATTATAGTTGTGTGCCACCATGCCCGGCATGTTCAACTTTTTTTCTTCTTTCTTTCTTTTTATTTTATTAGATATTTTTTTTATTTACATTCCAAATGCTATCCCAAAAGTCCCCTTTACCCTTCCCCTGCCCTGCTCCCTACCCACGCCCGGCTTTATGTGGGATTTTAAGATAGGACTGCTACTGGAGTCATTTCAAATTTGCATGGCAAGATCTCTAACCTGAAAAGGCTGACTTTCTGGCTAAAGTCTAAAACCATCCATACTGAACATTCCCCCCATCACTAAAATCTACCCCTCAAGATGTCAGCATCCAGGGGCTGCTAAATCCAGGGTGACCTCTAAAACACCCACCGGTTTAGGAAGCCCTTTGAGGGTGGAGTTCCCAGTAACCGAAGCTAATCAGGGCTAAATCACTTCCTCGCCCTTCCTGGGCTGAGCCTGCAGCTTTCCCTCATGAGCATTCAGATGGGTATATGATAGAACTGGCAAATACCAAAGAGGAGATGTGGGCTACATGACCTGAGGAGCAAGGGAAAATGATAAGGATGGATTTTTAAGATTACACACAGCTCTGGTCCTTTTCAGGCGTTTGTTTTCTCATTCAGTTTTTTAAGTATCCAGGGTGTCTGTGTATCCAGATTGTGCTAAGAATATGTTTAGCTAGATGCTAAGACTTATGCTGAAACTTTAAAATTAGGTTTGCTAACATATAATGTGCACTTATATAAAAATACCATATAACACATCACATACAATGCACATATATGATGAAAACTTTAAAAAAAAAAAAACTAAGACTTCTGTGGCTGGAGAGATGGCTCAGTGGTTAAGAGCATTTGTGACTTTTCCTTTAGAGGACTGGAGTTCAAGTCCTAGCTCCCACACGGACACTCAGAATTGTCTATAACTCCAGTTCTAAGAGATCTATCTCACCAGGCATGCATGTGGTAAACATATTTGTACATGCAGGCAAAATACCCATACACATAAAAAGGTATAAACAAATCTTTTTTAAAAAGTTAAGCCTGCTAGACTGTTAGGAAATGCCATGAGGACTAAAGGTGAAGCCTATGACTTTAATCCCAGCACTCAGGGAGGCAAAGGCAGGCAGATCTCCATGAATCCAAGGCCAGCCAGGTCTATATATGGAAGCTCCAGACCAACCAAGCTAAATGGTGAGACCCTGTCTCAAGGGGAACTGCCTAGCATGGAGGCTCAGGGTGAATCACGCAGACAAGAACAATCTAAAAAGAGAGAAAAGCCTGGTAGCAAAAAAAGCTCCTAAGCATTAGAGGCTCCTCTGTCAAAAGCAAAGCACATCTGTAAAACTAAAGCTGGCTGGCAGGAGGTGAGAGCATGTGCAGGGGATTAAAGGCTGACAAGGTTCTGAACTTTAACACCAAATCGTTGATTCTCCATGACAATTTAGTAATGACATCTGTTTCTTTAAAAAGGATTGGGGGGAGGGTGCTGAAAAGGAAGAAAATGATGAAAACATAATTTTTATACTTAACAGAATGACCCTGGAAAATCAATTTAAGTTTCTTTTAAAATTTTTTTCCACAAAGCTAAAAAAAATCTTTAATTGGCTTTTAAAAACTTCCTATGGTCTTTATTATTTTATATATCCAGGCAGGTGTTTTGCCTACATATATATCCATGTACCTCATGCCAGAGAAAGGCAGTAGATCCCCAGAACTGGAGTTCCAGGTAGTTGTGAGCTGCCGTGTAGGTGCTAAGAATTGAACCCAGGTCCTCTGGAAGAGCAGCCAGTGTGCTATTTAACCTGAGCCATCCATCTCTCGAACCTCCTGTGTTCTTTTAACAAACTCAAGTCATTAACTAGGACTGCTGAGTCTGAGGTCACCCTCTGCTGCAGAACGAAACTGTGTCTCAAGGGAAAAACAAAAAGGCAAGGGGTGGCACCTTAAGAACTGGGTTCCTTTCTGCTCAGAATTTAAAACACAGGCCAACACTAACCAGCTGCTCTCTTTCAGGAGTCCCTCTTGAGTCCTTACTAATGATTCTGTGTAACTTCTATTGCCTCAAAAGTCCTTACTGATCTATTGCCCTAGAAAGTCCAGCTTGCTTCACTAATTCTAAGATGTAGTTTGCAATTATGGAGCTACCTCTGAGACTAACAAAACCCAATTGACTTTAAATAATCTCTCAAATGAATTTCCATAAAACTAAATAGCTTCAACATCCTAGCCTGAACTGTAATTCATGAAAGTCAATGTCAGTTTGAAGAAAATACACAGGCAAGCAGACAGATGCAACAGGCATTTTTGTGAAGTTGATTCCCCCCCCCCCCCCAGTTTTCTGAAGAACTAGCTATTCTCCCAACATCATCAGCTGCTCCTCCACAATGGGAAGAAGCTGTGTGTGCCATGTGGCATTGTAAAAGGTCTTGGAAGCAGTTACATTTAGTGTGGCACCAACACACTTCTGAAGGATCCTGATGGCAGACTGGGAGAGGAACAAGGCCTTATCATTAAGGGGACAAAGACATAAATGGAAATACAGAATCCACAGAAGTAGACATACATAAAGAACAATTTTTAAAAGTTTTCACAAAACCTAAGCTATGGGAAATTTTAAGAAAACTTTGCCAGAAAAAGCTAGAAGAGGGAGACTATCTAATTAAAATCTATGATCAGGAAATCAAGTCTCTCATGCCTCCTCTGTCTGAAAACAGTGTGATCTGTTACCAATCTGGTACAGGGACATGGAGTACTAAAGAAAACTTCCCAAATTTGTTCCTTGCCCGATCTACAGCTACAACATTAACTACAAGAAGAGCTGAGCATCTGACATAGCAAGAAAGGTACACACTAAGAACTACACATAAGAACAGCACATAAGGGCTGGAGAGATGGCTCAATGGTTAAGAGCATTGGCTGCTCTTCCAGAGGTCCTGAGTTCAATTCCCAGCAACCACATGGTGGCTCATGACCATCTATGAAGGGATATTCTGGCATGACTCCTACAAAAAAAAAAAAAAAAAAAAAAAAAAAAAAAAGACATAAATAAATAAACTTTAAAAATCTAAAAAAAAACAAAAACAAAAAACAAAACAAAACAAAATAAAAAGAACACACATAAATCCATCCAATCCAGCTTGATGAGAAGTGATGGGGGCTGCTGTCATCAACAAAGGAGAGTATAGTTCCCTAACTGACCCTTCCAGGGAGATAAGTGCTCGGGTTGACCAGCCAGGTTCTGTGCACATCAGAAAATGTCCTCAGGTTGAGGATGCCAATTCAAAACTCTGAAACCCAAAACTTTCTGAGCAATGGCATAACATTCAAAAACGGTTGGACATGGGGCTGTTGGGCCTTAGGTCTCTGTATAGAGTCTACATCTTAAAAACCTGAAATCTGAACAACTTTTAGTCCCAAGTATCCCAGAATTTGTACATACATCTGTATTGGGTTTACTTGAATTCATGTTACGTTTCAAACCCAGTGGTTTCCCTTTGCCATTAAAGAAAATAATTGGTGGCCGAGTCAGCTGGGTAAGCCAGGTGGGCTGGCACATGCAGCAGTGAACAAAGAGTCCTCACCAAACCCCAGGTCTGAAACAGGAAGGAATGTGAGGTCAGTGTGCCACTTCAGTTCGCACTATTAAATTATGCAAACATGCATCAGCAACAGCCTGCATGGCACTCTGGTGCTTTTACAATCCCAAGCCACGGGGTCATGATCTTAACCATTTATGAAACTGTTTAATAATTTTCATCTAATAATTTCAGGATGCTGTGGACTTGAGTAATTCTCTTCTCACGGGTGGGTGTAGGGCTGTATACCTGTAACCTCAGAGGTGAGAATTTCTCTCCAAATTCAAGGCCAGCTTGGTCTACATAGCAAGTTCTACCCTGGTCAGAACTAATGCTGAGCTAAAAATAAAACAAAACAACCACCCCCACAATGCCTTTCTACAAATTAATTCAGAAAGACATTCTTTGATCAGATAAACTAAGCTCCACCCTGTTCTCAATACTATTCCTTTCCCTTTGCTAGATGGCTCCAGGCATGCCTGCTCCTTTTCTATTGTAGTTTTACCAAGATAATTTATCTGTATATTCCTAGCAAACTGCAGGAACTCACTACAAAAACAAAATTCACATACGCTTTAGTTAAAGGTCAGCAACATTTTTACTGGTGACTCTGTGTCATATATTCATCCTAATTGAGAAAACTGGTGCTGGCGGGACAGTGGTGGTCCACACCTTAAATCTCAGCACTTGGAAGACAGAGGCAGGTGGATTTCTGTGAGTTCGAGGCCAGCCTGGTCCACAGAGTAAGTTCCAGGCAGTCAGGGCTACACAGAGAAACCCTGTCTCGAAAAAAAAACAGAAGGAAAAAAAGAAAAGGAAGAAAAAGAAAACTGTAGATGACAAAATGCAAAGCAGACATCTGCATTTACTTACACAACTGAGGGAAACATGACGGACCTACATAAAGTCTCCAGAGACTGAAGGCAAAAGTGGGGCATGTGAGGTCAAGCCAGGCAGAGAGCTGACCATACTGAATGAGCACAGTGGCTTTTTTGAGAGGCACACAATTCTGCTCAAATGGTAATTGCCCCCAAAACTAAAAACAAAAAACCAGCACAAGGCAAACCTTATTAGTAGATGTTTTTAAAGGTTTGTAAAACCCACGAACTTTACTGATAAAAGACACTGATTCCAGAGAAAGGAGCTTCAGTTACCAAGAACCAATCTCTCCATCAAAACTTAAAGGGAACCTCATTATCATTCTAAATGACAATAGCTCTTACTCCCCAAAAGGGATTATTCGAAAGTCAGATGCCATAAAACAACTCACATTCTCAATGAACTGGGTATTAGACAGCATGAGGAAGTCATTGAACACATTGTGCAGACGACAATGTGTGGCTTTGGTCTCCTGAATTAATCCATCCACCTGCTTCTTGATTTCATGAGTCCTGGAGATAGTCTGCTGTGAGAATTCCTGTAGAAACTGTAGTAGCTATTGTGAAAAGACACATACAGAAGCATCAACACTACATGTGGTTCAAAACAAAAAAGAACCCCTTCCCTTTCGGGTGACCCTGGAGAGCATTAAGAAAGCTCATCAGATAAGTTTGTCCAGAGCACAAAACCAGTATCACATTTCTACAGGGATTTAAAGCCCTGTTTGGTTGTCACTCTCCAGAGACTACATAGTGTAACAAAACACCCCAAATCCCACTTATATGAAAGTTCTGAGCTCTTAGGTCTCCAAGTGAGCAGTTCTACTCAAAAAATATGTGCTGCCCCATTTAGCCCGAGTTCTAATACAGAAGGGCCTCCGTAGAGACCAGGCAGTCCTTGGAGAGGGCAGAAACAATTCTGCACTGCAGGATGGCGTGGAGGGCAAGGTTGAAAAGCCTCTGCACCAAAGGAAACCCGCGTCTGCGCGGCAGAGTGCTGAGTAGAAGCCCACAGGGCCGCCCTCCCGGGGTCTAAGATTGCTCATTTGAATACTGGAGGAAGCGTGTCCCCAGGTAAGGGCAACCACAACGCTGTCCCTCCCTTGGCCCCGGGTCCCCCGCTCACACCGGCGTCAGCCGCCAGAGACCAGTTCTGACTGCTGCGGCGGATCTCCTCCACCGACCAGGGCCGTTCCCACACGGGCTCGGATGCTGGAGGCCGCTCCGAGTCGGGGCTCGTCCGGTTCATCTACAGCGAAAAGGACAAAAAGAAGGGCTGAGTCTGGGGCGAAGGATCCAGCCCTACCCTCCTGGGCCGCCGTCCTCACCACGATGACACCGCCACTCAGCAAGCGCCAAAGTGACTACCGGAGCCACAACCGCACCGCCCACCCAGCGCAGCAGTAATCACATGGCTCGCGTCACGTGGTGACGTCCTCACGTGACCTGGGGCGCAGCCTCTGAGAGGGGGCTGTGGGTTGTAGCTCCTGGGTAATAGGGTTGTGTGTTTGGCCAGAGAGAAGGTGATTAAGCGGCCAGCTCTAGGAGTGCGAAAGAGGCGGGAGGTACCACTGGGGCCCATGCTGAGGAGTCCCGTGGCCTACCAGGTGGGAGCAGAAGGGGAAGGAGAGCGGAGAACGACTTCCTGGATGCGCGGAGGCTTTATTAATTATGCATGTGATGTGAGACTGGCCCAGGGCCTCAGTGACACTCAATGTGTGCATCTGCTAACCGACTTGGTTTCAGTTCAGTGTGGATCTGCTTGAAATTCTTTACCCTCAGCTGAGATTCAAGGCCGGGGGGGGG
>NC_034591.1:131858069-131888612 GCF_900095145.1 Mus pahari | reverse complement strand
GCAGGCGGATTTCTGAGTTCGAGGCCAGCCTGGTCTACAAAGTGAGTTCCAGGACAGCCAGGACTACACAGAGAAACCCTGTCTTGAAAAAACCAAAAAAAGAAAAGAAAAGAAAAGAAAAGAAAAGAAAAGAAAAGAAAAGAAAAGAAAAGAAAAGAAAAGAGGTCAGTCATATACGTGAGCACAGATTATTCTATTTATATGAAGTATCCAGAATGGATCCAGAGAGAGGAAGTAGGTTAGTGGATGCTAGGGATTGAGGAAAGAAGAGAGTGGGGAGTTAACTGCTTCCTTGCCCATCAGTCAGCAGTGAACTACTAAAGTTAGGGTAAAAGCTAGGGTTACTTTAGCATTAGTGTGATGATTACAGTGTTACTGTTAGGGTGAACATTAAGATTAGGGTTAGGGCAAGTATTAGAGTGATGTTTGGGTTAATGTTAGGTCACGGCAGAACTCCTCACATTAGTTTTAGGGCTAGGCATAAAGCAAGTGTTACAGATAGACATTAGATTTAGGGTTACGATTAATATTATGGTTATGGTGATATTTGTGGGGGGGCTAGGGTTAAGGTGGCTGTTTTAGTTACTTTTCTGTTATAGTAAAAATTACCTCAGGGGCTGGAGAGATGGCTCAGCGGTTAAGAGCACTGACTGCTCTTCCAAAGGTCCTGAGTTCAAATCCCAGCAACCACATGGTGGTTCATAACCATCCATAATGAGATCTGACGCCCTCTTCTGTTGTGTCTAAAGACAGCTACAGTGTATGTACATATAATAAATAAATAAATCTTTTTAAAAAAATTACCTCAGAAGCAATTCATAAAAGGAAGGGTTATAGATAGGATTTAGTGTTAACAGTTAATGCTGAGATAGTTGTGAATTAGGGTTAGGATACTGTTAGTCTTGGGGTGAGTGTAATAGATGAAGGTTTAATTAGGATTAGGGCAGCCTTAATATTCATTATACAGCTGGGTATGGTAGCACACAATTTTTTATTCTAACCCTGGAGAGGCATATCTAAACTGATACATGTTTGTGTGGGGCCAGCCTGGCCTTAAAGTAGTGTTAGTGTTAGGGAAGGGTGTTTGACTAAGATTAGCTTAAGAGTAGTTTTAATAAAGTTTAGAATACAGTTTGAGATAATCAAACCCCTAGAGACCTAATACTTGAGAAGCAGGGGTAGACAGATAATCCGTGAGACTGAGCTCCAACTTCTCTACATACAGTTCCAGTCCAGTCAAAGCTACATGGTGGAATGATATCTCAAAAAAAGATTAGGGTTAGAACTAGAATTATAGTTAGGCTTAGGGGTGAGGGTCGGGATCAGGTTAAGGGTTAGGGATTATGGTTAGAGTTAAGGGCTAGTTATGGTTAAATATAGTGGTAAACTTTATACATAATCCTAATATCTAAATATAATGCTAAGCCTAACCATAGTCCCTAACCAGAACCCTAATACTAACTCTAACTCTACCCCTAATTCTAACCCTACCCTAATCCTAACCCTATTGCTAAATCTAATCTTAACTCTAACCATTATCCTAAGCCATAGTAATATAGTAACCTTAACCCAAACACTATACATAAAATCAACCATAATCTTGTTCATCTTAACCCTAACCTAAACCAAATACTAACCCTTAATTATAACCTTAAGCCTAAGTTACCGTCTCAGTTAGGATTACTATTGCTGTGATGAAATAACATGAACAAAAGCAACTTGGAGAGGAAAGAGTTTATTTCACTCACAGTTCCATTTCACAGGTCATCAAAAGCAGTGAGGGCAGGATCTCAAGCAGGGTAGAAACCTGGAGGCAGGAGCTGATGCAGAGGCCATGAAGGAGTGCTGTTTATTGGCTTACTCCTCACAGTTTATTGGGCTTGCTTTCTTTAAAAAACAGAACCATCAGTCCAGGGGTGGCACTGCTCACAATAGGCTGAGCCCTCCCCCATGGACTAAGAAAACGCCCCACAGGCTGGCCTACCACCCAATCTTATGGAGTCATTTTCTAAATTGAAGCTCCCTTCTCTCTGAAAACTCTAGTTTGTGTCAAGTTGACATAGAACCAGCCAGCACACTTATCCTAATAATAATTATTACACTAACATGATCCAAAAATCTAACCCTAACATTAACCTTCGACATAATCCTAAACTGAACCCTAATCAAAACCGTGAGCCTAACCCCAAACATATGTAACAGCAAAACAACACTCATATTCATAACTCTTAAAAAATCCCTTCATCTAATGTAATTATAAGACTAACTCTAGGCGTAGCTCCAACTAAACTAAAACCATGACCATGACCTTAATACTGACCCTAACAATGACATACCGAACCCTGTGATAACCTAGACCCCAACACAAACCCTATTCCTTACCCTAACTCGAAACCTCATGTAACTCTAAACCTAATCCTACATCTTAAAGAAATCAGAACTAGAAAAGTCAAAGTAACCATAATTGTAACCAGAATCCTAACCCTAGCCTACTATAAGAATCCTAATCTTGTACCCTAACCCTAAAATTAACCCTAACATCTAACATCTAACAATAAACAAACCCTAACTTCTAACCCAACTCCCTAACCTAACTCTCTCATAGGTAGGCCTATATATGCAGCTTTATAAACACATGTATTTCCTAGCTCTGTAATAGATAGGTATATATGTGTAGGTTTACATGTACCTGTATTCCCTAGCTTTCTTCTAAGTACAAATGTGTCCTCTGACTCACATACATATCTGTATTTCCCAGTTCTGTTATAGGTCAGCCTGTATGCACATTCAGATTCATGCAGTTTTTAAGCACGGTCATATGTTTGCATGAATTGCATGTTCACAGACATGAATTATGCATGGTCACATGTCAATGTATACATGTATGTTCCCATACATGCAATTTCTAAGCCCCGTCTTACATATGTTGTCATATTTTTGTGTGTTCTGCCTATGTCTGTACTATGTCTGATCATTCTTTTATGACAGCATGTGCACAAATGTTCACACTCATGGAGTTTCTGAGCATTGTCATATGATTTACATACTGGATTTCACAAAAGCCATGCTACATAGTGAGGTTCTGTCTCAAGAAAAAAAGGGGGGAAAGAAAAGAGAAAGAAAGGAAGAAATTGGGTCTGAAGATGAAGATGTAGCTAACTTCATAGAAGGTTTGCAATGCATACATGAGACCCTAGAATTGACCCTTTGCACCACATAAACCAGGTATGGTTTTGGCATATACTTGTAATCCTGCCACTAGAGAGGTAGACAGGAGGACCATGAATTTAAGGTCATCCTTGTTGACATACCAAGTTTAAGGCCAGCCTGAGCTCAAGAGATTCTGTTTCAATTTTTTTTCAAGTTTTAGGTATTAAAGACATTATCAGGAGAATAAAAAGGCAACCACGGTTTGGAAGAAAATGTTTGCACATCAACTATCTGATAAGAAACATGCATAAAGGAGGGGGACATCACATTTGAGACCACTTGAGGATATATACTGAGTACCAGGTCAGCCAAGAGCTAAGTGGCAAGTTCAAGAACAAAAATGAAAAAGAACCCAGGAGCTAGAGATGTTTCAGTGGTAAAGAACAGACACTATCTACAGTATGACATAATCAATAAGCAAACACAGTGTTGATTCTGTACAGTACAAAATTAACCTCACTAGTGGGAGGCAGCCATATGTCACTTCTACTACATGTGATCTCCCAAAAGGATCCCAGCAACAATTCCAGTGTCCTTGATGCAATGTAAGGTTTCACTTAAACATAAAGAGGCATCAGACAAACCCACTTTGAGATGATTTTACTAGGTAAATGGTCTGTGCTCTTTACCAATATCAGTGTCATGCAAGATGAAGAAAGACCCGGGAGCTGCTGAAGACCAAAGGGATCTAAAGACATGGCAACTCAGTGCAGCCCGACTCTAAAGAGAAGTCCAGAGGGATACTGAGACAACAGCAGTGCTGTAAATCAATTCTTGGATACACAGCACTGCCACTGGTTTGGGGGTGTGACTCGGTTGGTAAAGTAATTGTTTAGTTTGCACAGATCATGGGTGGAACCTCAATACTAAATAAACCAAGTGACATGGTGCACACTTGCAATCACAGCACTGAGGATTAGAATTTTAAGATCAGTCAGAGCTACAAAGCAAATTTGAAAAAATGGGAGAGATGACTTAGCAGTTAAGAGCACCAGCTGTTCCTCACAAGGATCCAACATTGGTTCTCAACACCTACATGAAGGCTCACAGTTATTTGTAGGTCCAGCTCCAGGAGATTTCTTGTGGCCTTTATGGACACCCACCCACATATTATTAAATAAATAAAATATAATTTTAAAAAGTGTACTTGATTGAGGGCACCCTAAGATACTCAAGACTCTTTCGTTTTTAGAGATTTATCTATTTATTATATGTAAGTACACTGTAACTGTCTTCAGACACCCCAGAAGAGGGCATCAGATCACATTATGGATGGTTGTGAGCCACCATGTGGTTGCTGGGATTTGAACTCACGACCTTCAGAAGAGCAGTCGGCGTTCTTAACCACTGAGCCATCTCTCCAGCCCTCTGACTTTTTTTTTTTAAGTATTGTTATCAATGTTAGGTTTGTTGAACTTGCCAATCTAGTTTGCTTTTTTTGATGTGATAAAACACTGACCAAAAACAACTTGGGGAGGAAAGAACTTATTTGACTATAGGTTACAGTCCATCACTGAGAGATGCTAAGGCAGAAACCTGGAGGCAAGGAATGAGGTAGATACCGTGGAGGAACACTTCTTACTGGCCTACTTCTCATGGCTAGCTCACACTGCTATCTTATACAGCCCAGGAATACAAGCCCAGGGTGTCACTGCACAGTCAGCTGAGCCCACCCACATCAATCAGTAATCAAGAAAAAGCCTACAATACAATCTGATGGGGCTGTTTTCTCAAGTGAGCTTCCCTCTTCCCAGGTGACTCTAGTTTTGTGTTGACAAAGCTAACCAGAACAATAGCTATGGTGGTGATGGAAGATAGACCCTGCTCTTAGGAAACAAAACTGGAAAAAGAATGCATGCAATGTGACACATGCACTGTACTCTCAGATGTTTGAGGTGAGAGAAGGGAGGGGAAGAATGACTAAAGAGACATGGCTACCTGCTAGAAATCTCTAAATCTCAGTAAAGGCTCTACAGGAGTTCTCTGGATTATTCTTTTAAATAATATGTGAATCTGCAATTATTTTCTAAGTAAAACAATGGTCCTCAAAAGCAAGCAGCCTCTGTGAGTAGAACTGAAATTTAGTTCAAGATTCTGTTGTCTAACCAGGTAGCCTGATTGTTTTCCCTTTTACAGATGGAGATAATAAAGGCCAGAGAAGAAATGGGGTTTGCAGTGGATTCCAGCCTGTGTTGTCTGGGGCCTGATTTCAGTGACCCTAGCCCGTAAGTTCCCACTACTCTCATAGGACTGTCCCTGTTGCACAAGCTGAGTGTGCTGTCAAGAAACATGACCTAGGGTTTCTCTGATGTATTCTCCAACTCTTTGCTGAACTGGCTGGCTCTCCATGCTAAGCCTCACTTCTGGGTCACTAGGCAATAAAGGCTGAGAGGTTACATTTCATCAGAGGGCCAGCAGACTGGGTGGCATGGACTTAATTCATCCCTCATCTAGTTCATTATGGTATCTGTTACAATATCTGTCCTATTTAATGCCTATTCTTTGGGAACCTGCTCCATTTGTGGGAGTGTGGGGAGCAACTACGTGATTCTGGGAGATCACAATGGGCCACTCTTGTGGCCACAATAACTTGGGTGAAGGATAGACATGGACTCACGAGGAGATAATAAGAGATTCCTCTAAACTGGGCATGGTGGCGCACACCTTTGATCCCAGCACTTGAGAGGCAGAGGTAGGTGGATTTCTGAGTTCGAGGCCAGCCTGGTGTACAGAGTGAGTTCCAGGACAGTCAGGGCTACACAGAGAAACCCTGTCTTAAAAAACAAGAAAGAGAGAGAGAGAGAGAGAGAGAGAGAGAGAGAGAGAGAGTACCCCTCTTAAAGGAAGGTAGGGCACAGGCCATGCTGTGACAAGCTCTGATTCAAGGCTCAGGAACCAGAAAACTACTCTCCCAGTCAGGAGGAGGAAGCTGGTTGGACAGAAGCAAGCTAAGAAAAGCAAAGATGAATAAAATATCCTTGGGTCCAGGTGTTTCTGACACCCCCACTGTGTTCTATAAATATGCCAGTCTTCTTCCAGGAATTGCCCTTATTTTGTGTCAGTTTCTCAGCTGTGCATGTCTGTTACTTGAAAACAAAATCAATATACCTGGGCCCCTGGTCACTAGCTGTGCTACTTGCAGGCCCACCAGACTGGCCCTGCTAGGATAGGAGTGGGGACAAAGGAGGTGCTGTAGAGGCTGTCCTACTGCCTCCAGGTGTTGTGGAGTGCACTGGTCTTAATAACTGGACCAGGTTGCTAGTGTTCCCACCCCACTACCTGACTTGATGGCTCTTCTTGGTTATCAACTTGATTATCTAGAATGGGCTACAATGCAGAAATGGAGGCTACACCTGATCCAGATGTTGATGTTGGAAGACATCGGCTTTTGATCCACATCTTGAGGTGGGATGATACAGTCTCCTCCTTGCTGCCTTCATGATTTAGAACTCTCAGCTCCTTCTCCAGCACCAGGCTTGCTTGGACTCTGCCATGCTTCCCACCATAATAATGAGCTAAACTTCCAAAACTGTAAGCCAGCCCCAATTAAATGTCTGCCTTTATAAGAGTTGCCTTAGTGATGGTGTCTCTTCACAGCAATAAAATTCTAAGATGCGTGCTAAGCCTTCTGGAACATGGCCACGTCCTCCTCCTTTCAAGTAATATCAGGCCATCAGATAAAGTCTGTGATTTATTATCACTATAAATAAACAAGGAGATGCAGCCTTATCCCACCTTCCCTCAGAGGTCCTCAGTGGCGGTCAGAGAAGCTGGAGGGAGGTTTGCACCGGCATAAAGAGTGGTTACCATCCTTTCCACTTTTCATCTGCCTCCACCCACTTTTGGATGCTGGGGACGGGCCACAGGACCTTATATATGCTAAGCAAACACTCGGCCACAGAACTAGCTAGCCCTAGCCCTAAGTGCACAAACCTAAAGAATGCATTTCTGTACACACAGTCATCTGCATAATCACTACCAAGATCAGCAGACTGGAACATCTCACTGTTCAACACCCAAGACTGGTTCCTAGTCACCTTACTGCTGTTACAACCTACCTGTCATCAGTGGCAAAAGGTCATAGGACCACATAGCACATGCTGTTTTATGTCTAGTTCTTTCACTCAAAAAACAAAAAAACAACAACAAAAACGGAAATGTTGACTTTTTACAAAAGATTTATTTTTAAAATTCAATGTGTATGAGTGTTTTTCTGTTTTGTTTCCTGTATGCCTGTCTGTGCACAGGCAAGAAGAGGGAGTTATATGTGACTGGGAGATATGATGTGGATTCTCTAGGAACCACACCTAGGTCCCCTGCAAGAGTAGTCGGTTCCTTTAAACACTGAGCCCTCATGGTGACTCTTCACTGCTAGCCCTGACACTTATGATCCCTTTTTCTTTATTTTTTTATTTGTTTTTTTCGAGACAGGGTTTCTCTGTGTAGTCCTGGCTGTCCTGGAACTCACTTTGTAGACCAGGCTGGCCTCGAACTCAGAAATCCNCCTGCCTCTGCCTCCCGAGTGCTGGGATTAAAGGCATGCGCCACCACGCCCGGCATGATCCCTTTTTCTTATCACTTATGTGCAGCGCTCACAGAGGCTGGAGGTGGACACCAGATCCCTCGGAATGGGAGTTACAGCTGGTTATGAGCCACCAAGTGTGTGCATGGAACTGAATCTGGTTAAAAGCTGCAGGAGCGTCTGAGCGTCTGAGCCATCTCTCCAGCCCTGGATACTCATGCTTCTCACGGTACTCTATGACAACAATCCCTAATTCTTCAACTTTCCTGCCCCTTAGGTACTCTGCTCACTGTGCTGCATTATGAGAGCAACAGTTTATAAAACATGGGCCACTCCTTTTGGTTTTGCATATATTGTTTTGGGTTAGTTGACTGCCGATAGACTGAGCAAGTTTTGGTTTTGTGTTTGGTTGGTTGTTTTGTTTTTCTAGGTAGGGTATCTTTGTGTAGTTCTGGCTGCTTTGGTATTTGCAGTGTCAAATCCACCTGCCTCTGTCTCTGTCTCCCAAGTGCTGGAATTAAAGGTGTGCACCATCACCATCTGGGTGTTTGCTTTTTTTTTTTTTTTTGAACAAGCATTCCAACAGATATGATTCAGGATTGACTAATACACTTAGCTTTAAAAAAATATCAGGCAGTTCATAGAACAGGATTTGCTTTAAGAATAATCCACAGAGTTAGTTGGAAAACAGCAATGTGCTGATACCTGCTGGGCCAGCATGTATTCTCATGTTGTCCCAGAAACCATGCCTACAGAGACCTCTTTGCCTCTGAGAGAAAGGATGAAGTCAGGGCATACCATTTCTGGCCTACTGGTGGACTGGGCCACTGTGATGTAGTGAATGACATGATGTGATGGGGTACTGTATACAGAGGCTATGTTACAGATGCCTTGCTGGGCATACCAGCGTGGCTGGGGCAGGCATCTCTCTTAGAGAATATGGCAATCTGGAAAGGGCAAGAGCAGCTGGGTACATGGTCTTGGTGGTGGGGGAACAGGACTGTTTGTACAGCATACCAGAAGTGTAGCCTGTTTAGAAGGTAGGCTTTGTCCCAAAGCATATCAGAATAGATGAAAGCTGCAGCAGTAGTGTGGCCTGAGTGGCCAGTAAATACTGCCCTGAGCTAGCTCACCAGACAGCTTAAATGAAAACTGATCTGTCCCTCTGCCACCTTCCAGGGCCCCCACTCTTGTCACCAAGCCACACTAATTCCTTTCAGGATTATTCATTTTCAGCTTAAAGCCCATAATCAAGATCAGGACCACTGTAGAAGCTGATGGCACCGGGGTTATTATTGTCCAAACACCACGTAGAGTAGCAAAATCTGTAGAGGAAAGAAGGTCACCCATTTCTATTTCATGCTAGTCTCTAAGGGGTAAGAGGTCCTGAAATGCATTGTCAGGACTGAAAGAAGCTAAATAGGCATACTTAAGACTTTGGTGATCCAGCCTGGTCTACGAAGTGAGTTCCAGGACAGCCAGGGCTACACAGAGAAACCCTGTCTCGAAAAACCAAAAAAATAAAAAGGAAAGAAAGGAAGGAAGGAAGGAAGGAAGGAAGGAAGGGAGGGAGGGAGGGAGGGAGGGAAGAGAGGGGCTGGAGAAATGGCTTAGTGGTTTAGAATGCTGTCTGCTCTAGATGATTGGGTAGGCTTACACTGCCTGTACATCTAGTTCTGGGGTTACCTGCTGCCCTCTTCTGGTCCCTAAAGGTATCAGCATAGACACATAATTTTTTTTTTTTTTTTAAAGACTCAGCCAAACATAAAAGAGCTATTTAAATAGGATAGACTCATCATTTACTCATTTGATAATTCCCTGCCAAGATCTGCAGAGGGCTAGGGGGTTCACATCAACTGAAAGTTCCCCAGGTTTCTAGAGTTTACCATCCAGAGATGTTTAAGGGGGAAGTTACATGTTTGCTCGGCCCAGAAAGGGGAAGTTCAGGGATGTTTTGAGAGTACTTCGAGGAAGAAGCTGACCTGCACTGTGGGGTCAGCAAAAAGTTCTGTGAAGAAGAGACATTTAAGGTGAGACCTCAGGTTACCTGTTAGAGAGAAAGCTGTACTGGGCACATGGGGTGTGCATGTGTAGACTCTGAGGTGGGAGAGGAAAAACTTGCATAACAGAAATTCAAAGTTATAAGCATATGGTAAATTTCTTGACTCTATGGAGATACATTTTTCACATTTTTTTTTTTTTTTTTTGGTTTTTTGAGACAGGGTTTCTCCGTGTAGCCCTGGCTGTCCTGGAACTCACTCTGTGGACCAGGCTGTCCTCGAACTCAGAAACTCACCTGCTTCTGCCTCCCAAGTGCTGGGATTAAAGGCGTGCACCACCACACCCGGGACAGGGTTTTTAAATTTGAGTGGTTTTGCCTGTATGTATGTATTGCAACATATGCATACAGTGCCCTCAGAGATCAGAAGGTGCCAGATTCCCTGGAACTGAAGTTACAGATGGTTGGTTGTAAAGTGCCACATGGGGTTGGGAGCTAAATGCAAGTCCTCTGCAAGAGCAGCAAGTGCTCTTAATCCCTAAACCATCTCTGAAGCACCACCCCACTCCCAATTTTTATTTTTTTTTTGATTATTATTATTATCGTGCATGCATACAGCTCACAGTGCATGTGTGGAGGGAGGTCACATACAACTTTTAGGAGTTAGTTCTCTCTTTCCAAGATAAATAATAAAATAGTCAATCCTTTCTCTGTAACCACAAACTGCTGCCTGCCAGTAAGAGAAACTGGCTGAGAAAACTACCTTGCTTGTTCACATTTGTTAATCTATAACAACTTGCTTCTTTACAAATGTACATGGGTCCTTAGGAATAATTTATTTTCTTTACCTGCACTACATAATGTTATTTCTTCTAAAGGTATTGGGGAACATAGTGTTTTATCATAGTCAGTCACTAGAAAGAAAATAGAATGTAATCACATCATAATTTTATATTGCTTGAAAATTTTGCAAGGATATAAACTATGGGAGAAAAAATAAAGTTGTTGGAACTTTGTTCCATCCATCAAATCTGTATATATGTATACATGTAAAGCTTGTGTTAGTGTGTGTTGAAGCTTGCTCCACCCATCAGGTATGTGTGTATAATGTTTGGAGCCTACTTTTTGGAACTTTGTTCCATCCACCCACCAGGAATGTGTGTAGGAATGTGTGTGTGTTGTGAAATGCTTGGAGCCTGCTTGTTAGAGCTTTGCTCCATCTATTTAATGTGTGTAAGTATACACGTCTGTCTGTCCATCTGTCTGTAGTTTGCATGCATGTATGCATATATGTATGAAGTTACTGGAGTCTGCCTTTTGCTTCATCCACTCTGTGTGTGTGTGTGTGTGTGTGTGTGTGTGTGTGTGTGTGTGTGTGTATAAATTTTCTGTCCTTTTCTTTCTCACCAGACCCTAGAGTTAAAAGAGTTCAGAGTTTTTCGCTGGCCACAGGTAGTGACAGCCTCAGTGAATGAAGCTTTGTTCCCTCAGAGAAAAGTCAGCTGAGTAGTTTCTCTAATCGCTGGCTGCAACAGGCAGCAGCCTCCATCAGTCGCTGTCTGGACCAACCCGTGCGCCCCTTTTAGTGCCGATTTTAGCCCTGACCCCATCACTGATGCCATGCCTCGCTGCCTGCCTTGGTTTACCTTAGGTGTCAAAGCTGGTCTTTGACATATCTTTAACTCCAGTTCCAGGAAATACAATGCCCTCTTCTGGCCTCTGCAGGCACCAGGCCTGCACAGGGTGCACATACATATGTGCAGGCAAACATTCATACATTCTAACTAAATCTTCTTATAAAGTTACCCAGAGTAGTGTTCACGGATTTTGTAGTGATTTAGTGAAAGTTCTGACATATGTGAACAACAACTTAAGCCTTTAGTCTCTCCATGTTTATTTCCTATAAAAAGTATTATTAAATAACATTTGTTAGTCAACTTTGACTATACTTTTAATTTTTTTAAAAGATTTATTTATTTATTATATGCAAGTACACTGTAGCTGTCTTCAGACACTCCAGAAGAGGGAGTCAGATCTTGTTACAGATGGTTATGAGCCACCATGTGGTTGCTGGGATTTGAACTCCGGACCTTTGGAAGAGCAGTCGGGTGCTCTTACCCACTGAGCCATCTCACCAGCCCTAATTTTTTTTTTTTTTGAGACAAGGTCTCACTAATAAACTAGACTGGCCTGAAATTCCCTAAGATCTGCTTGCCCCTGCCTTCTTAATGCTGAGATTAAAGACATATGCCGCCAACCCAAGCGAACAGTGGTTTCTGAATTGTATGCGCATGTGAAATGTTTGAGGGTTAGTAGCACTACTTGGGAAGGATCCAGAGGTGTCTTTGTTAAAGTAGGTGTGGCCTTGTTGGAGGAAGTCTGCCTGCTACCTGCTTTGCTGATAGTGCACTAAACCTCGGAAACAGTAAGCAAACCTAAATTAAATGCTTTCTTTTCTTAGAATTGTTTTGGTCATGGTGTCTCTTCACTAAGACATTTAGCTTTTTATTTCTTTTCTTTTGCTTTTAAAAATTAAGTATAGCTAAGGAGAGGAGTGTAACAGGTAGGTCCAGTCTTTAATTTTAGCTACCCAAATGACAGTGTGTATCTTGTAGTTTGAATCCGCAAATCCCTAGATGAGTAAAATATTATCTTTTGTTGGTTAATGGCCATTTTTACATCTTGTGAAATACTTACCAAAGCTTCTTGCCTACTGTTTTATTGGGTCGTTTGTCCTATTATTTAGGGCAGAGGAGGTAACTGTGTGGTTTAGCACTTACTTAGCAGGCTAGTTCAATCCTCAGCATTGAAAGAGAAGGCCTTACATATCCTAGAGACAAGACTTTCATTGGATATATTCTACCTCTGAGTTCATTTCTCATCAATAATTTGCTTTTTTAGTTACTCAAATGTTTATAAACAACATAAATTTAGATAAAATTTAACTTATCAAATAATGTCATGGTTCATGACTTTAAATCTTTGCCTAACTCAGGGATACAAAGACTTTTCTACATTTTCTTCTTTCTTTTCAGTTTTATCTTTAGATTTATCACTCATTTTTAAAAATTAGTTTATTCTTTTACAATGGCATACATGCTTAGCCTTCATTTTCTGATCATTTTCCTTAGTGGCTTCATTCATGCTGCCCCGTACATGTGCAAGCTCATCCTCACCACTCTCCAATCTGAGTCAACCCTGCCACCTCCTTCTCCTGCACCTTTCCTTCAATTTATCAAAGTGTATCCATTTTACCCCCAATGCTTTTCTCTATGACCACACTCCCTCCTTGCCTTAACCATCTTGCCAGTTGCTTCCTGAATGACTTCCCTCACCCAGGTCACTTTTCACATGCCTGCATAATAATTTAAAATCAGACACAATAATCAAGTTCCTAGCCCTTCAACCACGGCTGAAGAAAAGCCCAAAGGGTTCCTTAAACTCTCAGAAGTCCCAAACCTGTCCCTCCCCTTGCTTACCTACCTCTTTTCACCCGCAGTCTATGTCAGGACTGCAGCACCCTGACCAGTGGCCCCTTAGCTCCCCTTCTGGCCAGGCCAAGTCCTCACCCAGTGCACTCTTTGCAACTTCAGGATTGTTAAGTTGGACTGTAGCTCCACCATCCCCAACTACATTTCGCCCATTTGGTCTCCACCAGCTTTCAAACTTCACGAGGCCAAGGACTCTGTTTATTCCCGTTTTCCACTCGCAGGACCTCCAACACCGGAAGAAGCTTTCCCATCTGAGTGACCAACGACTGAGTTAGAGACATCCCGATAAATAAAGGGATGAGCTGGGAGGGGTTTCCTCACTGACCTAAAGCCAGTCCGCTAGGTGGAAGGCCCTGGGAGTCAAAGCAGAGAGAATATTGTGCGACTCGGGGACGTGGGTCCCAGAAATTAGCCTTAGCCTGTAGAGCAGGACAGCTGGCCTGAGTTACTGAGGCTCTGAGGCACCCGAAAAGCAGAGAAAGGGGCTGAGGATAAGTGGGGCCCAGAGGCGGAAGAGCCGAGGAGCTGAAGAACCCACGGTCCGAGGGGCTAAGGAACGACAAGCCGAGGGGTCGAAGAGCCGAGATGCTGAAGCGCTTCAGCGTCCGAACCGCAGGAACCGACAGGAAGAACTCCGGCGGAGGATGCCGCACCACCTGCGGCGCCTCAGCTGATTTGACCTGCGCCCGCGTGGGTGGGCGGGCCGGAGGCGTGGTTACCCCTCTGGGTCGGGTCACGCCCCCAAACGGCGTGCGCGGTCCCGCTCGGCACCGCCTTGCGCTTGCGCTGTCGCCGGGAGGCGGAGGTTGTGGGCGGCTGTGGCCGCGGGGTGCGCGCTCTCGTCCTCGCTGTCGTTTCCTCGCGCTGGTTCGCGCTCGCGCGCCGGGGCCCTGGCAGCGGCGGCGGAGGCGGCGGCGGCGGCGGCTGAGGCGGCTGAGGCGGCGCGGGGGGCGGGCCGGGAGGGGGGGGTGGCCGGGAGGGGGATGGACCGGGCGCGACGGCGGCAGCTGCAGGAGCAGGAGCGGGCGCTGGAGACCGAGCCGCGGCGCTGGCGGAGACGCCGGCTGGCCGTCGTCTCTCCACCGGTGAGTAGGACTGGCCCAGGCCGTGGGTGGGGACGGGCGGTCTCTTTAGCGTGGCCCGTCGCGGTCGCGGGGCCTCCTCGAGGCCTGGCGCGCCTCGGACCTTTGGCCGCTCCGGCGGCGCCGAAGCCCCGGGGCCTCCGGCCGGACCCGGCGTCTCCGGGCCCTCTGCCTGTCATTGGGACAGCCCCCGCCCCCGCCCCCGCTCGGGCACTCTCCCCGGCTCTCCTTTTGGGCAGAGCTGAGCGAGGGGCGTGTGAGGACTCGCGCCCAGGCCCAAGGCCTCCGGGCTAGCCGAGGTCTTAGAGTCCTCCCGCGTCCGGCCCTGCGGTACCCATAAGTTGGCCACCGAAAGTCAGCCCTGGCCACCTGAAACCAGTCTTGCACCTTTTGTTTTGATTTTGAACTCGTGGTTTAACTTGGAGGAGGAAACCCGCTGGCCTGCGAAGAGTAAGGTGAGGTGGGAGTCTAGGTGGCCGGGGCTTGGCCCTAGGATGCCCTTTATTAACCCTTTATGTGGAGAGCAGGGGGCCGCAGTGAGATGCATTTCGCTACAAAACCTGAGATTTCAGCCTCAGCCAAAGTGTGGACGGTGTTGGTCCAGTGATTCAGTGTCTGTCCCACTCCATCCCTGGACAGCGTTGATGGAGATTCCCCTAGTGGATCTGCTGCTGGGGCTTCTGGAGGTAGCCCACTTGAGCTGTTGGAGAGTATCTCTCTGTGCTCTAGTGTCACGTTTTACCTTAGCCTTGGTAGATCATAACCAATGTCCAGGCTTAGGTTTTATTGAAAAAAAAAAAAAAAGACGACCATGTACCCCTTCTAAATGGTTGTTGGAAACCTGACATAGTTGTCAAAAGATCCATGTGCACATGCGTCCCTGGAATTCCTAAATTAGCTTTTCTTTTAAGGAAAAAAAATAAAAAGAAAAACAAACAGTAAAAACCTCAAGATTGAAAAAGCAGGTAACAGCTTTAAAATATAGCACAAATTTGATTTGTTCCTCTCTCTGTCCAGTATTTTACTTTTAGAAATTAAACCTTTGTCTTTGTGTAGAATTTGCGTGTAGAAATTGTCACAACACTTGGAGGAAGACCTTAATGGAAATGGTAAGACATAAAATCCCTCCAGGATGTGGGGTCTTATCCCCCCCCCACACCTTAATTTACAGATTGAGACTGAAATTGTGAATGGGTGGTAGTTTTACCAGTGCCTCGTAACAGAGATACTTAGAGGTGGGATTTTAGATCAACAGAACGTTGCCCTCCACCAACAGAATTGGTTGGTGTGTTTTTTGAACTTACACACCCACTCTCTGGCTAGTAGAGAAAGATTGAAAAGCTGCTTCTGGTTTGTGGGTGGTAACCTTTTAATTTCTAAAGAATTTTCATCTGCTTACAGACTAGATAGTTGATGAGCCCCATAGGAAAATTCTAGATATTAAAAATTCATTAGCACATGATCTAGATATCTTGTAGTTATGGACGTTTATTAAAGACTTGACGTCGCCTTTAATCCCAGCACTTGGGAGGCAGAGGCAGGTGGATTTCTGAGTTCAAGGCCAGCCTGGTCTACAAAGTGAGTTCCAGGACAGCCAGGGCCTATACAGAGAAACCCTGTCTCAAAACCAAAAAAAAAAAAAAGACTTGACGTGATATCAGTGCCATGTACTCTGTATGGGAAGTGAGATTTCTCAGAGTATTTGCATCTTAAGATAAACAGAAGCACAAGCAGTGAAAATGTTATGTCACCTCTCAGTTGTTGAGTCTTTCATGAGCATAAAAATCCTGGAGTTTCAGTGTCTTGGACTAGTTGGTGAACACCAGTAATTTGAACTGATTGGTTTATCTCTACTGGACTAGTACCCCTTTTCTATAGGAGAAAGCATAAACTAAATAACATTTATGAACCATTCACTTAGTCACCAGATATTTACTGAGCCATTACTTTGGCCCAGAATTCCTATTTTAGATTACAATAATGGAACAAAATAAGGCTTCTGCCTCATAAGCTGCATTCTGGGTGTGGAGCAGAGGAATAGGCAACAAATAAGCAGGCATGACCATTTCAGTGACTATAAGACAGTAGGGAGTAAGCTCTTTGGGTTTGTTGTTGTTTGTTTGTGAAGAAGAAAGTAAATATTTTAGCTTTGAGGCACACAGCCTCTGTTGTAGCCATGCAGTTATTGTTTCAGTATGCAGCGACAGAAAGTAAACTGGCATGTCTATTTTCCAGTTAAACTTGGACCCTGAAGTTTGAATTTCACCCAGTTTTCACATGTCATGAAATGCTCATTCTTTCCTCTTTCAACCATTTAAATATGTAAAACTAATCTTGGTTTACAAGCCACTTAGGAAACCTGGGGCAAGCTGAAACTAGATTTGTATAGAAAAAGTTTGCAGGTCCCTAATGAGGACTGTGATAAAAACAAACAACACTAGTATGACAAGTAACTAGGTGGAGGGTTGCTGAGAGAAGCCTTGCTAGGGAGGACTTGAATTGTGGCCTGAAAGATGGAAGAGTTTTCCTGACAGGTGACCCATGTTTCTTGCATCAAACTTCCCCATACACCATGCCATTCTTGCTTTTGTGACCATATCTATCTATCTATCTATCTGTCTGTCTGTCTGTCTATCTATCTATCTATCTATCTATCTATCTATTTCTTATTTCTTCCTTCCTTCCATGTATATCGTGGCATGTGTGTGGAGGTCAGAGGATAACTTGTGAGAGTTGGTTCTCTTACCAGGCTTAGCAGTAAGTACCTTTATTCACTGAGCCATCTCACTGGCCCGACCTTTGGGTCTTTTTTCATCCTGTTACATTCAACTAGCTTATTGCTGTTCCCCATCAAATGTAAAAAATCTTGTTAAAGAATTTTTTTTTTTGAGTCAGGGTTTCTTTCTTTCTGTAGCCCTGTCTATTCTAGAGCTATGTAGACCAAGCTGGCCTTGAAGAGCTCAGAGCTCTGTCTGTGTACCACCATGCCTTGTTATTATAAAATCTTAAGAGTTAAAAGAAAATTAATTCTCACATAGTTGCTTTCCTTAAATGTTCAGAGTGGTTTTCTAGCCTACATATGAACAGCTTTAATGATAAAAAAATTCATGACTTCCAGGTAGTCTGTGCTGTTTATAAATGTAATTATTAGAATGTTCGTTCTGTGAGATTGATCTTTTTACCTGGGAGGGAACCTGCAGGTGGTTGTACTTCATTCCAGGCTTAGGCTCTAACATTGGTGTGTGGACAAAAATCACTCACATAGAGTGCAAACTGTACTTGACAACTCTCTAAACTGCTCAGAAAATAGTGTGCATTTTTGTATATATAATCATTTAGAGTTCTTGGAGACTCTGAGCTTCACTGGAGGAAGAAACAGGAGAAAAGAATTTTTATACAGATATGCAGGCCTCCAAACCCTTTGCTTTTAAAAATAGTTACCTAATCTCTAGCAGAGTGTGGGAGATGGAGAATTCCAATGGGTTGCTAGCTTCATTCAGACTTTAATTCTATTGTTACATTAAGTCTACATCACATTAATAAATGCTTATAGCGTATTGCGAATATTAAGGTGACTTGTAGGTAAGGACATGCATGGGACAAAAAGTAGCCAATATAAGTACCCGGTCCTGTGAAAAGTTGAGAAAAACTTGGCCACCTGCTTCCTGTCTTTTCGTATTGGTATTTCCTGTTATGGCTCTAGGGACCAGCTGTCACTTTCTTTGCCCTTGAATATTGGTAATATCTTACCAGAAGTCAGTTGGTGTGTTAAATGGGTGCATGATGATTATTTTTGCCACATGGCTCTTAAAGTATTTGAGCATTGCCATTGTATTGCCATTCAACTTTTTACATTTTAGAGATGCTTTTTATTTGGTTTTTATCAAAGGGAGATGTTTTTACATTTTCTATTTTTTTCATTTCTGTTTGCCTTTTTCTGGTTACTTTACCATATAGATTGTTCTTATATATGTTTCTGTGTATCACTTTTTTACTTTGGTGCCCTGAAGTCTATGTTATGATGCAAACTCAAGTTTGATCTCCTTCCTGAAGCCTTCTCTTAAAACTCAGACCTTTATATTCCTACCACTTCTCAGACTTTTGGCTGAGATCAGGTGCAGACTTGATGTTTCTCCACTGTCACTTTTATCCTTTAATGCTTTCTTATATTCTGTTTCATGTGCACTATCACTACTTCACATTAAGACCTTCATGAAGGCAAAGATCATATTTTAGGCATTTTTCTTTTCTTTCATGGTTCTGGGGATCACACCCAGAGCCTTGTGCATGCTAGGCAAGCACTCTACTACCAAGAAACATTTATAGCTTTTCTTTTGGTGTGTGTGTATGTGTGTGTGTATCTGTGTGTGTCTGTCTCTTTGTTTGTGACTGTGTATGTGTTTCTCTTTCTGTGTGTATGTGTCTGTCTGTCTCTGTGTTTGTCTCAGATCTACTGAGTAAAATAACAGGCATATATTCTATCACAAAGTGTTTTTTTTTAATTCTTTAAAATTAAACTTATTTTAAGGATACTATTGGATTTCCAGAAGTATTATGAAGCTAGAACTGAGACTTCTTGACTCTCTTGTACTGTTTTCTCTTTTATCGGCATCTTACATTGATGTGCTTTTGTTACATTTAATAAATAAATATCAATAATTATTAACTCCACTCTTTCCAATTTCCTAATGCCCCTTTCCAGTCCCTAGATCCCAGCAAGGACGCCTCATCACACTCAGTAGTTCTTCCATCTCCCCTCTGCTTCTGCTTGGGATAATTTCCCAGAGATTTCTTAGACTTTTAAATGACTGCTCAGATGTTTTTGTAGCATGCTTTTCAATTAGGGTTTGTCTGTTTCTGTCATGGTTAGACAGGTATGTAATGTGGCTTTGGAAGGAAGATCACAGAGGTTAAACATAATTTTTTTTAGAAAGACGTTTGTATGTGTTTGAGTTTGGGTATGTCCACTTGAGTGCATTTACTTGTGGAGGCCAGAAGGTAGGCATCAGATTCTCTGAAGCAAGAGTTACAGGCAGTTGGATGTGAGTCTTCTACTAAGTGCTCTTAACCACTTAGTCATCTTTCCAAACACTAGAATATTATTCTTACCAGCTGTTAAGACTGTAGCTTATCAATGTTGATGTTAATCTGCATTACCTGCCTGGGAATAAGTCACTATGCTCAGGTCACATAGGAGTGAAAGTTCTCTCATACTTATTTTTGTTTGTCAGACTGTTCTAGCCCCAGGAGCTCTTTTTCTTGGCTTCTTTACATGTCCCACTGTTGGATATATGTGTTTCATCTCTCATTTTCCTACAGTGTGAGATGTCCAAGCCTGTAGGTTTTTTAAGTCCAGTCCTATAAATTAGTTGCCTTGATCTTAGAAGCCATGGTGTGGTTGTTGGGTGTGCTCATTTGCTCCTGGAAAGTTGTTGCTCCCAGACTCTCTCAGATGATGGAGAAAGGAGTTGATGCAGCATGCAAAGTCTCTGACACCATGTTATCACTAAGTATTTCTATATATAATTGCCTGTGACTCTATTAAAGCAAACAGAAGGGCCCAGTGTCCCTAACTCTTAACCACATTCTCCTCCTTGTTAACTGAGTTTTTATTTTATTTATTAGTGTATGGGTGTTTCATCTGCATGTCACATGTGTGCAGTGTCCATGGTGGCCAAAAGAGGGCATTGGATTCACCTGGGACATTATAGATGATTTTCAGCTATGATGTGGATGCTGGAAATGGAACCTGGGTTTTATATTGATTTGGCAAGTATTATGAAAAATAATAGAACCAAGGATTGGCTAGGAGACTGTTGGCTGTCAGCAGCCCTTTCTTCTTAGGTTATAGGCTGGCTGAAATGACACATGAAATTCCAGTCTTGGTTTTTCAAAGGGGCTTAGGAAAGCTTTTTGTGTTATTCCTGTTCATTCCCAATTAGAGAATTTATACTCAAGTATCCAGTGTATGTGGCTCCTTTAGTCAGATAAGCAGAGTGGACAGGGGTGGCTAGATCCAGCTTGGTATAAGCCTTAATGGAAGACTACTTTTTCTTCATTTATTTATTTAAAGGTACTGTTGAGTACTCTAGTATCTGGTGGTTCTGTTCTAGGTTTTTAAGATCTAATGTGTAAAAATTTGTGTCTTAGAGTTTATGTTCTAGTGGATATGCTGTAGCAGATTGAGGCCAAAACGAGTTTGTAAACTTTGGCTAATACTGTCATAATGCAGTGGGTTTCAGAAAGCCCAGGGAAGGTTGTTGTAAGTTCCTTTTACAGACATTGTGGGGAAAACAGGAAGCAATTGAGCAGTTTCCTGACAGACGTGATTGTGCAGGGAGATTAAGGTCACTAAAGTTTATTCTCTCCTTTTTAAGATTCTTCTGTGCATTGGCAGCTGATGAGAGTGATCCTGTGGCAGTTCAAATCAGCAGCAAGACATTATAGTCAAGACACTATGCCAGATATGGTATTTAGACAATAATATTTAAGGATCTACTTGACAGGTCTTTCTAATGCATAATGTAATTCCTAAAGTGGTTTTGTCTAATTTTTTAATACAATTATTTTATGTATAGATATGCATGTACGTGTGTGTGTGTGTGTGTGTGTGTGTGTGCCTAGTCCCCACAGAAGTCATCTTGGGTCCCCTGGGAAAGCAAGTGCTTTTAACTGCTATGTCATTTCTTCAGCTCCCTGGTTTGAAAAGGGCATCAGCTCTACTGGAACTGGAGTAACAGATTCTTATGAACCACCATGTGAGTATTAGGAACCAAACCCAAGTCCTCTGCAAAAGCAACAGATGCTCTTAACCACTGAGCCATTTGTTTGCATTTTTGTTTTGTTTTGAATTTTTTAAAGACAGGATCTCATGTAGTCTTGGCTGGGCTGAAACTCCCCATATAGTAGAGGATGACTTTGAAATTCTGAACTCCTGCCTCTACTTCCCTAGTATGGGATGATAGGCCTGCTCCACCACACCTGGCTTATGTGGTGCTAGGAAGGGAACCCAGAACCTTGTGCATGCAAGGCATGTACTCTCTCATCTGTTCTACATCCCTAGTCCCCAGAATGGTTTTGAGATATAAATTTAAAATGATAATAATAAATTTATATGTGTATGTCTGTGTCTCTGTATGGGTATCCTCAAAGTCCAGAAGACAGTGTCTTATCCAGTCCTCTGGAGCTAGAGTTATGGACAGTTGTGAGCCACCTAATGTGGACATTGGGAACTAAACTTGGGTCTCCTGGGAAAGCAGCAAATGCTCCTAACTGTCGCATCATTTCTTCAGCCCCCTGGTTTGAATTTTTTCTTAAACTACACTTTCCTTAACTATGTCTTGAGTAGAGCATGTGCATCTATCTGGAGGGCAAAAGACAGCCTGCAGGAGTTGGTTCTTTCCTTTTACCATGTGAGTTCCGGGTATTAAACTCAGGTCATTAGGCTTATTGGCAAGTACCTCTACGGGCTGAGCCATCATGCTGGTTATTCTTTTTTTTTTTACTTCTAACTTTGATTTGAATAGGTATCCCAAAAATTTGAAACCATTCAGAAATGACACCTTCCTTTTTTGTTTTTTCAAGACAGGGTTTCTCTGTGTAGTCCTGGCTGTCCTGGAACTCACTCTGTAGACCAGGCTGGCCTTGAACTCAGAAATCCCCTTGCCTCTGCTTCCCAAGTGCTGGGATTAAAGGTGAACGCCACCACGCCTGGCAACACCTTCCTTTAATCTCTGATTCACAACACAATTTTAAACCAGTATTTGTATCTTCCATATATTTTATCTATACACACACATCTGTATTTATATTTTACCTTTAAAAAAAAAAACCTCAGAAACCCACTTACTCAAACACTTTGACCTTTTGAGGGTTGTTGGGTTTTTGTTGTTGTTTTTCTTTTATTTTGTTTTAATTAAGATAGATTTCTGACAAATTGTCTTTTTAAACAGCTGTATACTGTATCATGCTGTTCTATTGAATTCCATCAGTAAAAGTGTACCACTTAGCATAAACTCAGTAGTAAGCAGTCACAGCAAACTAAATTCAGTTATTGCTTGAAACAGTGAAGAATTAGTGATCTCATAAGACAGGCAATTCAGAACTAGTTTACTGTCTTAGTAATGTATAAGATTTAGATATTGTATTTTGCCTTTTATTCTGGTCTCAGCTCCATGCTGGCTTTGCAGCAGCCTCATATCACCATATGTTTGCAAAATGTTTATCTCATTTAATGCAGGCAATGGAGGGCTAAATAGTTTTCTGCTTAGAAAGTGATTTCAATATAAATGAAGAGAAAATAATTTCTAGAAGGCTCTCAAACAGTACTCTGTGAACTCCAGTGTTAAAAACTCAAATTCAGGGTTTCTTGAGTTTGCAATGGGCCTTAACAATTTGTATTTTTATCACATTCCCATGAGATCCTAATGTTATGAACCAGCAACCATGCTTTGAGTTTAAGTTATTCACTACCCTGTATAACATTTCCTACCTTTCCTTGGAGATTGAATTATTGTTCCTGATCATGTCTGGAAAATCAACAACCATGAACAAAATAAAAGTTCTTACTAATAAGCTAACAAATGGCAATACTTCTGTTATTAGTATTAATGCTTCCATTAATATCCGTGTGCCAAAGAAAAGATAGATGTAGTTAATATTTTTTAAATTTTATTTAATTATATTTTGTGTGTGAGCGTTTTTGTCTGGTTGTATGTCTGTGTACCATTTGCATGCCCAGTGCCTGTGTAGGCCAGAAGAGACATAGGATCCCCTGGGAATTACAGATGGTTGTGAGACATTATGTGAGTGCCAGAATCAAAACTGGGTCCTCCGAAAGAGCAGCAAGTGCTCTTAACTACTGAGCCATTGTGTGGTTAAATCTTCTTTCCTTCCTCCTTCCCTCCCTCTCTCCCTTCTTTCCTTCTTTCCTTCTTTCCTTCTTTCCTTCTTTCCTTCCTTCCTTCCTTCCTTCCTTCCTTCCTTCCTTCCTTCCTTCCTAACTTTTTTTGAGAAAGGGTTTGTTACTTGATTTTACAGTGAAAAATATATGAAATGTAATTTTTCCTCTGCTATTGGGGGTAGGATCAGGTGTTTTGTAGTTCTGGCTGTCTTGGAATTTGCCCAGGAGATTTAGGTATGCCTCTTTATGAAGCTGCGCCTCCAGTGGCTATCTTTAATGAAGGAGATGGTCTTTGCTTGTTCAAACTGCTTTATTTATGGTGGAGGTAAATGTACACATCTTACTCAGGGTGAACCAGGAAGAGATGCCTAGGAAGGGAAGCTCATTGGCTAAACACTCGGAGCCTATCTAGATAACTTCAGTAGCATGGAAAACTCTAGGTTTTATGCTATGTGATCAGTTGTCATGGTCTCTTAGTGGGGAGTCATGGTTATGTGTTTCAGGATAGGTAGAGCCTGGCTGGGAACTGGTTGTAGTGCCTGCTGTCCTCAACTATGAGATTTACTAGCGTTTTGAACCTGCTTCAACCTTACCAGTTCTGTCTGGTGGCATTGTCCACTTGCCCTAAACAGTATGCTAAGCCCTGGGGTTTCTGCTTTAGGCCCAGTGACTGTGTTGTGATGATACTGTGAAAGGTGTCCTACAGGAACATAGGCTATACCATAGCTCCTCTCCCTCGCAGCTCCTAAGATTTTCTGATCTCTTTCCTCAGTGGTCTCTCTTTTCAGTGCTAATATTGATAGTGATGAGAAACTAATGGAAGTCTTACTGACTTTGTTCCTTAGTAATTGGGGACAAAAGAAACTGAAATTTTCAATTACCATTGGAAGAATACAGTACTTTAAACAAAGAGGCAGTTTTTTGTTTTTTGTTTTTTGTTTAAAAAAAGATCAAAAATAGGATCTGTAGAGATACTCAGTGTTTGTGTAACTTTAAAAACACATTTCTTCCTTTCCTGGGAGCTCAGCCTCCCTCTGACCTTCCCAGTTCCCTTTGCTCCATCCAGCTTAGCCCATGATCAAACACAACCATCCCCCAACCCAGGAAAGGCAGGAACTGCTGTCCACTCCACTGGCTCTCTCAGTTTCTCTTTCATTCCTTCCGGCAAGCCACCAGCTACAGCTCTGGTTTCTCTCTCTCTCTCTCTCTCTCTCTCTCTCTCTCTCTCTCTCTCTCTCTCTCTCTCTCTCTGCCCACCTTTGCTCCTCAGAAGAGAAACATTCAGACAGCTTTGTTATCTTAGAATTTGCCAGATAGCATAATTGCTGGGTGCAGATCTCCTGGCCTAAACTTATCAGCTAACCTGTATCAGCTAGCCTATATCAGCCGTCTTCGGCTGACCTACTTGGTTAACCATGGTAGTGGAGACTGCTGGTTCTAGTTCCCCCAAGATCTTACATGACTGCTACTTTCTACTCATTCCAAAGCTTGGCTGTAAAGGCTAACTTCCCTTTCCTCCAATCTCTTTTTCCTCTTGGTACCTGGAAGTCCCACCTTTAACCTTTGCCCAGCAATTGACTCCCACCTTCTTTATTGACAATTAAGAACCAGTTAGGGAATCAACACCTCCCCCTTCAACTCCGCTGTTAAGAGACCTTGCTGTTAAGAGACCTTGCGGCTCTTGCAGAGGACTTAAGTTCAGTCCCCAGCACTCACATTGGCAACACATAGCTGCCTATAAATCCATCTTGACAGGTTCTGAGGCCTTTTTCTGGTCTTCTTGGGCACTGGGATGGTTTGAATATGCTTGACCCAGGGAGTGGCACTATTAGCAGGTGTGGACTTAGAGGAAGTATGTCATTGTGGGCTTGGGCTTTAAGACCCTCATCCTAGCTCCTTAGAAGCCAGTCTTCTCCTGTTTGCCTTCAGAACAAGTTGTAGAATTCTTAGCTCTTCCTATACCATCTCTGCCTGGATACTGCCATGCTCCTGCCTTGATGAAAATGGACTGAACTTCTGAAGTTGTAAGCCAACCCTAATTAGAGAGTTGCCTTGGTCATGGGGTCTGTTCACAGCAGTAAAACCCTAACTTAGAAGTTGGTACCAGGGTCTGGGATATTGCTGTGATAGGCCTAACCATATCTTTGTTTAGAGGAATGAAGATTTTGGGACTTTGGATTTGGAAATCCATGGAATACTTTAATTGGGGCTTAATGGGCCATCCTACTAGGAATATGGAAGATGGTAGTGCTGAGGGTGATTTGAACTGTGTAGGCCTGCTGTCCCAAGAAGTTTCAATGGAAAAGAATGTTAGTATGTCATCTACACACTGTGATATTTGGATTAAGAACATGGCTGCTTTTTACCATTGTTCAAAGGTTTGCCTGAGACTAAAATGAAGAGATTTAGATTAATTACTTTGACAAAGTCTCAAAACAGCCTGGCATAAATTCTGTTGTGTGCTTACTAAAATTGACTCTTATGAAGAGAACATTTTAATGAAAAGGAGCAAGCTGAGAAAGAAAAAGTTATGAAATATATGATAATAATAAAGGGGCACCAGGAAGTAAAATGGAGCTGAGTCCTGTGTTCAAGGAGATAAAGGTAGTGGTGATCTCAGGGTAAGATTCTACCCACTGAAGCTTATTGTTTGTATTTGTAGATGAATAAGAAATATTTTGGACTTTTAATCTGGAATGAACTACAATCCAGAAATGGAGGGCACACTTGTGATCCAGATCTTGAGGCTGGAAGACTTAGGCTGTTGATCCAGATCCTGAGGAACAGTGACCATGAAAAGCTTAGGCCAGGCATGATGGTACACACCTTTAATCCCAGGAGATAAAGGCAAGGATCTCTGAGTTCAAGATCAGCCTAGGACAGAGCAAATTGTAGGTGAAGAAAAGCTTAAATCTAGGAGTGGTGGTACACACCCGTTAATCCCAGCATTCAGGAAACAGCCGTGGAGATCTGAGTTTAAGGTCAATCTACAGAGTAAGTTCCAGGACAGCCAAGCTTAGGGAGTAAAGGAGTTGGAAAACAGAAAGCTGGTATAGAACAAGGAGGCTATGCTCCAGCTCCAGCAAGGAGCAGAACTCAGCAGCTTCAGCCGTGTGACTCTCCATTTAGAATAAAAAATAAAAGGGACTACTTGGACAGTTCATGCTGGTTAGCTGGATCTAAGAAATTAGCGGTGATTAAGAAGAGACCAGTATCACTGAGGTGAAATTTTCTGAGAGCACAAAAAAGCTGTGTTCCAGAGATAGCCAAGGTTGTACTTTGTGCTGCAGCTGGACTTGATAATGTGTAAGAGTCACCCAGGTGGTACTGGTTTTGAAGGTATGAAGGGGTCATGGAGAACAGCTGAGGCTTGGCACTGTGAGAGGCTAGGTGAAGGTGCAGCCTCAGTTTCAGTTGACAGACCAGTACTGAAGGGGTCATGCAAAGAAGTTTGGCTTGGCACCATAAAGAGAGCCTACTGAGAGGCTATTGATGAAGCCTAGTTGCAGCAGAAGACCCCAGTGTACTGGAGATGCCAGTACCATAGGATGAACAGCAGCAGCAGTGGGGTAGAGTCAACCAGAGCCTAGAGTTCTACAGAGGGCAGAACTGGAGAAATGATGCAAGCCCTTTGGAAGAGCCCAGAAGATCATGCATGTGTGGATCCCAGACATTGAAGTTGCCTTGGAGACCCAACATGTTCAAGATGCCAGAGCCATGGGATATCTGTCATGGAAAGCTGCAACAGGAAGTAGAACCAGCTTAGGAAAAGAAGTTTGTTGCAATCAAGGAGATGAAAAGGAGTTGGAGATCTGAAGACTGCTTTGACATCAGACTTGGAGATGCAGAGTTTTCCAGCTGGTTTCCTGTCTTGCTTTGGGGATTATAGTTCGTGATTGGAAGAATGTCAGAAGAGACTCAGAACTTAGGGCTTTCAATATTGTTGAGACTGCTATAGACTATGAGGACTTTGGAAGTTGGACTAAATGTATTTTTTATTATGCTAGGCTAGGTGTGGCCCCTATAGACTCGTGTGTTTAAATAAGCCTGTGGGGGCCAGGGAGTAGAATGTGGTTGTTTGAGTAGGTTTGGTCCAAGGAGTGGCACTATTTGGAGTTGTGGCCTTGTTGGAGGAAGTGTGTCAGTGTGTGTGTGGGCTTTAAAACCTTCCTCCTTACCATGTGGGAGCCAGTCTTCTCCTACTGGCCTACAGATGAAGATATAGAACTCTCAGCTCCTCCCGCACCATGCTCCTGCCTTGATGATAATGGACTGAACCTCTGAACCTGTAAGCCATCCATGTTGTCCTTGTAAGAGTTGCCTTAGTCATAGTTTTGGTTCACAGCAGTAAAACCGTTAGACAGCTGGCTTCTTGGTGCTCAAAGAGTTAACACACCTCCTGCCATGGCCTAAAGCCCTTTGCCCCTCTTCTCCCCCATGAAGTGAAATATGAAGTCTGTACATGAAATTTCATTTTATTTCTGTGATTTTTATGACAATCTTTGAAGACTAGTCTTCCATAAGTATACTTTAGGATATATTATGCTTAGTAATCATTAGAATTTATAATTTTATACTATATAATAAAAAATGAAGGCTATTCTAATGTAGACAGATGCACGGATTAAAACTGAATTTAGTTCCCACTTCTGTTACTTGCTTGTACAGTAAAAAAAAAAAATGAGGTTAATTTCTCCTCTGTTATTAGGGATGGAATTGGATTTTTAGAGTTTTGTGCATAGTTTTGCACAAAATTTATGCTAAACTTAATGCTTGGCACATTATGGCCTAGAGTTAATACCATCTCCCTTTAGTAACAACTGTTTTCATAGCATTACTTACATTCTTTGGGCTTTCTATTTGTAAATGATGCAGCAAAGTGAACTAGGAGGTTATGTCAACAAATCCATTTGTGTCTCTAAGCTTTACAAGTATAAATTAGGTATTACTAGAAAAAATTTTTTTCCTCTCAGATCATTACCAATTCTCTTCATTCTTCAGTGTTTACTGAATATCTCAAGATTCCTCCAGTTGTTTATACTGACTGCCTGGAGTTACTATCAGATTCTTTCAAAATATAAAGACAGTTCCGCAAGACTGTTCTACTCCAGCTGCCAGTAACAAGTTCATGACCACCCATAGTTTTGTTCAACCTGGCTGCAGATTCTGAGGTTACCATTAATCTTCCCTCTCATTCATTAATTTGCTAGTGACTCATAGACCATTGGAAAACATGTTACTTAAATTTCATGGTTTACTTTAAAGGATGCAACTCAGTAGCGGGCAGGTGGAAGGGAGAACAGGTCACACTGGCAGGGGAATGGGGGAGGTCCTGTAGAGCTTGTGTGCAAATCTTGTAGCTACCTCCTTGTTTTCACCTATTCACAAACTCTCCATATTCCATCTATAAGTTCCTTTCCAGCTCCTCTCCTTTTCACCTAGGTAGAGGTGTTAAGTCCCATATATAGGTTTCCTAGCAACCAGCCCTACCCTGAAGGTGTCTGAAAGCCCACCTAATTAGCAGGCATAAACTCCAGTAAGGTATGGTTTAAAGGAACTGATATTTGTGGAGGTTACTCTCTTTATTGCCAGCTTGCCTAGATTTGGAATTATCTGAGAGATACCCCTTTGGATATGCTTGAAGACCTTTCCAGAAAACTCTAGGGAAGAAAGATACACTCTAAATATTGGTGACACTGTCCCTTTGTCTGAGATCCATACTGAGTAAAGGGGGAAAGGAGGAAGCCAGATGAGTGCCAGCATCCATTTTTCTCTGCTTGCTGACTTTGAATGTAATCTGATGGCTCCTACCGCCTTGCCTTCATTTGTCATGAGCCAAAATAACCCCTTCTTTTTGTCAAGTAATCAAACACAGCAGTGGGAAAGGTGCCTAATACAGTACCAAAGATAGTCTTTTCACTCAGAGTATCCAGGGGTTTTAGGAAATCTAGTCATGAAGTAGGAGAAAACCCACATATATCATACCATGCTCTCTCCTATAAAACTAAATCTTTTTTCAAGGACACAGAGCTAGTTTTCAGAACATTAGTATTAAATTCTTTTAGGTCACTGATATGTTCCTTGAATGATTGCTGATTCTTGGTCATGTTATAACGTTTGTTTAGAGCTCCTTGGATGAAGATAGCATTGAAACAGATTCCCAAGACATGAGTCGAATTCTAGTCTGTCTGTCTGTCTCTCTCTCTCTTTCTTTTTTGCATACTCAGATGGCTACACTCTAGTTCTGTGACAAAGCTGATTCTGTAGTGTGATATGACCAAATACATAATTTTTCTGACAAGAATAAGCCTTATTTTTTGTGAAATTTGGGTAGAAAATTTTCACAGTTTTAATCTTCTTTATGACAATAACATGTGTCTTTTCATACACAGAAGGTAAATTGTTTGAGATTCTGAATTTTTTTTAAGATTTTCATTATTTATATTTCAAATGTTATCCTCTTTCCTGGTATCCCCTCCTGAAACCCCCATCCTCTTCCCCTCTCCCTTCCTCTGTTTACCAACCCACCCACTCCTGCTTTCTAGCCCTGGCATTCCCCTGCACTGGGTCATAGAGCCTTCACTGGACCAAGGGCCTCTCCTCCCACTGATGACCAGCAATACTACATATGCAACTGGAGCCATGGGTCCCTCCATGTATATATACTCTTTGGTTGGTGGTTTAGTCCCTGGGAACTCTGGCGGTACTGGTTGGTTCATATTGTTGTTCCTCCTATGGGGCTGCAAACCCCTTCAGCTCCTTGGGTACTTTCTCTAGCTCCTTCATTGGGGGCCCTGTGCTCTGTTCAATATATGGCTGTGAGCATCCACCTCTGTATTTGTCAGGCACTAGAACAGCCCCTCAGGAGACAGCTATATCAGGCTCCTGTCAGCATGCACTTGTTGGCTTCCACAATAGTGTCTGGGTTTGGTGACTGTTTATGAGATGGATCCTGAGGGGGGGAGCAGTCTCTGGATGGCCTTTCCTTCAGTCTCTGCTCCACACTTTGTCTCTGAAACTCCTCCTCCCATGGGCATTTTGTTCCCCTTTCTAAGAAAGATGGAAGTATCCACACTTTGGTCTTCCTTCTTGAGCTTCATGTGGTCTGTGAATTGTATCTTGGGTATTCTGAGCTTCTGGACTGTCTTAGTCAGGGCTTCTATTCCTGCACAAACATAATGACCAAGAAACAAATTGGGGAGGAAAGGGTTTATTTGGCTTACACTTCCACATTACTGTTCATCACCAAGGAAGTTAGGACTGGAACTCAAGCAGGGCAGGAAGCAGGAGCTGATGCAGAAGCCATGGACAGATGTTCTTTACTGGCTTGCTTCCCC
>NC_034591.1:131845489-131858058 GCF_900095145.1 Mus pahari | reverse complement strand
TCTTGGGTAGATACTCAGGTGTAGATTTCCTGAGCCATCTACACCTAACCTAAGAACTTTTAGAAAATGACAGGCCATTTCCTGAGGCAAGAGTCCCTTTGTCCCTCCAGCACTGGCGGCCGGGGGGGGGGGGGGGGGACTCTGATCTTTATGCTGCGTTGAGTACATTAAACACACAGGATCATTTCCCCTGGACAAACTTCTTCAGTAACCCCCAAATTCCCCTGCCTTGCATCCAAAGCCAATGGCCTGAGCCCAGAGAAAATCCTGCCAATATCTGCCACCTTCTACCTGTCCCACCCCAGGGTGCCTAACTGTGCCCACCCCTTACCCACTGCCACTCTCAGAGGGATTCGGATATGGCCTCCCGACTCTCCCAAGCACAGGGCTACCTACCAACCACAGACAGCAGCAACAGGACACTGCAAATGGCGATGAACACCACAATGGCCATCTCTCTGCCCCCCCCCCAGTTGCAATGTGGCGATGGTCTGTCTGAAGTTCCCCACCTGGATCTGCACACAATGGGGGTGGGGGCAGCACATCAGGCTTTGCTAGAGCCATGTCTCAGCTCTTCTCACTGGTGTGTGCTCTGAGCCTCACAGACAACAGATGACCACAGTGACTCCTGGCCAACCAGGCAGCGCCAGACAGACTGTGATCCAGAGTTTGGCACAGAGGCCAACTCAGTACAGGGCTGTGGTAATGACTGCAGGAGGGGCTTCAGAGATGCTGTCCTGGGGCAGGTGAAGAGTGACTCAGCAGAGGCCCTGCCCTCTGGGCTGCCTCTGCTCTACTCCATGATTCTGCACAATGACTAGCAGGCCACACTGTAGGTGGGACACCAAAACACATATATATGAGAGCCAATATCCACTTATCAGTGAGAGCATACCATGTGTGTTCTTTTGTGATTGGGTTACCTCACTCAGGATAATATTTTCTAGTTCCATCCATTTGCCTAAGAATTTCATAAATTCATTGTTTTTAATAGCTGAGTAGTACTCCATTGTGTAAATGTACCACATTTTCTGCATCCTTTCCTCTGTTGAGGGACATCTGGGTTCTTTCCAGCTTCTGGTTATAAATAAGACTGCTGTGAACATATTGGAGCATGTGTCCTTATTACAAGTTGAAGCATCTTCTGGGTATATGCCAAGGAGTGGTATTGCTGGATCTTCTGGTAGTACTATTCCAATTTTCTCAGGAACCGCCAAACTGATTTCCAGAGTGGTTGTACCAACTTGCAATTCCACCAGCAATGGAGGAGTTTCTCCATATCCTCACCAGCATCTGCTGTCACCTGAGTTTTTGATCTTAGCCATTCTGACTGGTGTGAGGTGGAATCTCAGAGTTGTTTTGATTTGCATCTATTGGGTTTGTTGAAAGATTACTTTCTTGCTTTTTCTAGGGTGTAGTTTTCTTCCTTGTGTTGGCATTTTCCATCTGTTATCTTTTGTAGGGCTGGATTTGTGGAAAGTTATTGTGGAAATTTGGATTTGTCATGGAATATCTTGGTTTTTCCATCTATCGTAGTTGAGTTTTACTGGGTATAGTAGTCTGGGTTGCCATTTGTGTTCTCTTAGGGTCTGTATGGCATCTGCCCAGCATCTTCTAGATTTCACAGTCTCTGGTGAGAAATCTGGTGTAATTCTGATAGGTCTGCCTTTATATGTTACTAGACCTTTTTCCCTTACTGTTTTTAATATTTTTTTCTTAGTTTAGTGCGCTTGGTGTTTTGGTTATTATGTGATGGGAGGAATTTCTTTTCTGGTTCAATCTATTTGGAGTTCTGTAGGCTTCTTGTGTGTTTATGGGCATCTCTTTCTTTAGGTTAGAAAAGTTTTCTTCTATAATTTTGTTGAAGATATTTCCTGGCCCTTTAAGTTGGGAATCTTCATTCTCTTCTGTACCTATTATCCTTAGTTTTGGTCTTCTCATTGTGTTCTGGATTTCCTGGATGTTTTAGGTTAGGAGCTTTTTGCATTTTGCAATTTCTTTGTTGTGTCAATGTTTTCTATGGTATCATCTGCACTTGAGATTCTCTCTTCTATCGGTTGTATTCTGTTGGTGATGCTTGCATCTATGACTCCTGGTCTCTTTCCTAGGTTTTCTATCTCCAGTGTTATCTCCCTTTGTGATTTCTTTATTGTTTCTATTTCCATTTTTAGATTCTGGATGGTTTTGTTTACTTCCTTCACCTGTTTGATTGTGTCTTCCTGTAATTCTTTAAGGGATTTTTGTGTTTCCTCTTTAAAGTCTTACCTGTTTACCTGTATTGTCATGTACTTCTTTAAGGGAATTATTTATATCCTTCTTAAATTCCTCTATCATCATGACGATATGTGATTTTAAATCAGAGTCTTGTTTTTTTCTGGAGTGTTGGGGTAACCAGGGTTCACTTTGGTGGGAGAACTGGGTTCTGATGATGCCAAGTAGTCTTAGTTTCTGTTGCTTATGTTCTTGTGCTTACCTTTCGCCATCTGGTTATCTCTGGTGTTAGCTGGTCTTGCTGTCTCTGACTTTGGCTTGTCCCTCCTGCAATTAGTACTCCTGGGAGACCAGTTTCTGGGAGGAACTTGGGTATGGAGAACTGTGGTACAGGGTCAGCTCTGGGGTGCAGACAGAGCTCAGAAGGATCCTGTCCCAAGCTGATCCTTGGTTCCTGTATCCTGATGACTCTGTGAGGGTCCCTCTTGGGCCAGGAATTTGAAGAGAAGTGGTGGTCTTACCCATTCTTGCAGGTGTGCAGGCACTCCTGGGAGACCAGCTCTCTCCTGAGTGTTTATGTATGTATCTCTGTGGCACAGGATCAGCTCCGGGCGCAGATGGAGACCGGCACTCACCTGCCCCAAGAAGCCCCTCAATTCCTGTGTCCCGAGGGTTCCAGGTGGGTTCCTCTGAGCAGTAGTGGTGGTCCTACCTGCATTCACAGGCCTGTCCACACTCCTGGGAGGCTCTCTCCCTCCCAGCCCTATTTGTGTATGTAGCTCTGTGGCAGAAATCTACTACAGGCAGAGACAAAACCAGAAGGCTTGAGATTCTGAATTCTTAATGGTATGGATGATTCCCCTCTTCATTCTCCTTCTTTTACCTCTCCTTGTCCATTTTAATGTGCTTGTTAAGAGATGATGGCATAATTTTAGCTGAATACAGGAATTTCCTTCGGATGCAATTCTTTAAAAAAAAAAAAAGATTTGTTTGTGTATGTATGTGGTTTAAGTATATAGATGTTTGTTGCAAGATATTGTCCCACACTGTGAGCCCTGAGATTGCATTATGTAATTTAAAAAAGACTGTTTCTAGTTGTGCTGTGGTTTAGCTTTAGCACACACTTTTAATCCCTCTGGTTGGTACATAGACAAGCCCTTTGTACACTCCTTTAATCCTATGCAATGAAAGTAAAGTTAGTTTATAGAAGGAAGCACCCATGTTTAAAAGTTATATCTAATTGAGTAGCAGACAAAGTAAAGAATCAGAGAAAGATTTGACAGAATAGGGTATGCCCAACTCTCAGGAGAAGTGAGAGGTAAGAGAGACAACATAGGAGGGAACAGTGCAGAAGAGAAAGAGAAGGGAGAAGAGACAACAAGCTAGACACTGATGAAGACCAGATGAGCCAGAGAATGAGAAGGAGCCAGAAGATTAAAACAGATTGCCAGTGAGTGTGAAGCCAAGCAGAGCAGTTAAGGTGAAGCCCAGGGAAGACAGATTGAATCATTTTTCATGGAGAGGAGTTTGTACCAGAACAGCTGAGTTGAATCAGCAAGCCAGAGATCAGAAAGAACTAGGAAGGGTGAGCTTTATTAGTCAGAGGCTGGAAAACATTCTAAGCCTAGGTACAATTGTATGGAAGCTAGAAGCTTCTGAGACTAAGCCTAGGTTAGCAGATGGCTGTAAGCCTCAAGACAACAATTATTACAGAAGAATAAAAAATACTTTTTACAGGTGTTTTGTCAGTATGTGCGTCTACACATTAGAAGAAGGCATGAATTCCATGGTGCTACAGTTACAGTTATGAGCCATCATGTAGGTGCTGGAGCAGCCAAGTACTCTTAGCTGCTGAACCATCTCTCCATTCCCAGAATGTAAGTCTTAAAGTAAAATCATAAGCGATTTTGAACAACAGTAGGAAATGAGTTAAGAACAAGTGTGGGATAGCCTGGTGCCTGGCAAAAATTATTCTATTACATGTAGGTGTGAGCACCTATCCCTACCTTGTTAGTCTTTCTATCACTTAGGGTTTCTCATTGTTCTGACCAAATACCTGAGAAGTAAAAAAAAGAGAGAAAGGAGAGATTTATATTAGAGTTCAGAGAACATAGTCCATTGTAGTAGGAAAGGTTTGCAGGTGGACACTTTCATGGTGACAAAAATCATGGAACAGCTACTTGCTCACATCTCAGCAAGTAGAGAGACAGGAGCCAGACTATCAACTTCAAGGTCTGACCCCCAGTGACCTACTTCCATCATCTGGGGACCAAGTGTTGAGACACATAAGCCTGCAAGGACTTTCTACACTCAGATTTTAGCAGTCTTTATTTTTAATAATTGTATCTATGGTGACTTTGAGGTGTTTTAAAAACAAACTGAGGCAGTCACCAGGCAGTGGCCTGTGACACATGGAATATCTTGTTCTCCATAGCTGTAGTCTCCAGTTGCCTCCTTGTTTAAGAGTTACTTTCAGGGCTGGTGAGATGGCTCAGCAGGTAAGAGCACCCGACTGCTCTTCCAAATGTCCAGAGTTCGAATCCCAGCAACCACATGGTGGCTCACAACCATCCGTAACAAGATCTGATGNAAAAAAAAAAAAAGAGTTACTTTCAGTTTTTCTACCCATATCATGTTAGAAGTAAATATTTTCCAAATAAAAGAGGTTTTAGGACCTACCTTAATAGGATAGAAACATGAGCATCATATAATGGCTGTAGCCTTTTTTTAGTCATTTATGTCCCTAGCTTGTACTGTGGGCAGGATGGCTGATATCTAGAGAAACACTGAATGTTGTTTACTTGTTTGTTTAATTTGGAGAATACTGTGCTAGGCTTTGCAGCTAGGATCTTACAATTGACTAGGCAAATATTAATCTAGGTTTGATGAAACTCTTTCAAATTTTTCATATGCTTTCCCATGTTTTCAGTATATCAGTCAATGACTCATGTATTCAAAAGTAGTGTTATGATTGCCAATTTTTTGTGTTTATTTGTATGTATGTATGCATGTATATGTCTGTAGTGTCCTTGCATGTATGGGGTACATATACATACATATATGTAGAGGTTAGAAATTGACATTGGATATCTTCTGAATGTTTTCCACCTTATTTCTTGAGACAAACTCTCACTAGAACCAGGTGCTTGCTGATTAGAATAGTCTGGCCATCCAGCTTGACTGAGCTTCTGTTGAGTGCCGGGATTATAGGCTATCTCATCATTTATGTGTGTGCTAGAGATATGAACTCAGGTTCTCATGCTTATGCAACAGTTGCTTTATGGACTGGATCATCTCTCTAGCCCTTTGTCCATTTTTTTCCAACCTTTCAAAAATCTTGTTATCTTGATAGTTAGGCTCTTTGTTGTGGCCTAAATGAAACAACAGATGTAACCATTTAAAAATCAGAATTCATCTAAAATAAAGAAGAGGATTCTTCCCTTCTCTAAAATAAAATACATCAAAATTTAAGATCGATATCACCGATTATTGCCCCAGGCATAAGCATCCTCAAAGATCTAGTATCTGCTAGTAAAATGAAAAACAAAACAAAAACTTCTTTCTGGTATTGGGGCAGTAGAAAGAGGTTCAGACTCTTCTGAAGATGGGATTATGTGTGCAAATGGAAGTAGGCAGACTCACAGGAGAACAGGCTTACAAATGCCCAGGCGCTGCACAAACATGAAACTCAAAGAGGATTAACTGGTGAAGGCTTAAACATCATCTTCATAGGGAGGGCAGTAGGCAACTTGAGGAGGGGTAATACATGTTTTTTTTTTTTTTTTTTTTTTTTAAGGGCGGAGAATAGCCCTGGAGAGCAAACAGCAGCTGGGACAAAAATCTTTCCAGATTAAGTGTGGTGTTTTATTTTCTGTCTCTCTAAGACACCAGTTCAGGCTGGTTTGGGTAGTGGCTTTTCAGCAGGGCTTGAAGGCAGTTGCTTTTTGTTTTGTTTTGTTTTGTTTTTTGTTTTTTTTTTTGAGACAGGGTTTCTAGACCAGTCTGGCCTTGAACTCAGAAATTCACCTGTCTCTGCACTCCAAATGCTGGGATTAAAGGCGTGCGCCCCCACCGCCCAGCTTTTGAAGGCAGTTTTAGTTCCTGTGACAGATCTTGTCCTTAATCAGGTAAAGAAGCTTCAAAGAAGGACCTTCTCTAACTTTGCTGTTAGATTGAAGTCTGAAGCAGCATATTTGGGGTATTGTTTTGTGAGCTCCTGTAACAGTGTAGAGGTGAGATGGTTTAGGAGGCCTAACCGGGACTAGATTTAGACCTGACATTGAGCACGTAAATGCTTAGTGAGTGTCAACTCAGTGCTCAAATTTTGGAATTTGGATTTGATTCTTTGGATTTGGATTGGATTGGATTTTTTCCAGGAAGCTTCACTCCAAGACTGGGATATCTTAGTAGTAGTCCATGCTGAAGGCCCTAGGTTTGATTCTAGAAGTGCTAAAGCTAAAACAACAAAACTCTTATTCTAGTGGTGGAAAAGGAACACATGGGAAATAGTGGCTAAGATCTCGGTTTGCACTAGGTCAACTCTAGGGAAGCAACATCTAAGTGTTGGATTGCTTTATGAGAGTGTTTGACTCAGGACTATTTGATTAACAACAATATGTGAAGACCGTAGTCTTACAAGAGCATTCTGTACTTTTAGAGGAACTTCACCTGCTAATCTTTAATTAGAGTCAAAGCTTAATTTTGAGTAAGGTTAATTTAAGATCCAAAGTGTAGAATTTGAGAATTGAGTTGAAACAAACCAAACAAGTTTTTGTTCATCTATTTTCATTCAGAGGTGGAATGAATTAGAGGAGCAAAGAAATGTGCTGAGGTACAGACAGTTGGAAGTTATTAAAATAAGTTATGAGATATTAAAAACCTCTGACAATATTGTTTATTGACAAAAGTTGCACTCTCAGACTAGTTACAGTGATGCATTTCTGTAGCCCCAGCTACCTGAGAGTCTGAGATGGGATAGGATCTATAGTCTAGACAGACAAGGTAAGTTATTTGTCTGTTCAAAAGCATTTCATGTTTCAAGCTGGAGTTTAAGAATATTAGCATGCAATAAGCTATAATTTTGTCTTTCTGACAATTGATGCCAAATGTATTGAATTTGTGGTCCTCCCTTCTACTGTGGCCTGTGTACTCTGTAGCAAACAGTGAAAATGTCAAATATAAAGCATAGCTGTGGGCATTTGTGTACCACAGAGAAACAGACAAGAAACAGACTACCCTGCCGAGATTGTGTTTATTTCATAACTTATGTTTAGAAATAAGTGGGGGGCTGGTGAGATGGCTCAGTGGGTAAGAGCACCCGACTGCTCTTCCAAAGGTCCAGAGTTCAAATCCCAGCAACTATATGGTGGCTCATAACCGTCCATAACAAGATCTGACACCCTCTTCTGGAGTGTCTGAAGACAGCTACAGTGTACTTACATATAATAAATAAATCTTTAAAAAAGAAAAAAGAAATAAGTGGGGTCAAGGTCTCATTACGGTGTCCAGAATAATGTATGGTGTTGACCTGTATTTCATTACCTCTTCTGCTTCTGGTTAAGTGCAGTGCTGAAACTTGTTAGATTCTGCACATGGCAGTAAGGCAGATCAGGTTTCTGCTGGAAGCTTTCTTGGGATTATACTCTTCAATCTGAACTTTCATCCTGTATTTCTTAGTGCTTTCTGGACTCTCCACTTGGTGCTCTGGTGAGTCTAAAACTTAGTGTCTTTGAGTATTTTGTACTGATCTGATGATTTCTTTGCCATCAAATACCTATACTAATTAAAGCTTTACTTCTATTGATTTATGTCCCAATAAGTCCACAGAATTTGGATTTATTTTCTGATTTGTTTTGTCTTCTGAAACATTTTCCCATTGAGCCTTTAGAAGGAATTGCTTACTCATTCATACTTTCATTGATTTGGTTACCTGTACTGAACTCTATTCTGTACCAGACACTGATGCACAAGGTAAGTGTGTAGAAGTGAATACTACAGAGTTTCTTCTTTCAGAGTTTACAGTCCAGGCTCTCATCATTTTTTCCATCCCCATTGGACTATTATAGACATCCTCAGTTTATGGGGGTGAGCATAATGCATACTTTGAAGAAAAGAAATAACATCACAGCCGGGCGTGGTGGTGCACACCTTTAATCCCAGCACTTGGGAGGCAGAGGCAGGTGGATTTAGTTCAAGGCCAGCCTGGTCTACAAAGTAAATTCTAGGACAGCCAGGGCTATACAGAGAAACCCTGTCTCAAAAAAACAAACAAACAAAAAAACAAAAAAAAACAACAAAAAAAGAAATAACATCACATAATAATCAAACACTAAAGCACAGACCAATGAAAGAGTATTAAAAGCTGTTAGGGACAAAAGGCCAAGTAACTTATGAAGGCAGACTTCTCAACAGAGACCCTAAAAGCCAGAAGAGCCCAGACAGAGGTCATGGAGATCCTAAGAGAACACAAATGCCAGACTAGGCTACTATACCCTGCAAAACTTTTAAATCATCATAGATGGAGAAACCAAAACATTCCATAACAAAACCCAAATTTAAACAATATCTATCTACCAATCCAGCCTTACAGTGGATTCTAGAAGGAAAACTCCCAACACAAGGAGGGTACCTACACCAAAGAAAAAGCAAGAAATTAATCATCTCACAACAAAACCAAAAGGAGAGAATAACATATACACAATGCTACCTACAACAAAAAACATAACAGGAGCTAACAATCATCTGTCTTTAATATCTCTCAGTATTAACACACTCAGTTTCTCAATAAGAAGACATAAGCTAACAGACTGAATATGCAAGCAGAATCCAGAATTTTGCTGCATACAAGAAAACATATCTCAATGAGAAAGACAGACACTATTTCAGAGTAAAAGGCTGGAAAAAAAAGTCTTCTAAGCACATAATTCCAAGAAACAAGGGAGAGTTGCCATTCTAATATCCAATAAAATAGACTTTCAAACAAAAGTTATCAAAAAAGATAAGGAAGGATACTTCATATTCATCAAAGGAAAAAAATCCACCAAGAAAGTCTCAATTCTAAACATATATGCCCCAAATGCAAGGGTACCCACATTCATAAAAGAAACTTTACTAAAGTTTAAAACACACATTAACCCCACACACAATATTAGTGGGAGACTTCACCCCATTCTCACCAATAGACAGATTATTGAAACAGAAACTAAACAGAGACACAGTGAANCTANTAGAGGTTATGAACCAAATGGATTTAACAAATATATACAGAACATTTCACCCTAAAACAAAAGTATGTATGTTCTTCTCAGCACCTCAGGGTACCTTCTCCAAAAATGACCATATAATCAGTCATAAAACAAGCCTCAACAGATGCAAGAAGATTGAAATAATCCCATACATTCTATCAGATCACCACGGACTATTGAAGTCTAAAGCTAGACTTTAATAACAACAAAAACAACTGAAAACCCACATGCCCATGGAAACTGAACAACTCTCTACTTAATGTTAACTCGGTCAGGGAAGAAATAAAGAAATAAAGACTAACTGGAATTTAATGAAAATGGTGACACAGCATATCCAAACTTATGGGACACAATGAAAGCAGTGCTAAGGGGAAATGGGGAGATCTCCAATGCTCTTGGATTGGTAGGATTAACATAGTAAAAATGGCCATACTTCTGTCTTAGTTATGGTTTTACTGCTGTGAACAGACACCATCACCAAGGCAAGTCTTATAAAGGACAGCATTTAATTGACTGGCTTACAGGTTCAGAGTTTCAGTCCATCATCATCAGGGTGAAAGTAGAGAGCATCCAGGCAGGCATGATGCAGGCTGAGCTGAGAATTCTACTGAGTCTTCATCTGAAGGCTACTAGTAGAAGATTGGCTTCCAGGCAGCTAGGATGAGGGTCTTAAAACCCATACCCACAATGATACACCTACTCCCACAAGACCACACCTAATAGTTCCACTCCTTGGGCTGAGCATATACAAACACCTACCAAAAGCAATGTACAGATTCAGTGCAATCCCCATCAAAATTTCAACACAATTCTTCACAGACATAGAGCAATTCTGAATTTCATATGGAAAAACAAAAAACCCAGGATAGCGAAAACAATTCTTAACAATAAAAGAACTTCTGGGGGAAGCACTATCCCTGTCTTCAAGCTGTATTACAGAGCAGTAGTGTTAAAAACTGCATTGTATTGATTGGTATAGAGACAAGCAGGTCAATCAATGGAATAGACTTTAAGACCCAGAAATAAACTCTTCATAATTATGGACTCTTGATCTTTGAGAAAGAAGTCAAAAATATACTGTGGAAAAAAATAAAGCATCTTCAATAAATGGTGCTGGTTTAACTGGCAGTCGGCATGTAGAAAAATGAAAATAGAGCCGTATTTGTCACCTTGCACAAAGCTCAAATCCAAGTGGATTAAGGACCTCAACATAAAACCAGATACACTGAATCTAATAGAAGAGAAGAGTGAGAAAAAGCCTTAAACTCATTGGTAGAGGGGTTGGGAGGATTTCCTAAACAGAACTACAGTGGTTCACGCTCTAAGATCAAGAATTGGTAAATGGGAGCTCATGAAATTGGAAAGCTTATGTAAGGCAAAGGACATAGTAAGTAGAATAAATCAGCAACCTACAGATTGGGAAAAAATCTTCACTAACCCCACATCCAATAGAGGGCTAATATCCAAAATATATGAAGAACTCAAGAAGCTAACCTCCCAAAAAAAACTACCAACCAGAAAATGGGGTATAGAGAATTCTCATCAGAGGAATCTCGAATGTCTGAGAAGCTCTTAAAGGAATGTTCAAAGTCCTTAGTCATCAGGGAAAATGCAAATCAAAATGACCCTGAGATTCCGCCTTATGCCAATCAGAATGGCTAAGATCAAGAACTCAGGTGACAGCACATGTTGGCAAGAATGTGGAGAAAGTAACACTACTCCATTGCTGGCAGAACTGCAAACTGGTACAACCACTCTGGAAATCAATCTGGAGGTTCCTCAGAAAACTGGAAATAGATCTACCTGAAGATCCAACTATACCACTCTTGGGCATATACCCAAAAGATGCACCATCACAGTGGCATGTGATCTACTATGTTCATAGTAGTGACTTTAATCTGTGATAGCCAGAAGATGGAAACAACCCAGATATTCCACAACAGAAGAATGGATACAGAAAATGTGGTTCATTTACACAGTGGAATACTATTCAGCTATTATGAATGAGGACATAATGAGTTTTTCAGGCAAATGGATGGAACTAGAAAATATCATCCTAAATGAGGTATATCAGACCCAAAAGGACATGCATGGTATGTACTCACTAATAAGTGGATATCTGCCAAAAAAAAAAAAAAAAAGTACAGAATACCCAGGATATGATTCACAGAACTCAAGAAGATTTACAAGCAGAAGGGCCCAAGTGAGGATGCCTCAGTCCCACTTGGAAGTGAGAAGAAAACAATCACGGGAGGCAGAGGGAAGGAGGCCTAGGTGGAAGAGGGGAGGGTGAAGGGAAAAGGAGAACATGATCAGGTATAGGGGAGGACAGCAGAGAAGCCATGAGGGAGCAGAATGAATGAAAATGTATCCTCGAGCGGTGGGAGGTGGGGGGAACCCGCTAGAAAGTACTAGAGACCATAGAGTTGAGAAACTCTTAGGACTGAAAGGGAAGGACCTTAGAAGAAAGTGAGGAGAGGGAACTCATAGAGTCTACCTCCAGTAGAAAGACAGGGCATCAAATGGAGGGAGGGGGGTTGCCATCCCACATTCACAAACCCTAACTCAGAATTGTCTAAAAGAACTGCAGGGACAAAAATGGAGAAGAGACTGAGGGAAAGGCAATCCAGTGACTCCTCAACTTGGGATTCATCTCAAGGGGACGCTCCAAGGCCTGACACTATTACTAATGCTATGGTGTGCTTACAGACAGGAGCCTAGCATAGCTGTCCAACAAGCAGCTGACTGAGGCAGATGCAGATACTTACACCCAACCATTGGACTGAAGTTGGGGACCCCTGTGGTTGAATTAGGGAAAGGCTTGATGAAGCTGAAGAAGAGGGTGACCTCATAGGAAGACTAGCAGTCTTAACTAACCCAGACACAGAGCCACCAACCAGGCAGCATATACCATCTGGTCCGAGGCCCACCATCACCACCACCACCATCACCCCCACCCCACCCCCACGCACACATACACAGCAGAGGACTGCTCGGTGTGGCCTTGAGTAACTTGAGGCCTCAGAGATTGGGGAAGCCTGGCAAGGGGTTTGGGGAAAAATCCTCTTAAAGATGGGGGGGGGGGGAGAGGAATGGGATGAGGAACTCTGGAAG
>NC_034591.1:131810788-131845478 GCF_900095145.1 Mus pahari | reverse complement strand
CACTGTGTCTCAAGATCTCCATACCAAGATCCAGATCAGAAACTTCTATCTCCCAGTCTCCAGATTAGGTCCACTGGTGAGCCTTCCAATTCTGGATTGTAGTTCATTTCAAATATAGTCAAGTTGACAACCAGGAATAGCCACTACAGGTGTGTTTCGCCCCCTCGAGCAGCAAGGAAGACGCAACCACCAGTTCTTCTAACAGCAATTTATTCAGTAAGCTTCATTCTTCATCTCCCTTGAACCCCGGGAAAGAGCCCAATATATCATTCACGCCGACCAATCACACCAGGCAACATAGCTTTGCCAGGTGAGTGAGCTCAGCCAATGATCAGCAGGGATAACAGCAGCAGCCAAATAAGGACTTGTTTATTATAAGAACTCTCTTCCTGTAGGTGCCATGTTGGGGTGTGGCCCCAGGGGCTGTGGCTCCCCACAAAGGTGCTTGCTACCACACCAGACAACTAGAGTTCCATTCCTGGAGCCTACATTGTGGACAGCATGTATACATAAATGCATAAAATCTTTTTTTTTAAAGGATTTTTAATTGTACTATATAAGATTGTTTTTCTTCTTTCAGATTTTGCTAGATTTGTTTATTTGCCTCATATTTTTTGTCAGCTTACCATATCCTCTGTTGTTGCTTTGTGAGTTTGAGAAGAAATAATAAAAAATTTGAATATATATTATCACTCCATTGTACCTTAATCATGTGTATAAGATTATATGATAATAGGTTACTTGTATGTGTGTGCACATGTATGTGCAGGTGCATGTAGAAGCTGGAAGTCAGTGTTGCATGTCTTCCTCAGTCACTCTCCACATTATTTTCTGAGTCAGTCTTTCACTGGACAGAGTTCACTGCTTTTTAGCTAGACTGGCTAGCCAGCAACCCCAGGGATTCCATTGTTTCTGGTTCCCATCACCACCCCAGTGCTGAATTACATGTGCATGCTTTTTATATGGGTGCTGACGATCTGAAATCAGGTTCTCATGCTTAGATGACAGTTTATTGACAACCGTCTTCCCAGCCCCCAATGTAAGGTTACTTAAAGTTAATGGTACTTAAAAGTATTGGAAGAAAGCTTAAAATTGATTTACATCTATGAATTAGAAAGGGTTTGTATGTTTTAATTATTTTTTTCTCAGCTTCTTGAACTTCCTACATGCTTTGTAGATGTTAAAATGTGAGGATAGTGTAAGAATTTTGGGGGGGGGTTGTATTACTAAAAATATATTTTCTTCTTATAAGAAAATAAATGTAAAATAAGAGATTATACAAATGACCCTTACAATCCTATAGTTTATAATTCTGCTGTTGATCTCCTCATTTCAGTGTGGCAACACTGTTCACTAATTTGCTCAGTGGTCTGTGTTCAGAAATTCAGTTAGCAACCTAAAACTTGCCCCATTTAGAGAGGCAGCTGCAGTAGTAGTGGAGATAGAAGCTCCTGCTTTCTCCTAGCTGGCTTTGTAACTTTCAACATGTCACTTAGGCCTCATTTGCTTGTGGTATGTGTGAGACCCCAGCCAGTACCTCACAGCATTGTGAGAATCAAGTGAAGTAGTGTTAAGAGGCCCTGGGAAGCTGCATACATAATGCTATATAACTGAGTGGTGCTAGAAGGCTCCAGACTTGAACAGAAGAACAGCAGTTTCTTACCTTTCTTTTTCAATTATTGATCCCTCCCCCCCCATTTCCCCACACTGTGGCAGTGTGTGTGTATGTGTGTGTGTGTATGTGTTTTCCTACTTTATACAAATTATTTATAATTAGATTCAATTGGTGGTTTCCTTTTTTGTTACCAGGTTGAGCAGAGAATGGTGTGAGTGGCAAGAACCTCCTACAGGGAAGTTGAGGGTGTCAAGACCAGAGTGATGAGAAGCAGCCCACACTGGGAAGGAGGTGGCTTGCAGACACTACAGACATTGGGCCATTCTGATCACAGCCAGGCCCTGATCTGGATATATTCTGTCTAGTCCTCATAGTGACTATCTGTGAAGTGCTATGAAGAAAAGTGTCAGATTACTCCTGGTGGCTAATACTACAGTCTTGAAATCTTTTCTTAAGGGCTGAGTCTAGGCTTCCTGTCGTAATTAACACCAGGAAAACACTATTGTAAATTTTATCTTTAATTACTTCTTGAATACAGGATAGATCTGGGAATAAATTTCAGAAATAGTGTTTTATTTAAATTCTAAATTAAAAATTAAAACAACAGGTGAGTGTTGATTAGGCATGCTAGTAGTTCTTCATAAATACCTGTTTTCTCATTTGTCAGAGGTGTACTGTTTTGCATTTTAACATTCTAAAATTGTATACATTTATTATGGTAACATTTCTCTTTAAAAACCCAAAGTTCAAGCATGTACTGCTCTTCTAATGGACCCAAGTTCAGTTCCCAGCACCCACATTGGGTGACTTAAAATGACCTGTAACTCCATCTCTAGGGAATACAGTGCTCCCTTCTAACCTCTGTTGGCACTGCACTAATGTGCACATACCCATATACATATACAGGTGGGGTGCGGGGGGAGGACAAATCTTTTTAAAAGCCATTAAAAGGTTTTCGTCAATCAGTTTATGAAATCTAACATCCATTTGAGGGGCAAGCCTTGGCCACCATACAAATACATCCATACTGATAGCTAGATGTTGTTCTAGCCATCATCTAGCTAAGAGTGGTGTTGGCACAGACTTTGTGACTTGACTTTGTACTCTTTTTCACAGCACTTCATCTACATGTTTTTGCTGATTTAGAGAAGCAGCTAGTTGAGGGTATATCTCATGAAAGCTTGGCCAGAGTAAAAGTCTTGAAAGACCAATGCTGCTTAATCTTTGGTGGATAAATTCATGGTGTTATATAACATTGGTTTATTTTGGGAAACAACATTTCTCAACTGTTGTTTTGCCGTTCCTCATCTATGAGTGAAATCATTCTTGAAATTTACTGTATTGTTTGATTCTTTATAGTTTTAGATTTGGTGCCTAGAAAACCTGAACTGCACTGTTAGTGTTAGCAATGAGAAGGCAGAGACACAGCTTTATACTGCCATCCTCAATAGCTACAGTTCCCATCCTTTAGGGATCTTCACTTGTGTCAAACTGAGATTCATGACGTCAGTGCAGAAAAGGATTTCAGGCCTAGTTAACTTGAAGCAGAGTTGGAAATTTTAATGTAGGCATAGACAAAAGGGCTTGGAGAGAAAGGGAGGCACTCAGAAGCAGTAAAGATAGAGTTACAAATAAGACATTTAAGTGGGGAATCACTATTAATTGTCTCAGCATTAGCCAAGTATACCATTTGGTCATATCTCTCAAGTTACATTTGAAACGGTTACTGAGAAATCTTTTTTCCTCTTTCCTTTTTTTTTTTTTTAAATATTTTTGTTTTAAGAGTATTTTGCCTGCATTTATGTCTATGTACCATGTTTGCACAATTCTTATGAAAGCCAAAAGAGTGCATGAGATCCCCCAGAACAGGCGTTAAAAGCTAATGGGTATGAGCAGCCAAGTGGGTGCTGTGAGCTGAGTACTCTGGGAGAGTAGCCAGTGCTTCTGAATGGCTGACCCATCTCTGCAGCCCCCTTTCTCTCTTTCGGTAAGTGAGAATACACATCCCTTTTCTTGTTGTATATGGGGACCTAGAAAACATCAGGTTTATAGCTGGAAAAGGAAGGCCTTTTGGTAGCCTTTGTTAACTGAGCTCCAAGTTTTGCTTTCCTGGTAAGAGGCTTCAACTAGACTTGCAGGTGAGGGGTTCCTCTTCTTGTGTCTCCATAATTTTCCTTGTTTTTATTAGCTGCTTCATTTCCAGTGTTGTTAAGGTCGGAGGCTGGGCCCTGGGAATTCTGAACAAGCCATGCTTGGCCATGCAAACTCAATAGACCAATTCAAGAAATAAGTAATAGTGTAAAGCAGAAAAAGGAGATTTATTCATGGCTACATTGTGAAGAGGAGCAAATAATGAGATTTTGTGGACAAAATTCCCCGCCCCCAACCACAACCATAGTTTATCTTCTAGGACCCTGACATGAAGTTTAGATTTAAACAGAGGACAAGAGGCATTCTGGTCAGGGTGTGGTCTTGCCTATCATTGATCCATTGTTCTCTGGGCTCTAGTCTTCTGTAAGAGGGTCTGACTGTAAGTTGTTAGAACTGTGAAGAGACTCTCCTTTTGTTAGCACTAGCTTAAGCCTTTTCCTTCTTGTATGAGATTACCAGGGAAACTCTCCATTTCTTCAGGACCCCACTGCCATCCCAACCCTGTAGGTCTGTTAGCCAAAGAGAAGAGCACAAATGTCTCTTCAGAATATCTTCATAACTGCTTGAAGTACTTCTTAATGGTATGGATTTTAATTTATTTTGTTTTGAGACAGAATCTCACTATGTAGCCCTGCCTATACTCAACTTTGCTGTCTCCTAGCTCAAGCCTCCCAAGTGCTGGGATTACAAGTATGGGCCACCTTGCCTAGGCATTTGCTTTTATTTTTAAATAGGATGTTTTGATAGTGAAACCTCAAAATTAATATAAAGCAATTTAGATGCTAATAGGGGTCAGCGTAGTCTCTATAGGTTACAGGCTGTCTTAGTTGGGGTTACTATTGCTGTAATGAAAAAGCATGACCAAAAGCAAATTGAAGAGTAAAGGGTTTATTGTCTGTCCTTTTCCTTTCCTTTCCCTTCTTCCTTTCCTTTCCCTTCTTCCCCTTTCTTTGCCTTTCCTTCCCCTTTCCTCCCCCTTTCCCTGCCCCCTTTCCCTTCCCTTTCCCCTCCCCCTTCCTCTCCCCCTTTCCAGTCCTCCCTTTTTCCCCCCTTCCCTTTTTTATTTTTTTGGTGTTTTGAAACAGAGTCAAAATATGTAACCTTGGTAGATCTGGAACTCACTATGTAGACCACACTGGCCTCAAACTCACAGTGATGTCCTTGCTGTTGTCTCCCTAGTGAAGAGATTAAAATTTATGTGCTACAGTGCCTAACTTACTGTGTTTTTAAAAGGTTGTTTCTTTAAAAGTATATGTGTGTGCACATGCACATGTTTGTGTGTGTGTATGTGTGTGTGTGTGTGTGTGTGACGTGCCATGTGTAAAAGGGTGCCCATGAAGGCTAGAAAGGATGTAGATTCCCTGTAGCTAGAATTATAGGCAGTTGTGAGCTGCCTGATGTAGCTGTTGGCAGCTGAATTTGGGTCCACTGGAAGAACAGTGAGTACGCTTAACTGCTGAATCGTCTCTCTAGCCTGATTTTATCTTATTTTTAAATTACATGTATATGTGTCTTGAGTATGGGTTTGCAAATATGAGTACAGTTGTCTGTGGAGAGGCCAGAAGGCATGTGGAATCCCATGGAAATGGAATTAGAGGCAGTTGTGAACCACCACACATGGATACTAGGAATCAAATGCTAGTCTTCTGCAAGGGCAGTATTCACTCTTAACCTCTGAGCCATTTCTCCAGCCCTCAAATCTACCTTCTTAACCATTTTTGTTGTTGTTGTTGTTGTTGTTGTTTTCAAGACATGGTTTCTCTGTGTAGCCCTGGCTGTCCTGGAACTCACTCTGTAGACCAGGCTGGCCTCGAGAAATCCGCCTGCCTCTGCCTTCCGCTGAGTGCTGGGATTAAAGGCGTGCACCACCAACACCCAGCTTAACCATTTTTTAATTTTTTTTTAAAGATTTATTTGTTTATTATATGTAAGTACACTGTAGCTGTCTTCAGACACTACAGAAGAGGGCGTCAAATCTTGTTACGGATGGTTATGAGCCACCATGTGGTTGCTGGGATTTGAACTCCGGACCTTCGGAAGAGCAGTCGGGTGCTCTTACCCACTGAGCCATCTCACCAGCCCCCCATTTTTTAATTTTAAAAACTTATGTCATCTATGTGTGTGTTTATGTATGTACATAGACATGTGGAGCCTAGTGGTCATGTCAGGAGTCTTTCTCAGTCACTCTCCATCTTACTTCTTTGATAGGGTCTCTCACTGAACCTGCAGCTCATTGATTCAGCAAGACTAACTGAGCTCCAATGATCTTTTTGTTTCTGTTTTCCTGGAACCAACTAGAATTACAAGAGCATCAATACAGGCCTAGCTTTTATGTGGATGTGGGGGACTGCAAACTTGGGTCTTCATGCTTGTTTAGCAAGTGCTTTGCTGACTCATCCATCTCCCTATCTCCTTCTTAACCATTTTTTTTTTAAAGATTTATTTATTTATTATATATAAGTACACTGTAGCTGTCTTCAGACACTCCAGAAGAGGGCGTCAGATCTTGTTATGGATGGTTATGAGCCACCATGTGGTTGCTGGGATTTGAACTCCGGACCTTCGGAAGAGCAGTCGGGTGCTCTTACCCACTGAGCCATCTCACCAGCCCGTTCTTAACCATTTTTAAGTGTGCAGTTCATTGTTTAAATAAATCCACAGTTGATCCAGGTGTTTCGTGTCTCACCACTCAGAAGTCAGGAAGATTTTGAGCTTGTGGCCCATTCTGGGCTACATACCAAGAATCTGTTTCTATACAGAATCACTCAGAGTGATGTACATCCATTATTACTTTCCATCTCTATAATTATTTTGTCTTCAAAATTAAAGTGTTAATCTCATTACAAAGTAACTCCTGTTTCTTTCCATTCCCGCCTTTCTTAATCCCTGACAACCACTGTTTAACTGCCTGACTATGATAATGACTGTTCTAAGTGCTTCATGTGCAGGAATTATACAGTGTTTATCTTTTTGTGATTGGCTTTTATCACTTGGCAGTGTCTCTTTGATAGTATATTGTAGTTTTCCATTCTTCCTTTCTTTCCTCTTGTATATAAGTTCCTGTGTGCCACAGTGTGTATGTGGAGGTCAGATGAGGTCAGAGTCAAGCCAGTCCGTTCTCTTCTTCTATCATGGGAGTCTCAGGAATTGAACTCACATGGTCAGGCTTTAATTTGCATCAAGTGATTCCCTACCCACTGAGCAATCCTGTTAGTCCCACATTTTTATTTTTGAGGCAGTATACAGTCCATTGTATGTGTGTACTGCATTTATCCTTCACCAAACTCTTAAGCTGTTTCCACATTTTAGTTATGAATAATATTGCTATGAACATGGGTATACAAATCCCTGAGATTGTACTTAATTCTTTCAGTTTTGTTGTTGGTTAGTTGTTTTATGAGACAGGGTTTCTCTGTGTTGCCTTGACTGTCCTGGAATTTGCTTTGTAGACCAGACCAGCCTCATACTCAGATCTGCCTGCCTCTGCCTCCCAAGTGGTGCTGGGATCAAGGCATGTGCCACCACACCTGGCCCTTTTGTTCTTAGAAGTAGAATTGCTGGATCATATGGTAATTTGATCTTCGTTTAGTTTGTTTTTGAAGAATCTGCTGTACCATCCATTTTATTTTCCACTAACAGTTTACAAGGATACCCAGTTTATTCTTTACTGTGTTCCTGGTATATGTGTGTGTATAGGGATGTATGGGCATTTGAGTATGCTTCTGGGTTTCTGGTTATGTGGGCCATGGTGTGTATGTGTATATGTGGTGGTCAGAGGACTATTTTTTGCCTCTTCAACTTCTGCATTGTTTCTGTGTATTAAACTAATTGCCAGGCTTCCGTGACAGGCACCTTTATTCTTGAAGCTATCTCACTGGCCCATGGGTTCTAATTTCTCTTTATCTTTAGCAGTACTTATTTCTGTGATTTTGTTGTTGTAACAAAATGTTCTGATTTGTTGTTTGTTTTTGTAGTATCTTAATGTATGCTTATGATAGGTGAACATATGTGAACACTTTTAGCTGAGATCAAAGGCATGCTGAACCACTCAGAGCCCTATAGGCACTTTCTAAATCCTTTTATCCTTCAAGAAATTAAAATTCACCTGCTCCTGTGTGGGCTTTGCTTATGGGAGTCCTATATGTTGAAGTACAGATGCTTGGACCTCTTCAAAAAAGTGGTATTGCATATAACCTACATAATGCATACATACATTATGCATGCATAATACAAGTATGCATTCTGCATACTTGAAGTCCTTTCAGGCCTACTTATAGTGTCAATTCACAACAGAAAGGCTGTTGAAAGAGTTAAGACAAGGAAATGCCATTCATAGTCAGGTCAGATGCTATTCCCTTCAAACTTACTTGATCCCAGGCTGGCCGAATTTGCAGAGATAGAATCCATGAATTTGGAATGTCCACTGTTTCTGGAATTTTTGTCATGCTGCCTTTTATAGCTTAGCATTTCTGCTAAGCAGATGTTTAATATGGTTTATATAACAAATAGCTTTTTCTTTATAACAAGCAGCTTTTTCTTTTTATCCTGTTAGAAGGTTAAGCCACACAACTGACAGTTTTATTTTTATTTTTGCTTCAAAATCTAGAACTAGACCAGGGGGAAAAAGCATTTGCTAGAGCTGACAGAGATGTACATGGGCCTATGTGGAGCAAGTATTCAGGAGCTTTGTAACTGGTTGGCCTAGATCTGTCAAAACAATGTGTGGATGGTTCTGGTTTTCTGCGCATTGTCTTACTTAGACACTTCAGAGTAGTGATCCTGGGAGTGAGTGGATTATAAGTATTATTTCAAAAATAATTGTTAAGATTGCTCAGGGAGGGAAAAAAACAGAAACACTAATGTTAAAAGGTTTTTAATCTTCTGTGATTGCTGCTGTTCAAGGATTAATCTTTGAAACAGAGACTAATATTTTCTCAAGTTATTTCACAAAGGGGTATCTATGATAGGAAGGTAAAATATGAAATTAAATGTATTCTTTAGGTCTGATCAACTAAGCACAGAACTGCAGTTCCACCACCTAAGTGGGTGCTATTGACAATCAGTGGGGTAAGTGCAATGTGTTTCTCATTTCTGTAACCTAACTAGAATAATGCAGTATGTTGCCTTTTAAGACATTCATACATTTGTTTATTCGAATTATGTGAAAAGTTAGGCATGTAAGACAGTCCTTGCTTTTGAACAGTGTAGTTATAGGAATATGAGCTGATAGAGCTGTGGTAGTCTTCTATATTTTTTTCTGTCATGATTTAGACTGTTACAGATTTTGTGTATGTTGTTAGAATAGTAGACCTTTCAATAAAATGTAAACAATTATGATATCAAATATCTAATCTAAATGTTAAAATCTTGTGTAAAATATAATTTTTCCTAATGGATATATACACATACATGTATACTTGCATATATATATATATATATATATATATATATATATATATATATATATGTATATATATGTATATATATATCCACATATATATGTATTCTTATCATTAACAATGTAATAAGACTGTATATTATGTTATAAAATTAGATGCATTAAGAAAAGTCTTTGTTAAGTGTTGTTAAAGTTACTTCACAATCCTGGTTCATGGTTTATTTGTAGTAAAAGTGATGACAGAAGCATCACTTACTGGGAGTTGGCTGACTTTGTACTAGGCTGGGGATCAAGTGCTTTCCATGTATGCATTGTCTCAGTTATTGTTGTCAGCAATGCTATAGGATAAGAAGTAGTTTTGTCTCCCTTTGGTGGTCCAGGATCTATCTGTTTGTTAGCCAACTGTTTCAGTGACACAGAGTTGAATGGAAGAATAGGGAGAAGAATGGCTGTTGGTTTGAAGAAGAGTGAAATAACCCCAAGGGTTAGGAGAGTGACTGGACTGGAGACATGCAGTCAGATTAGAGAACAGCAACAGTGCTCATTCTGTGTTAGAAGCATGAATCTCAGTTGTCTTTGGTCAGCACACATCTCTGAGAGTCCCCTCCCCCTTTGTCATTTTTAGCTGAAAGAATTTACTTAGGGAATAGATGGATAGTTGGATTTTTGTAGGATTGTGGCTTGGGCCATTGTTGGAAGGAAAAAGGTGGACAAGGAAGTGGAGAGAGTGTAAACAGGACTGTTTAGACTTGCTGGAGGCTGGGTAGCTTATAAAGGAATGGTTGAATAGAGGGGGTGAAGCTGGTTTTCCATGAAGAGCCATTCTTCTCAACAAATGATACTAGACCAACTAGAGAGCCATGTACACCAGGTGTTCTTAACTTTGACCTACAATGGAAGACTTTATAATATGCCTGCACAGAAATTAAGTTCAAATAAGCATAGGCCTAGATGGAAGAGGTAAGGCTGTAAAACACAAAAAAGAAAGGGGGAAATTTAGTGATCTTGGAACTACCCCCCCCCCAAAGGGAGTAAACGGTAGCTGATGGGGCTTGTCACAGTAAAAATATTTAGAGCACACCATTAGAAAGGTGTGCCAAGACTTATACTGGGAGAAGACACTCATTGAAAAGTCATGTGTTGGGCTGGAGAAATGGCTCAGTGGTTAAGAGCACTGACTGCTCTTCCGAAGGTCCTGAGTTCAGTTCCCAGCAACCACATGGTGGCTCACAACCATCCGTAACGAGATCTGGCGCCCTCTTCTGGAGTGTCTGGAGATAGCTACAGTGTACTTATATATAATAAATAAATAAATCTTAAAAAAAAAAAAAAAAGAACACTGGAAGAAGTGTGTAATGGGGTTCTTGGGTGTTTATTTTGGGGTTAAGATAATTCATTTTCTTTCCTTTTCATATTTTAGTTCTGCTGGCCTCTGGTGTGTTTTTATTTTCCCCCAAAGATTTGGAGTACTACACTCTGTCAGTATGTGTGTAAGTGGCTACTAAGGCATTGTTCTTTAGCCAGGTGGTGAGTGTAAAAGCCTTTAATCCCAGTGAGTTCCAGGATAGACAGGGCTACACAGAGAAAGTTTGTCTTGAAAAACAACAAAATAAAAAAGAAAAGGCATTGTTCTTTGGCACTGTGTTTTCAATTATAGCTCTTCCTTTTTTTTTTTTTTTTATGATTTCTATTTCTTTGTAAAATTCCCTGTCTGGTCTCACATGCTGTCTGCCTTTTCCATTGGAGCCTTTGCTGAATTAACACTGCTTTAAGTTCCTTGGCTATTCCAAAATGTATGTCATGAGTCTGGGCCTGATGACTATGTTGTTTTTACAAGGTCTGTTTTTATTGCTACCTTTAGTATATTTGCTAAATTTTTGTTCAAAGAGGTATGTGTTTTATATAATAAAATACTGAGGAAAATAACTGGATATATTGACCACAAGTTCATGTCTATTTGTGGGGATTTCTCTAATTACTAGAGTGGGGATTTGTGTCATTCTATTTAGGGTTTGGCTATGTTTACTGCTGTGGGCTACTGAATTTGATATTCATCGTTGCCATGGTAACCAAAGGTTTCCTTTTTTTTTTTTTTCTTAGTAATCTTTGTTCCCTGTGAGTCTGCCTTTCTTTTTGTGCCTGTTCTCAGAATACCATTTTTTTTTTCTAGCTTTCTCAGTTGTGTTTCATTGTTATTTGTATTGTTGTTCATAGTAGATGATCAGGAGAGTTTCGTGATGTTCTAGTTAAGCCTCAGATTTGTGCAGAATCTGGTTCTAGGGATGTAGTCATCACAGGACTAAATAATACTCTTACCCCCTTTGTTTTTCCATGACATTAGTGGGTATCCAGCAAGTGACTTTTAAACTATACTTAGGTATTGCTGTGAGGTAGTATAGATCTCCTAATTTGTTTTATGGTTTTTCTGTGGTTTTTACTTTTTATTTTGTGTTGTCCTGTTTTATATGTGAATTTTGTAAGTAACAAAATAATTTTTTAATTAATACTTTGTCTTTTGGTGCTTTAATACTTAATATAATTACTGATATATTTGGACTTAGTTTATATTTTCATGTGTCACACCTGTTCGGTAATCTTCCTTTCTCCCCTTTTGATGATTTTTATGTTTAAATTCTGTTTTCCTTTTGTACCAATGTAGTGGATCTCTTGCTGGGCTAATGGAATAACTAGTCACCCATTCCTCATTCAAGAATGAAATAGTCTATGTATTTAAAATACTGTACACATTTAGTTTTAATGGTAGCGTTAACTAGCAGTTTTCTGACTCTTTGGTAGTAGATTGTGGTATAGCTATTCCTTTGGCCATAAAAGATTAATGGATCATGCTAGGTTTTTTTTTTTTTTTTTAAGTATTTCCTTAAAATTTCCTCAGCCTAACCCAGGAGTTTACAACTATAAACTTTATTTTTCCTGTGTTACTTATCTTGTATAAACCATGCTAAGCCAGGTGATTATTCAGGTTAAACTAAGCATACATTAAAAGAGCGAAAAACTACAAGGAGTAGAAGAAACTAATTTTTAAATTTTTACTGAAAGGGAAGAATTTCAACACTGTAAATAAAACTGACAAAAAACAATGGTCATAATAGGATGTTTACTGAGAACTTTATGCAAAGGGATCAAGAAGAAGATAATAGTTGGATATTAAATATTTTGTCTACCATGTGTACTGGTCACTCTGTTGCTGTGGCAAATGTTTGACAGATGCATTTTAATGGAAGAAATATTTATTGAGACCTGATTTCTAATGGTCACTGTAATATTTTCATTTTTCTTTTATGTTTTAAATTTTTATTAGATATTTTCTTCATTTACATTTCAAATGCTATCCCAAAAGTCCCCTATACCCTCCCTCCACCCTGCTCCCCTACCCACTCACTCCCACTTCTTGGCCCTGGCATTCCCTTGTACTGGGGCATATAAAGTTTACAAGACGTAGGGGCCTCTCTTCCCAATGATGACCGACTAGGCCATCTTCTGCTACATATGCAGCTAGAGACACGAACTCTGGGGGTACTGGTTAGTTCATATTGTTGTTCCACCTATAGAGTTGCAGACCCTTTCAGCTCCTTGGGTAATTTCTCTAGCTCCTCCATTGGGGGCCCTATGTTCCATCCAATAGATGACTGTGAGCATCCACTTCTGTATTTGCCAGACACTGGCATAGCCTCACAGGAGACAACTATATCAGGGTCCTTTCAGCAAAATCTTGCAGGCATATGCAATAGTGTTTGCGTTTGGTGGCTGATTATGGAATATTTTTGTTTTTCAAGACAGCATTTCTTTGTATAACAGCCCTTTCTGTCCTGGAACTCACTCTGTATACCATGCTGGCCTCAAACTCACAGAGATCCCCCTGCCTCTGCCTTCCCAGTGCTGGTTTTAAGGGTGTGTGCCACCACATCTGGTGATTATAATCTCTCTCCTCCTCCTCCTCCTCCTCCTCCTNCTCCTCCTCCTCCGTGTGTGTGTGTGTGTGTGTGTGTGTGTGTGTGTGTGTGTGTGTGTGTTGAAAACACTCTGTGAAGACATACACTCTTGAGCACATGTACATACATGTTCATGTTCCTGTGGGTATGGGTGCATGTGCTATGGAGATCAGAGGCTAGGAGTCTAGGTGCCATCCACTTTTTTTGAGACAGGCTCTCTCACTGGTCTGTTACTCACCAACTTGCCTGGCTAGCAAGCCTCAGGGACCCACCTGTCTTTACCTCCCTAATGGTGCTGGGATGTAGATGTATCATACCTGACTTTTTTTTCTTTTGGAATAACTTTGGGTTTTCTTGTTTTGTTTTATTTATAGATTTATTTATTATATATAAGTGTTTTACCTGCATGTATGTCTGCAGGCCAGAAGAGGGCACCAGATTTCATAAATGCTTATGAGCCACCATTTGGTTTCTGAGAATTGAACTCAGGATCTCTGGAAGAGCAGTATGCAGACACTGCTCTTCTGAGCCATCTCTCCAGCCCTTACACCTGGCTTTTTATGTGGGTTCTGGTTTTCATGCCTTACCAAATGAACTGTCTCTTCTGTTTCTAGTTTAGCTCTCAATCTATTGCTTTGTGCAGTTTTATGAATCTTGTTTTCTGTTTTATGTGAGTTCCCTGAGAGTAAAATTGAATTTGGCCTCTATAACGTTGAGTACATAACATATTTCTATGATGCTTCTCTAGAAAAATTGTCTATAGTGATGGCTATTAGAAGCTAGTTTTCCAGGGAATTTTCAATTTGATGCATTTCAATTCTCAGTTGAACATAGTAAATAGATTTTATAATTTGCTCCCCTTTTCCTTCCTTTCTCTACACTCCCAGTTTTTGAGATAGGCTCTCTCCGTGTATTCTAGGCTGGCCTGGAGTTTGTTAGGTGTCCCAGGCCAGCTCAGTTTGTGATCTTAGTAAGTGCTAGAGTCCTAAGTGTTAGGCCACTATGCCTGACTTTAGAATTGCCTTTAATGAAAGCTTACAGATGTTTGTGACAGAAAGTACTTGAAAAAATGTTTATGAAATTGTGTTTTCCTATGCATCTTTAAAATTTTCATGTTAGTTCAAGGCTACAGCTGATACAGTATGTTTGTTATTCAGTACGATCATATTAAAATAGTTACTTGTAACCTGTGACACCCTCCACCCACCCACTCATTGTGAGGCTCTGGCTGACCTAGGACTTGCCATGTAGACTGGATTGGCCAGAAATTGGCAGTTTCTGCCTGTAGACTACCAGGAGTAAAGAAAGGTGTATACCATTACACTTGGCTTTTTTTTTTTTTTCTTCTTTTAGTGTTGTTAATTTTTTTTTTTAACAAAGTATCCTTTCTTGATTACAATTTTTGTTTTACTTTTTAAAAATTAGAAGATGCTGATAAAAACTAAAAATATGATTCTATCCCTTCCTACTGGTAGAACATAAAATTGTAATATTTTCTGTGCATTCAACCTTTTCTTGTTTATCTGTAAAAGGTGAGCTCCCAGCTAAGTTTCATTTCGTTCTTATGCTTGCTTTTCAGCTTCTCCTAAAAGGACATCAGTGCCCCCAGGACGTGCTTGAGGGAGAGCAATGAAGGCAAGTATCCAAGTTTTCATGACCTATGAATGAAAATAACTCAATGCCAAAAGCTTTTGGCTACCATGTACAAAACGAAAAAGTTGGCAAGAGAAAGGAATAGAAAAAAATAATTTATATATAAATTAGAATGGCTTTGTGGAGGACCCTTTTAAATATTTGTTAAATTTTACAAAGCAATTTTCTACTTTATTTCTAATATTAATTCAAAGCAACTTGTTATTATTTTCTTAGCACCAAGTATTGTGTGCTAAGCAAAACTGTGGTAGAGCAATGGATTGTGGGAAATTCTAAGAATTGACTGAAATGACCAGAAATGTCTGGTGTGTTCATGGCTGCTTCTTACTCTTTTCTCCATATTTCATCTCTCTTCTGTCATGTCATTTTGCTCTTTTCCTTTTCCCATTTACTGTAAGAATGTGATACTTTAAAGATAATGAACAAAAGAAAAGCCAAATTCCTTTCTTATCAGAGTATAGTTAGCTTCTTGTATATGTAAAGCCAGGAATATAAATGTAATTTTGACTCTTTTCATAAACTAATTAAAAGCTACTATCCAGGACTACTATTTTAGAGAAGAAGATGGCAGAGCATTCAAAAATGTTTTGAGATTACTGAGTTTCCTGAGTGCTGACATTCTTACCATCAGCATTTGTGGTTATGACAGGATTATTGTCTTTGGTTATTTTGTTTTTATACTTAGTTTACATACCTTGATCGAGATTTTCTGTACACAGATTGGAGGAGCCTTCACAATTTTGACCATGTTCTATGTGTAGTAAATAATAGCTGTTCCACTTGCCAGGTTACATCTATCAGAAGTAGGAAATCACAACTTACTGATCAAAACTTAGCTTGAGTGTATTTAGGACTGCATGCTCCATAAGCCTGTGCTAAGTAGTGTAATTAAGATAAGTCTTGCTGTTAGAAATTTTGAGATACATTCTCTCATCTTTATAGTTATGCCTAAGAGCCTTCCCTAGGGATGGCAGCATCTCTTTGTAGTCAATCATTTCGGCTTTAAAAAAACAAACAAACAAACAAAAAAAAACCAATGTACAAATACTAGTGAAATCTCACATGAAGTTAACTGACATTTGAAATGTACTATATTCTCCAAGTTTTTAGATAGGAAGCAGACAGATGGTCAGTTGGTTAGTTCTCCATTCTGCCCAAAGAAAGGTATGCTGAGTAGTCAATTCCTATACTTAATGTGCGAGATAAGTAGTAGTAGTTCATTTAGTTTCTTAGTTACTTTAGAACATTCTTTTATTCACAGTATCTTTTAATCTGATGGGGCAAACAGGCTTTAGTTTACTTATAACAGTAACCAGATCAGTTGTACAGTGTTGCTAATATAGTATAAAATGAGGAAAATCACAAACTACCTCCTGTCGGCCTTACTTTGACATCCTCCCATATTCTCAATCTCAGCAGCCCAGTATGAGAATTGTTTGACAGATGTACACTGTCACCCGTGCTGGTTTGTTGGTCACACATCCTTTTAGCCTAAGATTAATACAATTCAGTAATTTAGTTTGTGAGGCAAACTTACGAGGGAAGGTCAGGATAATTAGCCGATAGAATGTCCCAGAAAACTGCACTAAATCTTAGCCAATAAGAGTTTTTTTTCTCTCTGTGGTCCCAAAGGGAGACTAACAAACCAATGCAAATGTAGAATTAGGAAAGGGGTAGGAGTGAAGGACAGGGAGCTTCCCCACTCAAACAGCTGCTTTCAGTTGCCTCCTTCTGAAATGAAGAAACATATGTTTGTTGTTTAGAAAGTAGAAAAGTACTGGTGAGAGATGAGCATTTTTAACCCTGTCACTCTGTCCTTTTGAGTCATGAAGAGTCAGCAGATAAGGAAATAGGTTTGAAAGAATGGGGACCGTGGAGCGCAGTGCCAGTGTCCATGTCCTATGGTGAAAAGTCCTGAAAATAGTCACCTGGAATTGTGAGTGGATTTGTGTTTCCTGTCCCTCAGCATATGTTTAGCCCATGTTGACAGTGGACTCATTTATGCTTTGTCTTGCCACTTGGTGGCAGCAGGACCCATACCACAGAACAGGAACTTACCGTGCTTAACTAGCAATGGCAGATTGTTCAGGGTACTCGTTGTAATGTAGGGAATTTTAAAGTCTTCTAAACAATAACAAAAATTGAGAGAAAATACGCAAAAACCTCCTACATCATGTTTTGTCCTTTATAGTAGCTTCTATGCATTTCTACAATTTTATATATTTGCACAAACTCAATAAAAATAAAACACTTTATTAAAAAAGAGATCTGATCGCAGTCCATCCACCCCTTCCCTCTGCATGTGATTTTAGTAACCATGATGCTCTTAGCTTCAGCTTCCTTTTCCTGTGTTTAATACTGGCTTGTGGCAGCTATTTGGCCTTTAACCTTTCATTTTTCTCTGTTGTTTGATTGCACCTAGTTACTGTTCTACATTTTTGTTTTTGAGTTTATATAGATAAGAATCTTCTGTCAAGAATACTATTGAGAGAAAGAATCTCTTTTCTGTTTTCTTGTTGTTCTTTTTTTTAAACAGTGACACTGTATAGCCCTGACAGGAGTAGAACTTGCTGTGTATTTAGTCTAGATTGACCTTAAACTCTCCATCTTCCTGTGTTAGCCTCCTGAGAGCTAGAATTACAGGTATACACACACACACACACACACACACACACACACACACACACACACACACACTACCTCCCTTTTGACAGTTGGTATTGAGCAAAACTCTGTTCTCTGAAGAGTGACCTGTCTGAACTACTCATTTATTGGGGCCAAAAAGGGTTTTTGGTTTTTTTGCTTTATTTATTTATTTATTTATTTATTTATGCTTCAGCAAGAATTTAATTTACAAGATTTTCTTTGTTTTGGCCTCCCAGAAGAACAAACCTGTCACCTCTAATTACCATTGAGCTTGATGAATATAGATGGATGATAGCAAAAAGGTTTCAAATTTTTACTAAAATCCATGTAGATTGGGATATTTATCTCTTACTCTTCTCTGAATTTGCTGAGTTTCAGCATGTTGATACTCAGTCATGATTATTTAAAAAAAAAATTTTAATTGCCTTAGAATGACTAAACTTACATGACCTGTTCTCTTGATTTTCTAAGCAGTAACTAGTTGTCCTGCCAACTGCTAATAGAGAGTCGATTCCAAGATGGCCCTTTAGTATCCTTTATATTGAAACTTGTAAGGGATCTTTTAAAAAAAAATGTTATTTTCATTTTCTGTGTCCTTGTTCTGGGCTTTTTATTTTAGAAAATAACATAACCATTATCTGAAAAATTATCTTTTAATCTTCTGATTAAAGATTGCTTAATTATAATACTGTTTGGCTGGCTGCATGTTTTTTTTTGTTGTTGTTGTTTTCTTTTAACTGTAGTGTTTCTATATTTCTGCATGGATATATGATACAAGGTTGTTTTTTTTTTCTTTTTCCTTCCTTTTTTTTAACATTAGGTAGGCATGAAGCCTCCATCTCTCAGCTGCATGCATAGTCACTCTTGAAGCAAATGCCTACCTAATTTGACAGTCTCGGTGTGTTTAAAATTTTTTGAGTTTGCAAATAAGCTTATTAAGCTTACTGATGGAGCCTTCCGGCAGTGAACAGTTATTTGAGGACCCTGATCCTGGAGGCAAATCCCAAGATGCAGAAGCCAGGAGGCAGACAGAATCAGAACAAAAGTTATCTAAAATGACCCACAATGCTCTGGAGAACATTAATGTGATTGGCCAAGGCTTGAAGCATCTCTTCCAGCACCAGCGCAGGAGGTCATCAGTGTCTCCACACGATGTGCAGCAGATTCAGACAGATCCAGAGCCTGAAGTGGATCTGGACAGTCAGAACGCATGTGCTGAGATTGATGGTGTCTCCACCCATCCCACAGCTCTGAATCGTGTACTCCAGCAGATCCGAGTGCCACCCAAGATGAAGAGAGGGACAAGCTTGCATAGTAGGCGGGGCAAATCAGAAGCCCCAAAGGGAAGTCCCCAAATCAACAGGAAATCTGGCCAAGAGGTGGCAGCTGTAATACAGTCAGGTCGACCCAGGTCTTCATCCACAACTGATGCTCCTACCAGCTCTTCTGTGATGGAAATAGCTTGTGCTGCTGGTGTGTGTGTACCTGGAGAGGAGGCAACTGCAGAACGGGTAAGTCTGTTAGATTTCTGTTAACTTGCTGTTTTGACAGGCGTGCACATGCACACATATGACAAATGACCAATCTGGTTTTTAAAGTAGTATTTTACTTAGATTTTCAAAACTTTTATAAAATGGGTCTTGTGCTACGCACTTATAATTCCAGTGCTTGGAAGGGGAAGGATCAAGAATTGGCTGTGTAGTAGGTTTGAGACCAAATATCTTTTAGGCCCGTGTGTACAGTGTGAGACTATGTCTCAAAAAGAAAGAAAGAGAGAGAGAGAGAGAGAGAGAGAGAGAGAGAGAGAGAGAGAGAGAGAGAGAGAGAGAGAGAGAGAGAGAGAGAGAGAGAGAGAGAGAGAGAGAGAGAATGAGAAGGGAAGGGGGAAAGAGAGAGAAAGAGAAAAGGAAAAGAAACAGAAAAGAAAAGAAAAGAATTCAGTTTTATTTGTACCAATTTGCAAAATATGTCTTTGACATGATGATAGAGATTGAATATGGTTAGAACAATCATGGGATGTTGTTCATTGGAGGTTCTGCATTTTTGTTTTTCATGTTTGTTTGTTTGTGTGGAGGGGCATATCACAGAGAGTGTGTATATGCCAGAAAAGAACTGGCAGGTATTTATGCTCTCCTTCTGTCCAGGAATTGAACTCAGGTCAAAGCTTGGCAATAAATACCCACTGAGTCATCTCATGGTGGACATATCTCTTGTAGTTCAAGCTAGCCTCAAACTTACTGTGTAGCAGAGGACAACTTTGAAGTTCTAATCCTCCTGCTTTTACTTCCCAAGTCCTAGGTTTTTGGTTTTTTGTTTTGTTTTTTGTTTGTTTGTTTGTTTGTTTTGGTAGAGGGGTTGGGTGGGGGGGTTGTTTGTTTGTTTTTCAGGACAGGGTTTTGTCTATGTAGCTCTGGCTGTCCTGGAACTCACTCTGTAGTCCAGGCTGACCTCAAACTCAGAAATCTACATGCCTCTGCCTCTGGAGTGTTGAGATTAAAGCATGCACCACTACCACTCAACCCAAGTGGTAGGATTTTAACCCTGTATTACCCTATCCAGTTGATCCAGTGCTGTGGATTAAACCCAGGCCCTTGTATATTCTTGGCAAGCACTTTAACAACTCAACTACTCAGCCTGGAGGTTCTGTTTTCCCTTTTTGTTTACTGGGATCAATTTTTCCCTATTGAAAAACCTTTTTAACATACTCAAACTATTTGTTACCAATGTATGAAATTAGTAGTCTTATCTCCACATATGTCTGTAATACAGATGGACAGAATTAATTGGTCAGTTCATATCAGTTAGAGGATCATCTTTAAATGAGTTCACAAAAGCAATTTTTCTCAAAAGTGCTCCGTACTTAAAATTTAAAAACTAAATGTTTTGAATTCTAAAGAAATGTGCTCAGTGTAGAAAACTTTGAAAATATAGAAAGGAAAAGAAGAATAAAAGTAGCTCTTGCCAACATTTTAGTAGTATTTGTTTTTTTAATATAGTACTTGGGTTTGAAAAACAATTGAGGAAAATTAAAAGCCTTTTTTTTCTCAGAATTATTAACTTTTAAAGTAAAACCAGAAACTCATTCAATAATGAGTTTTTTAAACTGTAACTCTGTGATTTTTCTATATCACAATTTCACTATAAATTTTTACTGATTGTATAATACTGTGACGTACCTTGCTGTAATAGTATAGTTTATTCATCATTTTATATATTAGAGAATATGAAAATACATTACAATATAGTTGTCTTAAAAATAATACTTGAAGTTAAGAGTTAGGAGTGGACCTTATGGTATGTAATGACATTCAAAATAATAGCTGCTATTCATTTATTTGCTTATAATATTGCAGGAAGTATGTTTAAACACATGTAATTTTCTCTTTGATGTTCAAACAGCCTTATACTTGGCTTTGATAGCTTGTTTTTTCATTGTTGTTGATGAGACAGCAGAAATATAGGAAGTTAAGTATTCTCATAGTTTCATAACTAACTTGTTTCACAACCAGAAAGTTTCAGAGCTTAAGTAATCTTTCTTATTTATTTATTTATTTGAGACAGATCTCACTGTGCAATCTTATTTATTTATTTATTTATTTATTTGAGACAGATCTCACTATGTAGCCCTGACTGGCCTGGAACTCACTGTAGAGCAGGCTATCCTTGAACTCACAGAGGTCCACCTGCCTCTGCTTCCTGAGATTAAAGGTGTCTGACACCACACCCAGCCTTAGATGAGTATGTTTTCTAGCTACTGTATTCTGTGTACAAGAATGTCATAGTTTTTCTTTCTGTAATTTATAAAATGTATATATAATGAGTATAAGTTATTTTATAATAAAATATTAGCAAATGGCATTTATTTATGAAAATTCAGGTGGTTTTATTTTAGACCCTTGGATTTTTTTTTAAAAAAATTGTCTGTTTTATAAAATTGGCTCAATTTTAATAATTTGCATTTATAGTTCTTCCACAGTATTTTTGATAATTCTCTGATCCTTACCTATGAACACACAGAAAATGCTTTTGGGCTCTATATATGGAGTTTACATGCACATATGCCCACACCCAATCTGGGTTCTAGAGTTGGGGGTTTGAACTCAGGTCCTCAAGGTTGCACAGGAAATATCCTCTACCCACCGAGCAATCCCTCCAGTCCCTCTACCAGAAATATCTTAGAACAGACATGGCTGTGGCCACAGATAAGCTTATAAAGATTCAAAGTGCTAACTCTCGAACTTCAAAAAAGTGTCAATACTACCAATAGATCAAATCCTTTTGAATATATATGTAGAGCCCCAAGATCTATGTTGGATCTCTTCATCACCCAATCTTTTCTTATAACAAAGACTTCATTTTAAGATTTAATCTTAGCTAAGAGGCCCAAAAGCAGCACAGATACTTCGTTGCTCCCTGGAAAGCTAGGACTATGTAAGTTAATTCTTTATATCTCACATAGAGTAAGCAGAGATTCAGGAGAAATAGAGAAAAGATAATGTACATAACTAAATTTTAAATTTTTAGCTTAGGAAAAAGATCTAAGCAACGTGAGTGGGAAGCTAAATTAATTTGATAATGTGATTGGAAATAGAGAAGTACTAAGATTTTTCTGAAAGGGACTTGCATGTTGAAAATAATTAGAGAGATTCTTCCTTGAGGAAGATAAATTTTCCTTTTCTTAGTATTTCCTGGCTGCCCATAGTCGTGTAGGGTTGAGATCCCTTCTATGTTAGTATGTCCATTGGTGGTGTTCACGTCTTGTTTGATAAAACTTCATGGGTCTGTAGCTTCTCTGACATTTCTAGGAGAGTTTGAGCAAACTTATAGCTTCTCTGCACTTTACAATCTTTCTACCTCCTATTCTGTTATGATCCCTAAGCCTTAGGTACAGGAATTCTATTACAGATGTAATTTGTATTGGTCACACTGTGATCTCTTGTTCTCTATGTTTTGATTGGTTGTAGTTTTCTGTAATAATTTGTCTCTTACAAAAATGTGTTTCTTTAATGAGGAGTGAGAACTAAATCTATCTGTAAATATAAGAACAAATATTTAGCATGTAGTTATAAATTGGAAGAGCCCACCTGATTGGTTATTTAATACCAAGTAGTTATCCCTGATATCATAGACAGCATAATAATATCATAGGTAGCATAATATGAGCAGGTTGTGTTTCTGTATTTAGGAACAAATGTGTATGTAATATATATAATTAGTATAAATAATTAACCATGAATTTGAGAGTAAAGGGGGGATATGGGGGGGATTAGAAGGAGGAAATGATATACTAGTATTATAATAAAAAACTGTTACAAGTAAATTTTGAAAATATAAGAGGGTTTTTTTTTACTAGTTTTATTCATAATGGAATAACACAGGAGAAAATCTAGCTAAGGTTTCAGAGAGCTTAGCTGTGAGGTGACAGTCATGAAACACAATTGTTCCTATGAGTAAAGCCACTCTAAATTTAAGTTAGAAAAAAATGGTATATACAAAGATTGCCAATGTAGGCCAAAAAGCCATTCTTCCAATATCTTGTTAGAATGTTGTCTGTACCCTGTGCTGTGTGCTACAGTGTAATTACATAGTAAGTGCAACAAGAATATGTTCTTTACACACTGCTACTTTTATAAAATAGAAATAAATCAAATTTTGCCATAAATTCTGAGAAAGAACAAACTTAGAGGGACATGAAAAGGTCAATGCAAATCTTGGATCTTCTAAAGAAAAAAATTTGAAGTCATTGTTCCTTGCTATTGAGGTTGAGAATTCACTATTTTGTTTTAGAATTCTCTATTCTATTTTCCCTTTTAGAGACAAAATTAAGTACTATCTTTATTAGGCTGTAGTTGGGTACTCTTTGGGATTCACTACTATAATATAGTAGTGTACTATATTATATACAATATTATAGTAGCTTGGCTGTAACTGAAATATAAACAGTAAGTGTTTTGAGGGAGATATATGTGATAAGTTATTTCTTTGCCAGTGTAATGAGCCAGTTCAAGCCACATTATATTAAATGCAAGTTTATTGAGAAGTTTCTTTCAGGTTGTCCAGTTTACTGGCCCTAAGGACTGATCCAGGAAAGTCACCAGGGGGAGAAGTGGGGAGAGGGAAGAGAAAGAGAGAAATGGCACTGCACAGAGAGAGGGAGAAGGAGATGTGTGGGGTGGGAGGGACCCAAAATGTCTGGATTATATAGGGAAGAGCTGCTGAGGAAAAGACAGCCCCAGCCCCTGGGCTAGAAAGTTCAGGTTTGGGGGCAGGGAGAACCTGGAGGCCAGGTCTGCTTTGATATGTAAAATATGCACCTCAGTCTCTTGTCCCAGGGTTCAAAGCCAAACAATATGTGTTAAAGAAATTGCCTAAGTAGTATCAGTTAACCAATAAACACATCTAGTAAACCAGTGTTTTGTGCAGGGAAAAAGTAGAAAGGGTAATTCCTGTTGCTGTCCACTAGGTGGGGTCCTAGGCCAATACAGGAGGAGAAGATGAGAACTAGGGAATGAGATTTAGGAATGGGGCATATGCTCTTTTAAATTGAATTGACTTGATCACTATACCTGTGGAACAAAGAATGTAGAAGATGTAGAATTTGACAATTGAAATGGGAAAAGGTAAGGAATTTTAAGCAATAAGATTTGCTTAGAAACCTTAAGGAAGTACTATTTATTTTCCCAATTAACATTGGAAAAATGCTGTGTAGTTTTTATAAACTCTTGCAAAGATCTCTATGTTCTGTATATTTAATTTTATTTGAGTTGATACCTACAAGGGAATGTTTTATACACAGTTAATAATACCGACTAAAAAAGTGGCCATAAATTTAAAATGAAAACATAATTTTGGTCTCTTACAACTTTGATCACCAAGTCAAGTAACTTTGGGATTGTTAGTCTTTAACCCTTAGAGCTGGAGTGTGTAGTTACATCCTTCGCAGACAAATTTAAAATAATGTAATGTGAATGTGGTGAGGTCAGGGAGTTGGCTCAGTGGGCAGAAGCACTTGGCTGTACAAGCCGGACAACTTGAGTTCAGATTCCAGAACCCACACAGAAAGCCAGCTGTGGTAGGGCGCATTTGTAATTGCAGTTGTTACTGTGGTGAGTCGGGAAATCACTGAGAAGCTTGCTGTTCACTGTGTAGATGGTGGTCCCAGAAGACTTTGTTTAAAGAACTAGAGAGATGACTCAGCAGTTAAGAGCACTTGCTTTTGCAGGGGACTCAGGTTTCCAGCACCCACTTGATGGGTCACAACCACCTGTCACTCCTGTTCCAGGAGATCTGACTCCATCTTCTGCCCTTTAAGAGCACAATGCAAGTGAGTCACACAGAAATACATGCAGTCAGAACAGTCATATGTAAAATCAAACTAAATCTATCCTTTTCTTAAAAAGTCAGTCTTTAATGTGGTTGTTTGATTGGAAGTAAAAGAAAAAGGTGTTACTGACTTAGATAAATGAAAAGGAAGACATGAGAGTGGATATCAATGAAACCTAAAGAATCTTTAGGATATACCTGAGAAACTTTCATTCCAGTAAATTGGAAAATATGAAAGAAATGAATGAATTGTGCAAAGTTTAGCATCATAGGTAGATTTGTTATATGTTTGTCTTTCAAATCTGGATTATGTTTCTTATGTTCAGAAACAGCAAGTTTTATGATGAAGATTAATATAAAGCAAATTGGTGTCCATTCTTTAAGTTTTGAACCATTTGTAGTAGTGTTTGCTTATAATCAATTCCAGCACTGGGGAGGCTAGGCAAGAGGATCCAAGTTGGAAGTTGGCTCAGCTTCTATAGCGAGACCTTGCATGAAAACAAACAAAAGTAGATTTAACCTATTATCCTTTATCTTAAAAAGTAGTCCTATGCTTTATGATAACGGGACCTCTATTTAACATGAGTGTGGTTTCTGTTCACAGGACCTTGGTCCTTTGTCATAACCTTGAGTTTTAAAAGCTAGAAGGAAAATTAGTTTCCCAAGGAGATCACCATTCTTATTATCTATCTAGAACACTGGCAAGGCCTCACTTAAAGAGACAGACCATGTTCAGACATTAAATATGAGACAGTCTCTAGAATAAATTGTTTTCCTTAGTGATCACACCATAACTTCTTAAGAAAAACAGACAGCTTTGGCAAGTTGGCACAAAAGTGAACTTAGCAAAGTGTGTATTTCAGAAATTGACAGATATTGTGTTAAAATTTTACTTGGTTGTTACATCATCATGACCTTTGATCCCATTGGTCAATTTAAGCAGATAAGATTTCACTTTTGAACCTTGACATTTAAAAAGTCATAATTACTGCACATTTTTATATTAATGTGTGCCTCTTGCTTTGTGTATAGGTAAAACTTGGAAAGTATCTCTACAGTCTCCTGTCCCTGCCCACACCCAGTCTCTCCTGGAGAGCGCTGGCACCCACCACATGGGTGGCTTCATGTGGGTTGTGAGGTTTGCAGCAGAGGCTTAAGTCTCTAGCTATAGAGTTACTTTTAATACTGTAATTAAATTTGAGTAGTGATGTTGTATATGCTTATATTTCTAAATAAATTAACAAAGGGTTATTTAGAATGTCTAAAATATATCTTATTTAATGCGATGACCAGCTAAATAAGCAGTGTTTGTGAAGGTATTCATGCATTGTGAGTATGGGTGGGTGTGGAGAATTCATTATGGAAATCTCATGCCACAATACAACATTTCAGAGTTATACTTAAAAGGGCAATGAAGGCAAAATCCTTACCTATGTAATCTTATTAATATGCCTTGACAATATTGACTTTTAACAGGCTATTCAATGATCAAGCTTTTCCTGATATAGTTGGTATATTCTTTTGTAAGGTTGTTTACCTGCCCATAGCCTCTCTTAAAATTATGTAAATAGGGCCTGGAGATGTGACTTAGGAGTTAGGAGCACTTACTGCTGATGCAGAGTAGTAACTTCTATAAAACATGGGATGATGCAGCAGGGAGGGAGTTCCTTTGCAGGCCCATGCTGAGGTATCCCCCTCTAAGGTACCAGCTGCACAACAGGTTTAATATAAAATGAAGTTTATTTTGGAGCATGGGAAGTGGTTGTACAGGCAGAAAAAGAGAGGGGACAGAGAAGGACAGGGAGAAGGAGGCGGGAGGAGGAATTGGCCTGCCATGAATACATGGAGAGAGAAGGGGGAAAGGACAAGAGAGGCGAGAGACGGAGGCCAGAGAAAGAGAAAGGGATCAGAGAGAGAGCAAGGGAGGCCAAACAGTCTTTTTATTACAAGCCATGGCTGTTGCTAGGTAACTGTTAGCGGTGCCTAGAAGAAATGTGTAACACAGGGGAATCTAGGATTGGTTCCTAGCATCTACATGGCAGCTCACAACCATCTAAAGCTCCAATTCCAGGGAATCCACCACTATCTTATTATCTCCACATGGAATTAGTCATACTCTTGATATACAGATGTATATGTAGGCTAAGCAGAATAAATAAATCTAAAAAAAAATTTTTTAATGAGTTAATTAGGAGTTAGGGAAAATTCAAACTTCTTCATGACCAGAGTGCTAGTAGACAGTGGATAAGTTCTTGCTGCTTTTTCCATAGCACAAATAGTTTAATATTGACTGGTTTTTATTATGCATCTAGAGTAGACAGTATGTTCTAAGTTCAGAAGCTATGGAAGATCTTAAAAAGAAGTATATTGGCAAAAAATTAAATGAACTACAAACTAATTTTCCTAAAACAACAAAGAAGTAAAATATTGAGCTTAAGTAACTGACATAAGGTTTGAGACATGATAGTTTATAAAAAGAAACTTAGATAAAATGGAAAACTGTTTCCAATTTGTTCTTCTATCTACAATCAAAAAGTCACAGTGAAATTGCCAGAAAGCCACTACTGCTTCCCCTCAAACAATGCGTATATGTAGAAAATAGACTATTGTTAGCTGATTTGTTTTTATTCTTTATATCTTGGTCTAAATACTCAACCAACTGCACTGCAATATATAATCAATGGGATGGGGGGGGGCGGAACACCACAACTTCCATGATTTTTTAAGCCTTCACCCTTTATACTTCAGTTTTTGTTATATGGTAGATATGTACAAGAAAACGTTATGTGTATAATTTGTAACTAAGCATAAAAGTTTTAGAGATATTTGAATTAGGAAGTGAATTTCAGTCTATAGAGATAAGACTTTTATCTCTCTCTTTTGAGAATTAAACATCATACATAGAATTCTACCTGTAAGATTAAGATTGTACTGGCTAATTTTATGTAAACTTACCACATGCTAGTCATTTTTAGAAGAGAGAACCTCAATTGAATAAATGCTTCTACCAGATTGGCCTGTGGGCAAGCTTGTGGTGAATTTAATTAATTACTGATTGATAATTATTGGAGGGTCCAGCCAATTTTGTACAGTGTCACTCCTAGGCTGATGGTCCTGGCATGTATAAAAAAGTGTGTTAAGCAAGCCATGAGCAGTATTTCTTCATAGTCTCTGTATTAGTCAGGTTTCTCAAGAGTCACAGAACTTATGGAATGTCTCTATATATTAAGAGAATTTGTTGTGATGACTTACAGTCTGTAGTCCAACTACCCCAACAATGTACCCCAACTGAGAGTGGGAAATAGATTCCAACAGATGTGTTGGCAAGTAAACACAAGCAGGTGTACCTTCTCCTATGTCCTTATGTAGGTCTCCAGCAGAAGGTATGGCCCAGATTAAAGGTGTATACTGCCACACCTGGATCTGGAACTTGTTTTGTCCTAGGCTGACCTTGAATTCACAGATCTCCTTACCTTAGTTTCCTGGGGTTAAAGGTATGTACTACCTTGCCTGGGCCTAAGCTTTTCGTAGTCACTGTGCCTCAAGTTCTCCATGCTAAGATCCAGGTCAGAAACTTGTGTCTTCCAGATTCAATATCTGGATCACAGGTGAGCCCTCCAATTCTGGATTGTAGTTCATTCCAGATATAATCAAGTTGACAACCAAGAATAGCCATTACAATCTACCCCTTGTAGGGCAACCTGACACAAATAATATCTCATGTCCACATGCAACAATAACAAGGTCATGAATACGCTTAACATAACTATTCCTTGTACAATCATAAATGCATTTGTAAATTTACAATGGGGCAGTGTCCTTTGGAAACATTCTTTTAGTATCTCAACATAAATACCGATTAATGGTAAAGAAATTAGAAGAAAGTACTTTTTGTGCTTATGTGCTTATACTGTACAAATGTGTCCTTAACAAAATAAAACAGAAGCATTTATATTACTTTAAAATCCTCATTTCTACAATTGGTCACGTGGCCTTAGATGGTATTTAGAACTACCTTCCTCTACTACCCATTCTGTATTTTCTCCACCCTCTGCATGTACCTCAGCAGATCTTGGTTCTTTTCCTGGAGGAGTGACCCATACCTTCATTCCTGATGGGTCTGTGTCCTTTGTCATCCTGCTTGGATTAGGCTGTTGTAGTTTCCCATGGACTTTAATCACAGGACATGGTAGTACTAAGAGACATCCTAAGGGATCTCCTGCACTCCAGACATCATCCTGCTTACCTCCGTTGTGGAGAGGCAGTCCAATTTCCCCATGGTAATCTGGATCTATCACCCCTCCTAACACTGATATTCCTTTCTTATCCTGTTGGTTTAAGGACATAGAAGCCCAAAATGCCCAGGGGGAAGTCTGAGCTTCTAGCTCAATAGAATGTTTGTTGTGGCTGCTGGTAAGAGCACTCCCCTTTCTGGAACCAAAACTTCTAGGCAAGCAGAACCTAGGGTTGAGGGGACAGGAAGCAAAGATTTTCCTAGAGGGTCACTAGGAGTGATAGTGAGTGGAACTATTCCCTTTTCCACACCTTGATTCCTGGACCCATGGATCCTGGCTATGGGAGAAACTGTACTTTATATTGAATGCTGATTCAAAGCATATACTGCCTTCTGAAGAACTCTGCCCCAGTCCCCCATTGCTGCTGCTACCTAATTAGTGCTGTAACTGTGGCTTCAAGCAGAGTGTTCTTGTTTTGGTTTTTCGAGACAGGGTTTCTCTATATAACCCTGGCTGTCCTGGAACTCACTCTGTAGACCTGGCCATAGCTGTGCCTTCAAAAGGCCATTCCATCTTTCTGTCAGACCAGCTGCTTCAGGATGGTAGGGAAGGAACATACATGGTAAGGCCAGTGGGTTCCATGATCATGGACCCACTGTTGCACTTTTCTGGCTGTGAAATGAGTTCCTTGGTCAGAAGCAATACTATGTGGAATACCAGGACAATGGATAAGGGATTTTGTAAGTCCACAGATGGTGGTTTTGGTAGAAGCATCACATGCAAGAAAAGCAAATCCATAACCAGAATAAGTATCTACTGAAGTAAGAACAAAACATTGTCCTTTCCACATAGGAAGTGGTCCAATGTAATTAACTTGCCACCAGGTTGCTGGCTGGTCACCTCGAGGAATGGTGCCATATCTGGGGCTCAGTGTTAGTTTCTCCTGTTGGCAGATCTGGAATTCAGCAGCAGCTGTAGCCAGGTCAGCCTTGGTGAGTGGAAGTTCGTGTTGTTGAACCCAATCATAACCCCCATTTCTGCCACCATGGCCACTTTGTTCATGTGCCCATTGAGCAATGACAGGGATGGCTGGGGAAAAAGGCTGACTGTCCACAGAATGGATCGTCTTATCCACTTGATTATTGAACTCCTCCTCAACTTAAGACATCTTTTGGTGAGCATTTGTATAGGACAAAAATATCTACACATCCTTTACCCTTTTGTAGAGATCTATCCACATACTTTTTTCCCCAGATGTCCTTCTCATCAATTTTTCAATCGTGATCTTTCCAAGTCCCTGACCATCCAGCCAATCCATTGNCTACAGCCCATGAGTCAGTGAACAGTCATACATCTGGCCAGTTCTCCCTCCAAACAAACTGTAATACCATGTATACTGCCTGAAGTTCTGCCCACTATGAAGATTTTCCTTCACCTGTATCTTTCAGGATTGTCCCAGAAAGGGGTTGTAACGCTTCAACTGTCCACTTCTGAGTAGTGCCTGCATAATGTGAAGAGCCATCGGTAAACCAGGTTCTAGTCTTCTCTTCTTCAATCAGCCAATCATAGGAAACACATCATGAGACTATAGGCTCACGCTTGGCAGCAGATGACATTGTAGCAGGAGTATAAACCATAGGGATTTGAGCAACTTCTTTATGAAACTTGCTTGTACCTTCAGGACCTACTCAGGCCCTATCATGTATATACCACTTACATTTGATAATAAACTACTGCTGTATCAACTCCTCTCTTAGGGTTTTACTGCTGTGAATAGACACCATGACCAAGGCAAGTCTTATAAAAGACATTTCATTGGGGCTGGCTTATAGGTTCAGAGGTTCAGTCCATTATCATCAAGGTGGGAGAATGACAGCATCTAGGCAGGCATGGTACAGGCAGAGTTAAGACTTCTACATCTTCATCTGAAGGCTGCTAGTAGAAGACTCACTTCCAGGCAGCTAGGATTAGGGTCTTAAAGCCCACACCCAAAGTGACACACCTACTCCAACAAGGCCACACCTCTTAATCTGTCACTCCCTGAGCCAAAGATATACAAACCAACAAAGCCACTGCTTTGTTGGATAAATGTATTACTCTAACAGAAAATCATTCCCACCTTCTCTACATGCATCTGAGGGTATGATTTCTAGAACTTCAGTTAAATGAAAACCTATTAGAACATGCATAACTCTTTAGAGCTCACGTGGTTTATTAATTTTTTAAAAACCCACATAATTTGTAAGACTACTATGCAAATAGATGTTGAAACAACCTTTTTATAGCATAGGATAGAACAACTTGCAGGTGTCATTTCTTTCCTTCCACTATGGGCTCCTACTATTGAAGTCAAATGGTCATGTTTGGTGGTAAGGACCTTTATCCGATGAGCCAGTTTATCAGCTTACAACTGTATGTTCTTCTAGACTGAAATATCCAAGTTTCCTAGTCCAAATAAGTTACTTTTCTCACTGCTGAAAAAAAAAAAAAACTTAACAAAAACAACTAAAGGGGAAAAGGATAGACTTGGGCTCACAGTTTTGCAGTGGTCAGTCCATGTTTGCTTTGCCTTGTACGCATAGGCAGAGTGTCATGACTGCAGGAGCATGTGGCAAAAGAGCTTTTTATATAGGAAACTGAAAGTATAAGTTGATAGGAGGAGTTCAGGGTTATAATATACTTCAAAGGCTTGTTCTCTATGGCCTGTCTCCTTCAGCTATATCCCATCTCCTAAAGTTTCCCACAGTCTTTTATAATATTCCATTAACTAGGCAGTAAACATTCCAAGCACAGGTCTGTAGGAAACATTTCATATTGAAATCATAGCCTGCTCCATGGAGCTGTTCTCTTTTTGTGGTGATACAAAGCACAAGAAATGGGTGTGTACATGGGTTTGTTATGTCAGTTTGACTGTCTGTAACAAAACATTTCTCCATAATACAATGCTCTTCCATCTTCCATTTTCCTTAGATTTCATAAACTCATTAGATTAATAGATTGTTTTAGAAGTATAAGGTGTCCTCTGAACTTGATTAAGTTTCTTGTCATGTAGAAGAGCACAAGTACTGTTTCCTATTGTCAGGAGGTTGGCTTTATGAGCCTGGGAATAAAGGTTTTTTCTGAGCCGATTAGAGCTAAGGAGAATGTAGGTCACAGTGTCACCTGCTTTGGATCTGCATGCTGCTGACAATATGTGAGTCTTTGTATTTTGCCCATGCTTTTTATGCCAGTGGATTTGCTGCACCACAGAAGAGATTTGTAGATTGGCAAACAAATTCATAACAACTTTGATTTGTTCTTATTGTTACAAGGATTTGTAGCTTGTATATCTCATTAAATAAAACCAATACAGTAGATTAGTTATCAAATTTAGATATAAGACTCACATCTAGTGTGTCCAAGTAAATTTTTTGAGTAATTTTTTTTTTTTACTGCTTTAGTGGAAGAAAATTAAATAAGAAAAAAATTAAGTTACTTTTGGAAACACCTTCAACCCCCCCCAAAAAAAAAAATCCTTATAAAAGTTAGTGCGATTCAGAGGAAAAGATCAAAAGTCATTATACTTGTGTAATTATGAGTGGTTTAAGCATTCTTTTTTCTGTAAACACTGTCTTTATCTCTTTCCTTTAAGATTTACACACTGGTTTTTTTTTTCTTCGTTTTAGTTTGTATCTTGTATCATTCAGTGTATATGGCGCCACAGTTCTATATTATTCTAATACCATTTGAAGAGTCAGATGAAGTTCTAAAAAGCTTTGACAGAAGAAAACTGAACTGTGACCCTAAGACCAGTGGTGCAGGTTGGCCACAGGGACAAGTAGAGGCTGAATGTTAAAGCTTGTTTGCATGTGCACCGCAGTGCTTCAGAGAGTTATTGAAACTAATTAGTTAAAAATTCTTTTTTGCGACCAGGCAGTGGCGGTATATGCCTTTAATCCCAGCACTTGGGAGGCAAAGGCAGGAGGATTTCTGAGTTCAAGGACAGCCAGGGCTACACAGAAAAACCCTGTCTTGAAAAGCCAAAAAACAAACAAACAAAAAATCTCTTTTGCTTGTCAAACTAGGAATATAAAGCAGTCTGTATGTGAATAGATTGTTTTTATTTTATTTTCTGTGAAAGAATTTCCACAGGCTTATTTATTGTTCTCTAGATTTCAGAATGCTCACATACAGGTATTTCTGCTGCACATCTGACTTCAGGGAAAATGTATTTTCATTAATATTTTATCACTACAAAATACTAAAAAAGAAAATTAAGTCTCTACAGAGTTTCAGAAATTAAAATCAGAATTTCCTTGACTCACTCCCCCCTTTGTTTAGATAAATTTGTTTAACTTTGTTCTGGAATTTATCTAAAGAGTTTTGCCTATGCTGCTGTTATCATTTCATTTTTTGTTTGTTTGTTTGTTTGTTTGAGACAAGAGTTTCTCTGTATAGTCCTGGCTGTCCTGGCACTCACTTTGTAGACCAGACTGGCCTTGAACTCAGAAATCCNCCTGCCTCTACCTCCCAAGTGCTGGGATTAAAGGTGTACACCCTATTGCCCATCCTGACTTTATTTTTAAAGCAATATATTCTTATTTTATAAATTTGTTTTCTTTTGTCTTTGGGAATATTTTCTTTTGCTTCCTGTAATGTGTATGTCTTCCCTTCTAACCCATGTTTTAGTCTTCCAATGTTTGAAACCTGCCTCAAATATCTAGTCAATCATGGTTTTCTCCTCACACTTGAGAGATCCATTAGATGGTGTATTTTTGGTGAGGATCTGTATGATAGTAGATTTTGTTATGGCATAATTAGACCAGTTTTTTGTTTGTTTTGTTTTCAGACCCTTGAGTTTTATCATCTACAGGTCCTTTCTTTACTTGGTTTTTTTTTTTCTTCATTTAACCCTTCCCCTTTGTGTTTGAGTGGCTGCTATGATGGGCCTGGATGCTTGTGTTCTAGAAGACCAGGAGAGACATTGAAATTCTCAGTTTGTGGTTCAATTCCATTCTCCTTACTTTAGCCCTCAGCAGGATTAGAGTCAGTCTAGAATCCTTCTGGTTGGTTGATTCAGTCTCATTACATAGCAGAGCCCTGACCATTAGACTTAGTGTGTACTAAAATATTGAGTTGGTATGTTTAACCATTTGAATGAGCCCTGCTTCTAAAGCAGCCTCGGGTGCTCCCAGTCCTCAACACAGGACAGTAGTTTGGGTACAGTTGGCTGGCTTGTTGTTGTTTTCCACTGTAGCATCTGCCATCCCACTAAGTATCTGTCTGACTCAAAAAAGCGGAAGCAGGGTTTATTGTTTCACTGTGTACATTGATTTCATCGTTGACTTCTCTTGTCTGTTGCTATCTCCTTTCCAGTCTGCTTTGCTTTACCAGTTTATACCTTTCACTAATCAATATTAGTAATAATTGAGATAATCTGAGCAGTCCTATGTTTAGTCCATTACTTTCCACTTAAGGAAAAAAGTCTTTTCTTTCTTTTTTTCTTTTTCCGCTTTCTTTTCTTTCTTTCTTTCTTCCTTTTTTTTTCTTTCTTCCTTTTTTTTTTTTTTTTTAAATTTTAAACAGGGTCTCTGTACATAAGTTCTAGCTGGCTGTCCTGAAACTCACTGTGTAAACCAGGCTGGCCTCAGACTCACAGAAATCTGTCTACCTCTGCCTCCCAGGTGCTTGGATTAACGGTGTGCACCCCTACCATAATTAGCTTTAAAGGACTCTGACA
>NC_034591.1:131783811-131810262 GCF_900095145.1 Mus pahari | reverse complement strand
TGATCCATTCTTATCTCCTTGTACAAAGCTCAAGTCTAAGTGGATCAAAGACCTCCACATAAAACCAGAGACACTGAAATTGATAGAGGAGAAAGAGAGGTTTTCTTTTGAACAGTGTTCTTTCTTCTTGTCCCTTGTTCTGTTTCTGTGTTTTCTTCCTTAGGTCTGGCTTTTATTATATCTTATACTGTGAACTGTATGAAATTGTCAGTAGTTAAGTAGTTCGGGCCTACAAAAATAAATTTTACGTGATCAGCTTTAAGAGTTAAATAGCTTAGCAGGCAAGTTAACAGACTACTCTGTCTAGTGTAGAAATTCATTCTGATCATTCGCAGGAATATTCTAGTAGGGGGAAAGGTTGAGACAAATGGGAATTTTTAATGCTAAGTAAAGGGAAAGTTGTAATCCCCACTGAGTATAAAGCTATCTGAGCTAGAGCCATGTTAGAGTCCTGTGTGCAGCACAAGCTGCACAGTGCCTGACAATGTGGCCACCGCACCATATTCCTTAATATTGGCTGCTAGGCTTACATAGAATTTGAGCAAATATCAAGGTAGTTGAAATAGTATTACTTTGTTTATTCTGCATTTAGTTTTCTTTTGAATGCCACCCTGCCTTGTTTATTATAAAATAATCTGTATAGATTTTTTTTTACTTGCATGTCTACCAGTGTCCCATATGTTGTGAATTGCGATGTGAGTGATGGAACAGTGTACTGATCTATCCTTCTATCCCTTGTGTGATTTTCTTTAGCAATAGAGCTTTAAAGTGTTTTGTTTGTTTGTTTGTTTGTTTTGTAGAAGTAAAACACATAATAGTAAAGGGACAATTACCTGAGTTACATTGTTTCTTTTGTTTTTTGAGACATGGTTTCTCTTTGTAGCTCTGGCTAGCCTAAACTCATCATGTAGACTAGGGTGGCCTTGAATTTAGAGATCTTCCTGCTGCCTCCTGAGTACTACTGGGATTAAAGGGAGGTGCAGCTATATCCAGCTAAGTTATGTTGTTTTTAAGGACTTGAATTATCTGGGGTATTGTTAAGATAGAATGTAAGAATTAAAACTGTGTTGTAATGGCAAAGTAATCACTCAAAGACACAATGAATAAGACTGCTTAATCAAAAAGAATTTAATAGAAAAACAGATACGCTGGGTATGGTGGTGTATGGCTACAGTCCTTGTACTCTGCCGAAGCTGGAACAGTATGATTGCCAGATATTCATGGTCAGCCTGGACTATGTAACCAGACTGTCAAATTGAGAAGGATAAGGAAGAAGAGGGGAAAACAGAAGAGAGGAGGCAAGGAGGGAGAACAAAGTTAAATGATAGAAAATATACATCAGTTGTCCCTTGATATTTGGAGAGGGGATTGGTTCCAGTTCCCTGTCATTTCTCAGGGGCACTAAATTTATAGATGTTCAAGTCCCTTACATAAATGGTATATAGTATTTGCATACAGCTTACAGCCTCTTGTGTATTGAGTTCCTTTCTGCTTTCTTACAATATCTAGCACAGTGTAGATGCTGTATAAATAGTTAGTACTGTGGTATTGTGTGGCTAATAATGGAAGGACGTTTATGTCTCAAGAAATTAGAACCCATTGCTTGATTAAACAGATAAGGACTGGTAGGTACTATGTAAACACCACCCAAAGAGAGTCCATACAACTAGTACAGAATCAAACAAGCTAGACTTTAAGGAAAGAAATACAGGCCAATTATGGTAGTGCCTTTAATTCCAGCACTCAGGAGGGAGAGGCTGGTGGTTCTCTGTGAGTTCGAGGCCAGCCTAATCTACAAATCAAGTTCCAGGAGGACAGTGAGGGCTGTTAAAGAGAAACCCAGTCTCTAAATAAATGTCACTAAAGATATAGAACAAGTTTAAAATAACAAAATGGCAGATAATTGCCCAAACTCTAACCATTCTTGTGTGGTGTTTGGGGAAATTCTTGTGGCCAGTTTTGTCACTTGCCACTCTGGAGATGTTTCTGTGGTCTAGAGGGATAGATGTTTTTTTGTGTCATTAACTGTGATGGTGTTCATATTTAGTATGTTGTGTGTTACAAACAGTTACAAAAGAGTACTGTGAAGAGTCTCAAGCATAATAACTTTAGTGTTGTAATCTTTAATAATTATTAATCCTTTTAAAAAGGCTAAGTATAAAAAGAAAATTTAGGTGAAGACTAAGAAGCTGATTATTGTTTATTTTTTGACACAAGATCTCACTCTGTAGCCCAGAGTGCCTTTGAATCCACTGTGTAGTCCAGGCTAACCTCATATTTGCTGCGATCCTCCTGCCTTAGCCTCCCAAGTGCTGAGAAATGTATTATGACTGTATATGTGTACACATGTGTGTGGGTGCTGTCGTTTATACACGTACATGTGGAAGCCAAAGGTTGACAGCAGCTATCACACTTAATTTGCTGTCTACCTTATTATTTCGCGTTATTTAGTGTGGCGTATGCACGTGTGTACCTATGCATACATGCTTAAATAACCATGGCACATGTATGTCACAGTGCACATGTGGAAGTTAGAGGGCAACTTATAGCAGTTGGTTCTCTGTTGCGCCCCCCTCGACCAGCAAGGAAGACACAACTACCAGTTCTTCTAACAGCAGTTTATTCAGCAAGCTTCTTTCTTCATCTCCCTCTTCATCTCCCACCCGAACCCCAGGGAAGGCCCAATATATATGCATCCACACCAACCAATCACACCAGGCAACGTAGCTTTGCCAGGTGAGCGAGCTCAGCCAATGATCAGCAGGGATAACAGCAGCAGCCAAATAAGGACTTGTTTATTATAAGAACTCTCTTCCTGTAGGTGCCATGTTGGGGTGCGGCCCCAGGGGCCGTGGCTCCCCACAGTTCTCTTTTTACTATATGGATTTTGGGGATAGAAGTTAGGTCTTTGAACTAATCAGTACCCCCAGAGCTCATGTCTCTAGCTGCATATATAGTAGAAGATGGCCTAGTCAGCCATTGTTGGAAAGAGATGCCCCTTGGTCTTGCAAACTTTATATGCCCCATACAGGGGAACGCCAGGGCCAAGAAGTGGGAGTGGGTGGGCAGGGGAGCAGGGTGGGGGGAGGGTATAGGGGCTATTCGGGATAGCGTTTGAAATGTAAATGAAGAAAATATCTAATAAAATAAGTTTAAAAAAAAAAAAGAAGTTAGGTCTTTGAGTTTGGTGGTAAGCACCTTTACCCACTGAGCTATCTCCAAAGTCCTTTTTGATTTTTGACAGTTATACTGATTTTCTTATCAGACAGCTTATAGGTCATTTCTTTGTGGATTTTGTTTTGTTCCTATAGTTGAGTAATGTTTCCCCTTCTCTTCTGGGATTTTTGCTATATTGTCCAAATTAGCCTCAAATTTCTGGGCTCACCTTCATATACCTTATCATTCTTTTGCTGGGATTTGGGAACTTGTAGAGATAGACAACTCTCCCAATCTTTGTGTTCTGACTTTTTGCATAGAAGTGTTTTTTTCTAGAAAACAGGCTAGAGCCTCTCAATTTTTTTCCTGATTTTTTGCTTTCTCCTTTTATTATTTAAAACTGCAGCTCTAACATGCTAGTTTGCCAGCTTGGCTTCAAAACTCTTATGCCCTTTCTGAGTGGGTTAAATTAGTTAACAAAAAAAAATTAGTTTGTCCTTTGGGTAATAAGCCAGATTTTAGTCATGGTCCACACTGATTTGGATCACCCTGATACTGTGTGCTATGGGAAGGAAATACATCTTTTGTGTACCCTTCACAGAGTAAGAAAAGTATACAGGTATATGTAGTGCAGCATAATTTTACATCACTTTGAAGCTCCCCTCCTCCAGAGAAAAGAAAATCCAAAGAGCTGATTGATCTGATGTGTTTTTATGCCAGGTTTTAGGAGTATATAGAGGAGGTCTTGGGTTGGATAAAGACTTTGATGTAATAGTATCAAACTGGAACACCCTTAGCAAGTCCTGCTTGTTCAGATCCTTCTCTTTGCTTCATCTACAGTGATGAAAGTATTGTTTTCCTCCAAGCATGGTGAGGGCACCCTATTATGGGATATTATTGCCTACACAGTAGCATATGCTGGAATAGTGTACTCCAAATCCCCATCTAGGGGTTTCCTCTGCTGTCTGCTGTGCTGTGTGGAAGTGCATGTTGTAAACAGGCATACCAAATATCAGAGGTTTTCCTGGTCTTTTTACTTGAAAGCCTACTTTCTTTTACAGTGTTCTAGATGTTAGATAGAGTTCCGTTGGTCTCTAGAATTCTAGTGACCTTACAGGCGGAATATTATTTTAAACTCCAGATCTCTAGATAACAGCTGACCCACGGCTTCCTAGTATGCCATCTTAAAGATGACCACTCTCCCTAATGTACATTAAACACCAATACTGCCAAAGAACTTCTTTCTCCTTACATATTTATTGTAGTTTGGGTTAGTATAGCTGTGATAAAACACTGTGACCAAGAAGCATGGAAAGGAAAGAGTTTATTTGATTTATGCTTCCACATTACTGTTCATCATTAAAGGAAGTCAGGACAGGAACACAAAACAATGCAGAAGCTGATTCAGTGCCATGGAGGAATGCTGTTTACTGGCTTGCTCCCAGTGGCTTGCTTAGCCTGATTTTTTTTATAGAACCTAGGACTACTTTCCCAGGGGTGGCCCTACCCACAATGTGCTAGGCTTTCCCCTATTGATCACTGATTAAGAACATGCCTTACAGACTTGCCTACACCCCAGTTTCATGAAGGCATTTTCTCAATTGAGGCTCCCTCCTCCAGTGACTAGCTTGTGTCAAGTTGACATAAAACTAACAAGCATAATATTTTTAAGAAATTATAGAGGAATTGTTATGACCTATGTGAGCCATTTCATTTTTCTCCTTCTGTGAAGTTTATACCTACAAACAGAAAATGAAATTTATAAATTATAGAGGAATTGTTATGACCTATGTGAGCCATTTCATTTTTCCCCTTCTGTGAAGTTTATACCTATAAACAGAAAATGAAATTTACAAACTACTGATAATGCAACTTTAGAATTTAAACTGTTCTTTTTTGGTGAAATAAAAGAATAAGATAGTAATCATCACATATCTTCTTTAGGAATTTCTCAGTACTACACAGGTATCTATTTGCTGTCCAGGATTCACCTGGCACTGTCCAGTTGAAACATGGAGAATATGAGGCATTCCTTCAAAGTTTTATCATTTAATTTTTTAATTTATTTTTTTTATTTTATATGTATGAGTGTCTTACCCTTCATGTGCACCATATGCATGCCTGGTGCTAATAGAAGTCAGAAGAAGGCATCAGATCCATTTTAAACTGAAGTTCCAAATGGTTATGAGCCACTGTGTAGGTACTGGGGACTGAACTCAGGTTCTCTGCAAGAGCAGCCAATGCTCTTAACCACATCACTCCACCCTCACAAAGTGCTCATTTTTAATTTGCATGGGAGGCATCCTTAATGCATGAGAAACCAAGTAACAGTAGAAAGTCAAGTAGCTCATATACAGCATGAGAACCATATGCACTTGGATCAGTTTTCCAGACATCTTTGTGAGTTGAGAAGCAGCAGAAATAATGAGAAGCTGAAATGGATGAGGTTTCAGGAAAAACTGAGTTGTAGTTTTGGTCCTATCTTATCAGCCATGAAGAAAAGCTGGCTCACGCAGGCTTGTATAGGTAGTGTTGTATTACGAGCAGAAATGTGGGAAAACTCTAAAGGTCATTCTGAGTGGCTAGGTAGACTGTTCTTTGCTCTTGCTGTGAGATATTTGACAGCAACAGAAAATGGTATATGTAAAATATGTAGGCCATATGTACTGAGAATAGCTTAGGAGTTAATTATTGGATTTTTAATTTTCAACATTTTATTTTGTATTTTAATTGGCAAAAATTAAACATTTTATCATATGTGGTGGTGTTTTGATATATGTGAGTATATACACATATTGTGGAATAGATTAAATAAGCTTATCATGGATATTACCACAGCTGTATTTTTTTATAGAAAGAACACTTAAAATTTGTTTTACAGAAAAATAATTATTGTTACTAATTTTAGGCACCATATTTTATTCTATAACAGATTTCTTATCTAACTAAATTTTTTTATTTTGTGGCCAACATCTCCCCAGTTAATTCAGCATACTGAATTTTTTTTAGAACAGAGTTTGAGACCAGTTAGGAGACTGAGGCAAGAAGGTAAAGAGGTCTAGGACAGCCTGATCTAAATGAGAAGAACCAGGGGATGGGAGGGTTGGAGAAGATACAGTACGATATAAGCTGGATTAGAAAGCCAAACTAACACATTTGTGACTACAGATAAAATTATGTTTTTGTAAGTACATATGTTTACAAATTCATAATAAAGGATGTGAATTACAATGATTATAACAGCTAAGTACTCAAAAATTAGTTACAGATTTAAAAAAAAAAACTCCCAATGGAAATTTATCAACTTATTACAATATTCTAATTGGTTTATGAATGAGTTTATCTTGATTAAAGGCATGTGCTACCATGCCCAGCATCAAATATTGCTTTTATTTAAAATAAATAAATAATAACCCTCAAGAGACTGGAGGCCCCAGGAAGTTTAGAGGTCAGGTGGAGTGGGTGATGGGGGCATCCACGTGGAGTTGGGGTGGAATGGGGAGTAGGTGTGGGGATGGGGAGGGGTGGGGAATGGAATATGGAGTTTAAAAAATGAATTACAAATAAAATTAAATTTTAAAAAATGCCAACTGTTTCAATGTATCTTAAATAACATGTAGAGATCACCAACATAAAAACTTGACCTGGTAAGTGTGGCTGCTCCTTAACTTAGCCACTATTAGGTTCTCAGGGTTTTTTGGTTGGTTGGTTTTTTTTTTTGGGGGGGGGGTGGCTATGAACATAATTTAACTTCTTACAGCTTAGTGAATTGTGCTTCTTCTTCCAGGGCTGTTTAAAACTGACAGTTTCTTGGCCTTTTACACATTACAGAAGTTAATTTGCTTCAGGTATCTTATTTGTTACCTATCAGGAGGTTATCACAGCAAATTTGTTTTTACAAATTTGTTTAACAAAACTCAGTATCACTTCTGAGCTTGGATTGCATAAGAAATCCTTCAACTGGTAGCATTATTGATGAAGATTTCTGAATATCAGTTTCATCCCTTGCTTGAAAACCAGATAATGAAGTATCATATTTCTTTTGGAACAGTTTTTAGAAATTAGTTTACATATGTGTGCAAATTTAAAATTAATAAATTTTATTAGCATTTACATTCCTATTCTACAGATACTTAACAACCATTTCATACCTCTGTGTCTTTTCTTGTGCCCGCCCCCACCCTCTGCCTTTCTCCTTTTGAGCAGGGTCTCACATAGCTCAGGCTGGTCTTGAACTTGAACTTTTGACCCTCCTAGCTTCAGCCCTCTTAGTGCTGGGATCACAGACCTATGCCAGAATAAGTTGTCTCATGACCTACTTTTGCTCTTCATTCATTTACAAAATTCTTAGAGAAACTTGAATATTCCAGACTTTTTATATCCCAAAGTTCATCACTGCTTCTATCCCTAGTAGCACCATTGTCACAGATTGTACCCTCCTACGTGTGCTTCATCCCATTCCTAAATGTATGGTATCTGGAAATCCTTGCTCTGAAATGATGTGCATTGCATAATAAAGTCTTACATTGAATAATTATGCTCTTACAATTTGATTGATTGATTGATTGATAATTGGCTCTGCAGTTCTTCTAGATTTTCACAAAAGGCTGGTTAAAATCTGCAGTGGGGTTGGAAGAATACAATTTGTTTCACATAACTCTAAGTCAGGACACGAAAGTGGTGAAGTAGCCATAGCTAAAGTACTTTAGGTGTGTCCAGCTTTAGATAAACTCACCTGTAACTTAGAATGTGGAAATTCAAGTTCTCAAACTGTTCCTGAGCTTGCTGGGGAGAGCAGATTGGCCTTAAACTCACCAAGATCTGTGTGCCCCTGCCTCTCCAAATTCTGGGATTAAAGCATATGCTATGCCCATCTAGTTTCTTTGTTTCATTTTGATATACATTTATACATGAATAGAAAAACAACTAAAGCTACATGTTGCCTTTTTAAGGGTGGTATTTAAGTGTGATTCAAAAGGAATCTTTTTTTCTACAAAGTAATAAAAATCTACAAGTTTTTTTTTTTTTTTAGCCAAACTGAGGATATACACAAAGACTATTGCCAGCTTTAGAAGTAGATTATTTGGCAAGTAAGGGAAAAATATTGAGAGTTGGGGCAAAATTTTCAAAGACAAGCAGAAAACAAAATTGCTAAATGACTGATATTCATCTTCTTTACTCATGATGGGCTCTAATCTAGTTATGGAGTGTATGTTTTTCCAGATCTCTGAACCATTTGGAATGTATTTACATACTGTGATGATCATTAACATAGTCATTACCTTTTGCTCTGGGAGCTGAGTTCACAAAGGGTGTGTGACTCTAGTGATCCTATGGAGGACTCTTGTCTTTTTCCACAGAAATAGTTAAGTGTTGCCATTTTTTTTTCACAATCTACAAAAACAAGGGCATTGTTATTTGAGCACTAGAATATGAGAGGGGGGGAGACTGACTATAAAGCTGTGGTCTTTTGTGTAAGTTATGTTTCTGTCTCCCTTGCTGTTATTTTGTTACCTTTGTTATCATTTATTCATCCCAAAACAAAACAAACCAGAACAAAACACCTTCCATTCTTCAAAGTAAGCCAGATTTGGAGATTGTAATTTTTTCCCTAATGGCTCAGGTAGTTAAGCTTTTATTTTTTAAACTAAGGACCGGATTTCACATTCATTCATAATGATATTTTAACATAATTAGTTGCATCAAAGCAATTAGGCTTTATTTTACTAGGCAAACAAATGAGTTTCCACTAGAAAGGAAATCAAGTTTGATCTTTTTAACCCTAAGTCTTATATTCTGGAACATTAAGCATTTATATTCCTTTCAGTTCAATTAAGATTCTTATTCTCTCCCTTTTTATTTACCCAATGCTACCCAGTGCTGGGTGCTTTAACAGTGAACTAAATCTCCAGCCTTCTTCCCTCCTCGGTTCGTGATTGATACCTAATGTGTACTGTCTGTTGTCTTTTGACTTTTTTTTTTTTTAACCTGGTTCCATTTCCATTTTTGAATAGAAAGAATCTTAAAATTGTAATATGGGCTTGGTTTTAGATCACCAGATCACCATGTTTCCTGACACACATGTTCGTTCATGTTCGTTCTCTCTCTCTCTCTCTCTCTCTCTCTCACACACACACACACACACACACACACACACCTCTTTTCAAGCAGACTATTTGTTTCCTTTGTGACAGGGTCTCACTATACAGTCCAAATCGACCTTAGCTCATGACCCTCTCTGCTCCATCTCCTGAGTGTGCTGGGATTAGAGGTCTGGGTCACCAAGTTCAGCTCCAGAGACTATTTCATTTTCTGTGAGAAGAAAAGGCAATTTCTGCAGAAGTTCACTGTAAGGCAACTAACTTTGCACTTGAAATTATTTTAATCCAGTGTTCCTCAATCTTGCTAATGCTGCTGCACTCCTTTAATACAATTTCTCATATTATGGTGACCCCCAAACATAATAATTTTCATTGCTACTTCATAACTGTAATTTCAATATTGTTATAAATCATGATGTAATAAATATCTCATATTCGGGATATTTGATATGTGACCCCGTGAAAGGGTCTCACAAGCCCCAAAGGGGTCATGACCCACAGGTTGAGAACCACTGTTTTAATGTTAGTTTCAGTATCAGGTTATTTTGCATACTCTGCATCATAAATATGGGCCATTTTCCACTTTTAGTCATAGTTGCTCTAAGTTGTTGCTTTCAAGCTTTGAAAGTTTTATCTTTTTTTTTTTTTTTTTAAGCAGGGCAACCCTTTTCTGTTTATGACTTTTAAGAGGCAAGATTTATGTTTTTGGAGCCTCTCTTGGTTTAAATTTGGTGTAACTTGTCAGTGATGGCGAAGATACTATGCCTCTGTAGAATGAGACGAGAGCATCTTGCATTCTATTTGTAAGTAATTGGAAGCCAGTGCAAGGGACTGGAGTAATTAAGAATAGCCTTGCAAGAAACTTGATTTTGTTTTCAAATTAATTTTTCCACTTTTCTTGACTAAAGAATATAATAACATATAATAATTGAGGTTTTAGAGAAGGTTCCTAATTTGTCTGAAAAGTCCTTACTCTAGCACAAACTTGAAAGGGATGTTTTGAGAAGTCAATGAGTCAGTAGATGTGACTTCTGATTGTACATCTGGAGTTTACACCTACAAAAGCCACAAACCTAGTACAGGTCCTAGTCCTGCACACAGAAATAGAGAGCATTGTAGGCACTAAACCCGTGGATACCCACAAGTTATGTCCTCATTTGGAAGAGGAGACTGGCTCATTTAGAGGAAGAAGAGTGGCCAGCGATCTTTGGATCTCCCTGAGGTTGTCACTTTCCGGTTCCCTTTATCTGAATCGATGCACTCTAAGCTGGTCTATTTGGTTTGTGTGCCAGTTTTTTAAAAATACTTTGTTCCAACAAGAGAGGCATTCACCTCTGGAGGCCGCCTTACCCTTTAACTTGAGCCCGGAGTTGTAGTCACCGTCCAAGTATGCTCCCTGCACCTGACATTCCTTCCCACTGGAGCCTTTCAGTGAATAAGAGGAAAGGCTCGGCCAATTATACTAGACAAAGCCGCACAGCTGCGAGTCAGCTGGGAGGAGTTTCCGTTTGGAGCTAGAGCTGGTGGCGGCTGGCGCTCCCACCTCCTTCTCCCCCCTCGCCACCATCCCCTTCTATTCTCAGGGATTACCTGGGTGGAGGCCGGGCTCTGACTCTGAACCGGGCAGCAGATGCTGCCATACCAGCAGGTGCCACCCACCTCCAGCCTCTGCCTCAAGAGCAAAGACCGGAGGCTCAGGTGGTACCCGGCACCCTGCCTGAAGGTTGGCGGGAGGGGAAGGGGTGGTCCTTACTGCTGGACCCTCCAGCTGACACAGGAAGTGCGGGGAGAGCCTGGCACTGGACTGGGATCCGCCCCGCCTGCCGCTCCTAGGCTGTGCTGTCTCCGCAGAACAATGAAGTGCTTCCAAGTTTGCTGAGACTCCTGGGGAATCCATCGAACTCTGTCAGCCTTCAAATGTGCCGCCAGTGACTTCCCCCAAGAAGCTGTGTTTTAATAAAAGAAGAAAAAGACACCCTTACTGGGTAGATCGCTTTGTTAGGAGATCCTCACGACCATGGTCCAGCGCTTTAGCCTCAGGCGGCAGCTCTCCAAGGTGGGTCAGCTTTCTGGTGTGTCTTGCTGGGAACTCTGACTGGCTTCCGCAGGGTTTCCTTTCTTGATGGGACTTTTATGTCAAGCCTGCCTTCCTCTAGTGCTAAGGAAGATCTGGGGAGGAAGCTCTGCCTTTTGTTCTTTGATCTGATGGACACAAAGCTGAAGGCTGCCCACACTGCCAGCCCCAGGCTGTATGCCCTAAAACTGTAGCTGTCATCTTCAAATCTGGACCAACTTGTCATATATACTCCTGAGAGTTTCAGGAGAATGTGGGTAGGAAATAATTGTAGGCCAGATATATATATTTAATTAGCAAAATAATAGCTTGTAAACCAACAGAAGCAAGCCTGCCTGCTCTGTGGAATCAGGGCTTTCATACAAATTTCACTAAACTCAAAAAAAAAAAAAAAAAAAAAAAGTGTAGTACCCTTTAAGAAAAGGTAGCTTTTATCGGTGGGCTCTTGTAGGTACAGGCCTGTATGTAGTTTTAGCTCTATCCTTAGTTAATGCAGAGGCAGTGTGCAAAGAGAAGGTACGAGATGAACTTTATTTCAGAAACCATTGTGTTCTTCACAGGCTTTATTTTAAAGACATGTCAGTTGGTGGCTAAATTGTGCCACAGTTCATTCCCTGTAGACAGAAGTATAAACAAACAGTCCATCTGTAGACATTCTTAATGTTTTTTGGCTATTGATCAGAATTATTAAATCTTGCAATGTGTTGGGATCCTAAGAGGAAATCTTAGCTGCTCACAGGTGACACCAGTGTAACTGAAGCAGAAGGAACACCATGCTTGCCCCCATCCTCAGGCTATGTGATAGCTTCTCATGATATCAGCCTGACAGGGACTTAGGAATATTGAAATGTATTTTCCATCCTGTGTACCTATATGTGGAGGTACAGAAGGCCCCCATTTCTCCTAAACAATATGAAGAAGAATCCTGTGTTATTCCTTCAGTATTCTTTAGTGGTGTATTTTCAAAGATGTGGTACATGTAATAAGAAGATGCTGTAGGGATTTTTGTGACACTACTGCATAGGAAAGTCTTAACAGCTAAGGCCAAACAATAATCAGTTAACTAGAACATAACTGTATTCTGGATATTTTGCTGCTGATGCTTCTCTCCAGGTTATTATTTTTAGCTTTAACTACTCCTTAGTGATTATTGTATGTTACTGTGACTTACTTACACAGGGGCACTTAGGGGTAGGAGCATAGTCTATGTAGAATCAGGGAAGGAAAGGAAGCACAGTGTACATATAATTGGTGAAGGATGGGTGCAGTCTAGTATAGAGAATCAGGGAATAGATGGGAGTACAGTCTACATAGAGAGCATCAGGGTGAGCAGAGCAGTTCCTTCCACTCACCCGAACCTAACGGTGTTTTCAGTTCTTGTTATAAATGTTGTGAAAAAATCGTAGGGAATTTGTGCCCTTGATTCAGTATGTATTCAATGGTGAATAATACCACTTGTAAGGCACTTGAGCGTGAGGAAGAACCTGAATAGAATTCACTGAAGTTTTCCTATACTCACTGAGATTTAAAGACCTTACTGCCTCTGCTCTACCATACAAGTAGTTTTCTTAATAAATGGATTGATGTTTCCAGTAATGTGCCTTTTGATTTTACTTTCTTAGCATTCAAAAAGTAAGAAAATTTTTAAATAAGATTTTTCTTCCAACCATATCTTTTTATGGCAGTCACAACCCTACATCCAAAGGTAGCATGTTTTTGTTTTTTAATTCTTTGTTTATGTAAACATCTATAATTTTTTAGCTTTATTACATGAAAGAAAAACAAATAAGGCAATGCTTGTTGTCAACTTTAACTTTCAGACATATTCTGAATAGACTCCACTTAGTTCAGGTTTCATATTTTCATTCAGAGCAGTTAACCTCAGAGATGCCCTCCTTCCCATTCTCTGTTCCTGTCTACCTGGTAGTTCCTTCTGGAATTGAAATTACAGGTGTGCAACATCATGCTGAGCACTTTGTGTACCTTCAACCTGATGATTTCTCTTTCAGTCATAACAGATTTTCTTCCCATTCCATCTGAGAACTTTGTTATGTGTAAATCTTTCATATGATGGAAACCCAGAAAATACATGCAGTTATGCCTTGAGATTGCCCGTAAAGGGAAAACTACAGTTTGGTGCCAAGGTCCTTCCCAGTTTTGTTGTTGATTTGCTGAGAACAATCTAGGTGTGTAAAGCAACTAACAATATTTAAGTCCACAAGTGCCCTTTCCAAATTTTATTAAGTGTCCTGGTTTTGCTACCAGTTTGTTGTCAGCAAAAGAAACTTTGGAATTATAGCTATTCTCTAAAAATATAGACTATTGATAATAACTTGAATTTTCAGTAAAAACTATTTTTCTTCAGAAGTCATTTATTGATTTTATTGATTTTTTTTGGTTGTATGTTATATAGTGGCATACATGACTTCCTTAATCTTCTACAAATATATTCTTATCAGTAAAAAATAAGAGGGATCTTTTATTTCTGTACTGAATAGACTAATTAACATCATTTATGAGTATTCTTTATAAAGGGTTGGGGAAGTAGCTCAGTGACTAAGAACATTTGCTCTACAAGCATAAAGACCTGAGCTAGAACTCCCAGTTCTTGCATTAAAAACCCGGGGATGACTAAGTGCTTCTGTAATCCCAGCACTGAAGCAAAGACAGACAGATCATGAAAGTTCACTTATCTTTCATTATATCCAGAACTGTGAGCCTCAGGTTGGCGAGGAGACCCTGTCTGAAAGGACATAAAATGGAGAGTGATAGAAGATAATCTGGCATTCTCTCTTCTTACCTCTAGAGAGACATGTGTACCCGCACACTCATGTGCATATAATACACACACACACACACACACACACACACACACACACACACACACAGAGTGGAGCTAAATCATGTTATGTTTATTTTACTACAATTAAAAATTCTGTGTTGACTGAGCGATAGTGGCACATGCCTTTAATCCCAGTGCTCAGGAGGCAGAAGCAGGCAGATTTCTGTGAGTTGTAGGACAGCCTGCTCTAAATAGTTCTAGGACAGCCAAGGCTACACGGAGAAACTATGTCTCAAAAGAAAAAGAAAAAAATTGTGTTTTATAGGGGCAAGGTGTATATGTGAAGGTCATAGGACCAACCATGGAAGTCAGTTCCCTCCTCCACCATGTGTGTGGGTCCCAAGGTTCAAACTCACAGTTGTTTTTCAGACTTGACAGCAAGTATCCTTACCCACCTCACTAGCCTTTACAATTTTGTTTTTGTTTTTGTTTTTGTTTTTCGAGACAGGGTTTCTCTGTATAGCCCTGGCTATCCTGGAACTCACTTTGTAGACCAGGCTGGCCTCGAACTCAGAAATCCGCCTGCCTCTGCCTCCCGAGTGCTGGGATTAAAGGCATGCGCCACCACCTCCTGGCTGCCTTTACAATTTTAAAAAAATATATTAAACTTGCCTTCTCAATGATAAACAATGTGGATACAGCAAATGATACAGTATTATGTGATTACAACTTCAAGTATATAAGTTGGGAGTCAGTATTGGGTGGGTGCTTCCAAGCAGTAGCCATGCAGCATCTCTTTTTGTGTTCCTTTCATTTAAATTGTCCTTGTTAACTCTATACACTGCTAAACTTCTTAGTTGGAAATGAAATGAATTTGTATTTTATTAGAAGGTAAATGTTGCATTTTCCTGATAATCATTGACTTGTGTTTTAGGAGGCTTAAATCAGATACTGCTGTGTGACTGGTTGCTCTACACATATCACTATGCTTCTGAAATTTGAACTCATCAAGTGTAATATATAAAATACTTCTGATGTATTACAAAACCCAAATAGGAATACTAATGGCATTCTGATGCAGGAAATGAGAACTTTAATAAGATACATTTTGAACATGCACCTGTGTCAAGGGTAGAGAATGGTTCTCCTATGCAGATACATTCTTTTTTTAAAGATTTATTTATTTATTATTATGTAAGTACATTGTAGCTGTCTTCAGACACTCCGGAAAAGGGCGTCAGATCTCGTTAGAGATGGTTATGAGCCACCATGTGGTTGCTGGGATTTGAACTCTGGACCTTCGGAAGAGCAGTCGGGTGCTCTTACCCACTGAGCCATCTCACCAGCCCTGCAGATACATTCTGCAGTAAGATATACTGAAGTAGAAATATAAATTAGACATATGTGTAGTGTTGCCTTGAAGTGATTTGGTAATGGAGATAACAGCTTAAAAGTTTAAAATAATAAATTCTTGACCATGTAAAGGAAATGCTCCCTAACAAGGTTGTTAAGTATCCTCAGAGGTGTGCCGGTTCGTGTTAGTTATGTTGGGTATTTCTTGGGAGAGGTGGATGTATTAAATAAGTAGGTTGGAACTGGAATATGTGTACCTAAGCATTAGTTTTGAAGATCAGTGTACAGACACACTTGAAAGTGTCTTGAAAACTCTTAAAGGACTATATTAATTTAAGTACTAAGAGTGGTGGTAGTGTGTGTGTGCAGGCCTATCTGTCTGTATTTGCATGTATGTGCTCACACATGAAGTCAGCTCTCCCCTTCTAGTTTGTATATCCTGGGGATAGAACTCAGGTTGTCAGGCTCAGCAGCAAGCTCATTTAGCCACTGAGACATCACTCTATCCCTGATGGAGTTTTATATTCAGAATTTATACTGCCATTTGAGAAAGATGTGCTCCTTTTTTTTTTTTTTCAATTTTCTTTCCTTTTGTATACTTATAAGCTATATGCTATCTTTGAATTGGTAGCAGTGCTGTCCCCTTAGTAGAGGACATGAGAAACTTGGGTGTGAGAATATCTTGTAGATTTAGAAGAAAATTCCAGATTCATTCAATGAAAACGTATCACCAGTGATTTTATATAAAGATAATGGTTGATATTCTTGATGTCCTTCTAGCCCCAAGGTGGGCACAGATGGAAGCTCCTCTTTATGTACAACACAGAAATCTGCAGTAGAGAATCACAAACTCAAAAAAAAAAAAAAAGACAGATTCCAATCTATTAATATGTCATAGTAAGTAAATGACCTCAGAATTTTCAGACTCTAAATGTTATAGTTTGCTGTTAAAACATCAGCTTAGCAGGATGTGTCTTGTTATTCTATGCTTGCTAAGCCTGTCTGCCTGGAAGAAGCCTTTAACCCTGCTACTCAACATGATATAGACGAAAGAACTAATAGTCTGTTAGAGAAGAACAAAAGAGAAGCAAGAAAAATAATTTTTCTTTAGCTAGAAGATTTCCCTGGACCCTTGATGGCTGAAGTTCAGGCAGAATACCAGAAATCAAAGCAAGTCAGTGTGAAGGAGTGTATATTAGAAGAGGAGGCATCTGCTTGGAGCCTGGACTACAAGCCATGGAAGGTAGGGGATCAGCTGCATATTTCCCTCTAAACTGTCCAAGTTTAGGAAAGTCCAGGAGTCTTGTTCTGGAATAAGTACAAGGATCTTGTTTTAAGAGAGAAGGCCTGTGTGTGGACCTTCTGAGTTGGACCTGGGAGTTGGATCTTACTTGCTATGATGGTTTGAATGAACATGGCCCCCCAAAGGTTCATATGTTTGTATATTTGGTCACCATTTAGTGGAACTGTGTGTGAAAGATTAGGTGTGGTCATGTTGGTGATTGTCTCTGGCTTTGAGGTTTCAAAAGATTGCATCATTTCCAGTGTACTCTAACTTCTGCTTGTAGATCAAGATGTGACTTCTCATCTCCTGCTCTTGCTGCCTGTCCCTGTCTATGCTTTTGAGTTGCTGTGCCTTCTCTCCACCATCATAAATCATAATCCTCTATAAACATTAGCTCAGTTAAACTTTCTTTTATAAGTAGCCTTGGACATGATGTTTCATCACAGAAATAGAAAAGAAACTAATAAATTTTGGCTTGCACTGAAGTAAGTCTGGTGACTCACTTTAAATCATTTCAGGGCTTTGTGCCAACCTGGAGTCTTGGGGGAAGCCTTGAAGTAGAATCTCTCTGTGGATTTCCCATTAAAAAAAACATTATTTTATTATTCTTAGAATAAACAAAGGACACATGCTCCACTATGTTCATAGCAGCTTTATTTATAATAGCCAGAAGCTGGAAAGAACCCAAGATGTCTTTCAACAGAGGAATGGATACAGAAAATGTGGTACATTTACCCAATGGAGTACTACTCAGCTATTAAAAATGATGAATTCATGAAATTCTTAGGCAAATGGATAGAACTAGAAAATATCATCCTGAGTGAGGTAACCCAATCGCTAAAGAACACACATGGTATGCACTCACTGATAAGTGGATATTAGCCCCAAAGCTCCAAATAACCAAGATACAATTCACAGACCACATGAAGCTCAAGAAGAAGGAAGACCAAAGTGTGGGTGCTTCAGTCCTTCTTAGAAGGAGAACAAAGTATTCACAGGAGCAAATATAGAGATAAAGTGTAGAGCAGAGACTGAAGGAAAGACCACCCAGAGACTGTCCCACCTGGGGATCCATCCCATATACAGTTACCAAACTCAGACACTATTGTGGATACCAAGAAGTACATGCTGAAAGGAGTCTAATATGGCTGTCTCTTGAGAGGCCCTGCCAGAGCCTTACAAATATACAGATGTTCGCAGCCAACCATTGGACTGAGCACAGGGTCCCCAATAGAGGAGTTAGAGAAGGGATCAAAGGAGTTGGAGGGGATTGCAACCCCACAGGAAGAACAATATCAACCAACCAGTCCCCCCAGAGCTCCCAGGGACTAAGCCATCAATGAATAAGTACACATGGCTGCATACATTGCAGAGGATGGCCTTGTCATGCATCAATGGGAGGAGAGGTCCTTGGTCCTATGAAAACTTGATAGATGACCTAGTGGAGGGGAACTGAGGGCAGGGAGGTGGGAATGTGTGGGTGGGTGGAGGAACACCCTCATAGATGAGGGGGGTGGGGATGGGATGGGGGCTTCGGGGGGGGGGGAGGCTGGGGACCAGGAAAGGGAATAACATTTGAAATGTAAATAAAGAAAATATCCAATAAAAAAAAAAGAATAAACATGCATTCTTGGATCAAAGTGTTCCCCTAAGAAGATGCTGAAATTGTTCAGGGCTGCATGTGTCCCGAGTATTAATTTTCTCATCAGTGAAATGGATATGCTTTGACAGTAGTGGAAGTGAGTCAGGGCGTCTGTTGTATTGTAGATACTGTAACCAGCAGTTGCTGGATAAGATCTCATTATTCCTTCAGTGCTGGGAGGGCTGCAGTTGGGATTGAGAGTTGCTCTGGCAAGTTGTGCCATTGCTTAAATAGTTTTGCACTATTTTTTTTCTGGTTAATTTTTGTATCCTAGTGTAGTTCTCCCCAGCACATGGTAGGTACCTAAAAGATACATTTAGTATCTGTCTTCATGTTTGCTTCACCTTCGTGCCAAACTGCTTTTTCTAATGAGAAGTCTCCTCTGTGACACTAAGAGTTTGCAATACTTTTCTAGTTTTCTTCTTTTTTTTTTTCTGCTCTTTCTCTTTTACCCTCCTCCCTTCTGCTCATTCTTTAAATATTCATGTGAATTTCCTCTGTTTCAGAGTTTTTGTTTTTTTTTTTTTTTTTCATTTTGTCCCAGTACTTCCCATGGGCATTAATCATTGCAACAATTTGTTGTTCCATATGGAAGATATCTAAGTCAGTGTCTCCAGTGGAGAACTTTCTTCTGAGCTAAGCTTTATTTCTGTTTGTTTTATTGTTTATTAACTCATTTAGCATACATACATTAATTGAATATTGTACCATCTGTACAAGGTATGAAACCATAAGTCACTGTTCTCAGGTAGGTTGAAGTGACTAATCAAAAGAGATTACAGATGGTGATAAAAGCTACAAGACCCTAGATCAGGGTAATAAAAGATTAATGCTAGAGATGAGATGTGAGGGCAAAGACTAGGGGTTTCTGTTCAGAGGAGAAGATATAATGAAAGTGGGACAACTTTTACACAAAGCTGACGAGAAACTGCCTAATGTAAATAAGCCCTAGCCAGAGGACTTGATAGAGAGGAAAGGGTCCATATGAGGTATAGATTTGGGGGCAATTATAGGGAGTTTGATTCATTTTTAAATTTAGTAGGGTGATGTTACTCAGTAATTGTATACCAAGTATATGTCCTCTGTGTTCAGTTTCCATTACCGACATAATTATATATTTATATACATGAAGTTCTTTAAAGATTTAAATAGAGAATAACATGAGATTTATACTTTTAAAAGAGCACTCTGGCCACAGTGTGGAGTTCAGAGAAGGAGATAACGATGCCTTGCAGTAGAGGCACAGTGAAAATATGGGGCCTGTGAGAAACTCAGTGGATTGAATGTGAGAAATGAAGGGATGAGCCAATTGCCTATTTGACATTTGTTCTAGGATATTTCCTACTGAATTCATTTTTCCCTCCCCTTTTCTTCCTATACCTACCTTTCCAAGTATTTGACTGCTTTAATTTGGGTCTGAAGTCAGTTGTGCCTAGTCTAAAGTAACCACCAAAGGGTACATGCTGAGACTTAGCTACCAGCTTTGTGCCTTCTGGGTGGTGGTAGATCTTTAAATAGTGTAGGCTAGTCTGAGGACTTGAGGTCATAGGGACACACCCTTGAAGGAGATAGTACAATTCTAGTCTCTCCCTCTCTCAGTTTAGTTCTGTCATATGCTTCATCACCACAACCATGCCATGGACTAGAACCTCTGAAACTGTGATAGATCTGCTTTTGTAAGTTGATTATCTCGAGTACTTGTGACAATGACAGAAAGCTAAGCATGTGCCTTACTGTGTATCACCTGCTGTGTGTGCCCTATTGCTCAAGACAGTCACTATGCATTGTCTTCAGTTTCTTCTCCTCCACATACCCTACTCCAACAGAGGTCATCAGTTCTATTTGCTGAATACTTCCCTAATAGCACATTTCTAGCTATCCATGCATCTGCCCTAGTATCCTTCTAACTAGCTGGTCTCCCAGCTCCTGTCTTTTCCTGTGTCTGTTGATAATGATTCAGAAAGATTTAATTATTACACTTCTCTGCTAAAATTCTTGACTGATGCTGAGGATCACATTGAAAGTCCTAGCATGATCTAGAAAGATTCTTAAGGACCTAGTCCCATGTACCTCTTCAGCTTTATCTTTGAGCCTTCCAGTCCATGTTTCCACCAGCCACACAGAGCTCCTGTTCACATGTCTGTGAGTCCTGCTCTAGCTGTTCTGTGCTTGCCTACTTTTCCTAGCCCTCTTCACTCACTCCCTTGCTGGCCACTCTCTACCGAGCATTCTTAACAAAAAGCAAACCTACAGAGGTTCTGATTGTTCTGGGCTCACTTAATCATTCTGACCAACTTGCCTTAGGTGAATTCCTCTGCTCCCTCCAAGAAATACCTCACTGTTTTGATTCACCTTTGTTTTCCACAGAATGAGAGCTTCTTGAGGCTCTTCCAGATTCTTCTTATTATTATTATTCATCTTCCTCCTCCTCTTCTTTTTTCTACAACGTATTTTTATTGATGATTTGGGAATTTCACATAATGTACCAAATCAGGCTCAGCTTCTTAATTTATATGTTGAAGGTGATCTACAGGAAAAAAAGGGAATGTATTAGCCAAACATAGTGACACATGTGTAATCCTAAAACTCTGAAGAGAACTGGCAAGTTTAAGACCACTCTAATCCACATGGCAAGTTCCAGGCCAGCCAGAGCTACATGGAGGGATTATCTTTAAAAACAAAAACAAAAACAAAAGCAACACTAACAAGAAGGAAAAGTGGTTCACTAATTGAACATGCATAGCATGATATTTTTATGGAAAACTACAGAGTGTATAGATTGCTTGACTAAACTGATCAACTAAGGAAGTGTCTGAACATGGTCTTTGTTATCACAGAAGCTAGGGAACTATTCTATTCAGCACATGGTCTTCCTTCTCCTTAGAAGCGCTGCCTGTGCACATGGCGTCTTTGTGGTGCCTAGACAGCTGAAAGGAAACAAACCTCTTCCTTGTGTTAATTTGTCAGTTTGACTATGTTGAGCTGACTGGCAGGAGGGGCCTTTGTTTGGCTTTTTCAGTATCACTTTGTACACTGAGTTTGGGGTGTCCTTTTTTTTCCTCCCCATTTTTGTTTAGTCTTATAAGTATATAGAACATTTACATGGTTCTGGAATTCTATAAAATAGCATATTCAGTAGTCTAGTTGCTTTCCTCATCCTTATACTTGTATCGGTAACTTTATTTTTTTCTGTAGTCACAATTTCCATTTTGTTCTTGATTCCATTTTCTATCTTGATTTCTATTTGGCTCCTTGTCCCTCAACTTTCCTGGAACTCCCACCTCTCCCAATAGATTTCCTTTAAAAATTGTAGATTTTGTTTTTTGTTGTTGGTGGTGGTTTTTGGTTTGGGTTGGGTTGGGTTTGTTTGTTTATTTTGTTTTTGTTTTTTGGTTTTGTTTTGTTTGTTTGTTTTGGTTTTTCGAGACAGGATTTCTCTGTGTAGCCTTGGCTGTCCTGGAACTCACTCTGTAGACCGGGCTAGCCTCGAACTCAGAAATCCGCCTGCCTCTGCCTCCCAAGTGCTGGGATTAAAGGCATGCGTCACCACTGCCTGGATATATACTATTATTATTTTTAATTATTTGTATGTGTCTCTGAACTATTTGCACATGAAGTACGAGTACCTGCTGAGGTACTCAGAGATTCAGAGACTGAATCTGTCTGGAGCTGGAGTTATAATCTGTTGTGGGTCACCATCTGGGTGCTGGGAACAAAATTCAGGTCATCTGGAAGAGCAGCAAAGGCTCTTAATCACTAAGCTAGCTGTCTAGCTTAGTTTTTCTCTTTTCATATTCTTTGCTAGTTTATCTTTGGATTACTTGCTGAGAGTAATTTTGCTAGTTTCTGTGATACTTCTGTCAAAGGAGGGCTTATTATTTTTTATCCCATCAACTATTTCTGAGGAGGGAAGTTTATAGCTTTTCATTTTTGTCAGCCTGATATGCCAGAAACTGTTTCACTGTGAGTTTAATCTATTTCATTTCATTGTGAGCATTGTTGAGTATCTTTATGTGTGTTGAAAGTTATTTGTATTTCTCCTTAGCTGTTTGTATCTCCTTAGGCTTATGGGTCTTTTTCTTTATAAAGAAAGGATAGTAACTGTTTTCTTTTAAATGTGACCTTTTTTACATTGAATTTTCTCTCTTCCTTGTTCTCCACACTGAGTAATTCTTCTGTATTTATTTTAGGTGTCTTTCTTACATTGTTACCATTTTCACAGCCTCATTTAGGTCAGAATCACTTTTGGGTTTTGTTCTGTTTTGTTTAAATTTATTTATTTTATGTATATGAGTTCACTGTAGCTGTCTTCAGACACACCAGAAGAGGGAGGGGGGGCTTTGCAGAGATCCCATTACAGATGGTTGTGAGCCACCATGTGGTTGCTGGGAATTGAACTCAGGACTTCTAGAAGAGCAGTCAGTGCTCTTAACCGCTGAGCCATCTCTCCAGCCCCTCAGCATTACTTTTTATAGAACAATTATACTAACTTTTTAACTAGATCCTCGTTTCCAATTTTGCCTTTACAAAATCTGTTTTGTTCAAACATCACATAAGTCTTTCTAAAACTGTCTTTCATAATTGTTCTTTGTGTGCCTCCAGTGTCCTCTGTACTCAGAATGAAATTCCTATTTCTTTACTTACTCTGCCCATGCCCTCTATAACTTGCATCAGTTAATCCAGCCTGTAGCCTTGGCTCTTATCTGTGAGGTTAGTACATGCTATTTACTGCGTTTTCAGTTCTCTGGATTTCTTTACATTGATTTTCCACTTATAGTTTGTTTTGTTTCAGCCCAGATCTCTTGATTCTTTTCTCCCCTTTCAGGTCGAGCCCAGTCACTTCACTGAAGTGTTACCAGTTAGCCAATAGTGTCAGATGCTGGCCTTCTGTTTCACCTTTTCTCTCTTATACTAGCATTTCAGCTAGGGTCATATTGATTTCTTTCTTTCTTTCTTTCTTTCTTTCTTTCTTTCTTTCTTTTTTTTTTTTCAAGACTGAGTTTCTCTGTGTAGCCCTGGCTGTCCTGGAACTCACTTTGTAGACCAGGCTGGCCTCAAATTCAGAAATCCAAGATCCACCTGCCTCTACCTCCCGAATGCTGGAATTAAAGACATGCAGCAGCAGCACCCTGTGGTTTTGGTTTTTTAATTGATTGATTAGTTTTATCTAATTATTAATTTTTATGTGTATGAACATTTTGTCTTCATTTATGTCTCTGTACCACATTTGTGCCTGGTGTCATGGAGGCCAAAAAAGGATTTTAGGCTCCTGGGATTATAGTTGTAGATGATTGTGAACTGCATGCTGGAAATTACATCTGGATACTCTTTAAGAACAGCCAGTGCTCTCAACTATTAAACCACCTCTCCAACTCTATTTTATTTTATTTTATTTTATTTTATTTGTGAAGATAGAATCTCTCTGTGTATCCCAGTCTAACTTAAAACATAAGAGTATTCTGCATCAGTATCCTTAAGTGCTAGGATTCTAGGCATCTGCCATCATGCCTGTCACGCTTTTTTTTTTAAAAAATAGTGTGTGTTAATTCTACAAAATGATGAATTTCTTTATTACATTTTCAGACTTGTGAAGAATACAGTTTGATCATATTCCCTTCTCCTGTTACTTTTACCTATCCTTTCTCCTCACCTCCATTAGTCCCCCCCCCTTTTTTTTTGTTTTGTTTCTGAGTCTATACTGCAGGAAGATTTTGATAGTGTTTTAAGCATTATACCAACTGACCTTTTATGTAAATATATTTAAGCTTGAGATTTTTTTGCTTTTTTATTTAATTGCATAGGAGAGGTCATTACAAGAATCCCTTGGAGCTCCAAATAACTAACCTAGAAAGATTAGTATTGATGTGATTAAAAAAACATGACCATAACCAAAGTATCTTGGGCAAGAAACTTTACTGCTCATCATAGAAGGAAGCCAGGATAGGAATTCAAACAGGGCAGGAACCTGGAGGCAGTAGTTGATAGAGAGGCCATGGAGAGGTGCTGCTTACTAGCTTGCTTCTCAGTCTTGCTTAGCCTGAGCTGGCTGGCTTAGAGAACCTAGGGATGGCCCTACCACAATGGGCTAGGTCCTCCCCATCAATTACTAATTAAGAAAATACCTTACAGACTTGCCTACAATCCAATCTCATGAATGCGTTTTCTTAATTGAGGTTTTCTCCTCTCAGATGGCTTTAGTTTATGTCATGTTGACATAAAGTACACAGCCTTAGAAGATCTATTAGCTTAACAAGGATAATTTGGGTTTCCCTTTAATGACACACAGGAAATACAAGTTACATTTTTGCCAGATATGGTAGCTCATACCTGTAATCCCAGCCCTTGGAAATCAGAGCCAGGAGGATTACCATGAGTTCTAAGCCAGTTAAGGTACAGAGTGCAACCATGCCAAATAAAAAACAAGTAAACCAGGAAATGGAAAATATTTTGTTTTGCCAAAAATGCATTGTGTGGAAGACCATTTGCATTTATAACACATATGACCAGTAGAGGCCTAGAGTTGTGACACACAGAGCCATGACAGTTACTGCTTCCTTGCTGAAGAGCAGCAGAATGGTGTTAATTGCTTTTCACCCAAGGGCTAATAAGAAAGAGCATTTACAAAGGTTTTGTTGGGCTGTTTGTTTGTTTGTTGTTTGAAGCTGTAGACTGAATTCAGGACCTTGTGCTCACTAGGCAGACACTCTTAACATTTAAATCTGCAACCCTTGCCTTCCTCAAAATATTTTAATGATGATGATGATGATGATGATATAATGTTATCATCATCATTATTAAAGTATTTTTGAAGTAAAATGAGAAGTGAAAACTTACTTGTTTTAAAAGATTTATTTATTTATTTTATGTGTATGAGTACACTGTAGCTGTTCAGATGGTTGTAAGCCAGCGTGTGGTTGTTGGGAATTGAATTTAAGACCTCTGCTCACTCTGGTCAGCCTTGCTCGCTAAGTCCATGCTCGCTCCAGCCCAAAGATGTACTTATTATTATAAATAAGTACACTGTGGCTGTTTTCAGATGCACCAGAAGACAGCATCTGATTTCATTACAGGTGGTTGCTGGGATTTGAACTCAGGACCTTCGGAAGACCAGTCACTGCTCTTACCTGCTGAGTCAACTTGCCAGCCCGAAAACTTATTCTTGATTTTTTTTTTCCTCCTGACTGAGTAAAGCACACAAATTTCTGTTGTCTTCAGATGTCAGCATGAGAACATGGGCAATGAAATTGAGAACCTGTTGCTTTAGGTGAGCAAATTGGGCAGAGAAGAGAGGAGCTGACTGCATTACAGCAGTGCATTACTGAGCTTTCTCCTGGCCTGGTATGTGCAGTGTGTTCAAGACCCTTACATTCTCTCTTGCTGAGGTTGTCAGTTTGTAGGTTCCAAGTAAATGCAAGCTGTCTTCCAGTACTATTGACAAAATTTATCTTCATACTCATTATACCTGTTACAAAAGAATTCAAGAGAAAAACAGAGGTGGGAAGACCTTAAAGCTTACATAACTCAACCAACCCTTTGTTAGTAGATACATAACCCAGCTACTGGGAATGTAAGAAGAGAAAAGCTTTACACAAAATAAATAGCCAGGTTATAGCCTACTCTTATTTCTCTTATGGGATATATTAATTTCATTTGGAACTGTAGTATACAGTCTCAACACAGACCCATTTTTCTCTAAAGTTAGTTTTCGAATGGTTTTTGAAACAGATAAAGAGTAAATGGTGTAAGTTTCTCAGGGCAGAGGTCAATAAGAAACGGAAACAACAAACTGAATCAGTGGAATTTACAATGAGTGAAAACAAATACCCAGATCTAGTAGCTTAAGTCATGTCTTTTTTTTTTTTATTTTCTTTATTTACATTTCAAATGCTATCCCAAAAGTTCCCTATACGTCCCCCCTGCCCCTGCTCCCCTACCCACCCACTCCCACTACTTGGCCCTGGCCTTCCCCTGTGCTGGGTCCTATAAAGTTTACAAGACCAAGAGGCCTCTCTTCCCAATGATGGCCAATTAGGCTATCTTCTGCTACATATGCAGCTA